>NC_133340.1:44479192-44812525 GCF_030506205.2 Paramisgurnus dabryanus | reverse complement strand
GGAAACATCCTGCGGCTCCTGGTGGAAGCACGGGACAGTGGTGACCCAAAACTGTTTAGCGTCACATCTGTGGACATAGAGGTGGCAGACTCCAATGATCATGCCCCTTACTTCACACAGAACTCATACCTGGTAAATGTTCCAGAGGATGCGTCTGTTGGAAGCACTCTCCTCACTCTGTCAGCAGAAGACAAAGACTATTCATCTGAAAACACTTATTTGGAGTACACAATTGTAGGTGGAAATGACGAAAGGCGCTTCTGTCTAGATGTTGTTAGCATTCAGACCTTCGAAGCCCACAGACAAACTATTGGACAAGTTGTGCTCTGTGATAGTCTGGATCGAGAGACAACTGACATTTACATGTTAACTGTGATTGTAACAGACAGGGGAATGCCTCCACTTAACAGCACAACTGTGGTGACAGTCAAAGTACTTGATATTAATGACCATGCACCTGTTTTTGGTAGTACAGAGTACCATACACAAATCCGTGAAAACAGCCCTATAGGTGCTATTCTTATCCAGGTCTCTGCTCATGATCTTGATCTGGGCAATAATGGGACAGTAAAATACAACATTATTTCAGGTAACAGCAGAGGATTAATCAGATTGGATCCTACAACAGGTATCCTTGATGTTATGGGTACCCTCGACTATGAAGAGGATACTAAATTGACCCTAATAATCCAAGCCTCAGACTGCGCTGCTCCAAATGACAAAAAGGTATCTTTCGCAGTTGTTTACATATCAGTACTGGACGAGAATGACAATGCCCCATTCTTCGTGTTCCCTATCATCAACTGCTCAGTAGCTGAAAACCTTCCAGTTTTTACCCCTGTATGCACCGCACATGCTGTTGATGAAGATGCAGGAAACTTTGGACTACTGACCTATTCAGTTGAAACCCCCTGTTTCATGGACTATGACAGTACTAATCCAGACAGAAAAGAAGCCTTTGGTATTAATCCATCTACTGGAGAAATTCACACAAAACAGACATTCGACTTTGAAAGAGCAAGTGAATACTGCTTTGTGGTAGAGGCACGTGACAAAGGAGATCAGGTGGCAACCTTGAAAGTACAGATCAACATCGAGGGCATTGATGAGTTCAGCCCTATATTTACTCAGAATGTGTACCATTTCTCTCTGCCACATAATGCCAAGGTTGGCCAAAGTATTGGTCATGTGATGGCTATGGATCATGATGGTGGTCTGGATGGCTTAGTGGAATACTCTTTAGTCAACCCATCCCCATTTTTCAATGTCAGCAAAACAACTGGCAGTATATTTATTTTAAACCCAGTGTATCAGAGAGGAAGCTCCATGTTAAAGGAGACAATAGAGAATCTATTGGTTCTGGCAAGCAGCCCCAAACTGGATTCCAGGTCATCAAGTTGTCATGTAATTGTGAATATATCCAGTTCAGAAAAAGCAAGTGTTTCTCTTAGTGTCCAAGCCACCAGTGTCAGTGTGTCATTATTAGTGTTCTTCCTATTTTTGATAAGCATCATTGCACTTGTTATAAGGTACAAGTCCAAAGAGAAATCTTCCAAGAAGACAGCCTCCATATCTGCTAACCTCAACCAAGAGACTGACACTTTTGGTAGGATAGGTGGTAATCTTCATAGCATCAATGGTATAAACCTTCAAGATTTACAAACACCATTAAATGCGTGGGCAAAACTTGATATTGCAAACCAATTGAGGAACTCAGACTCGAGTGGAAGAGGATCTGCTGAGGATGAGACTGCTGAGGATCAGGAGATCAAATCAATCAACAAATTTTCATATTACAAGCCGTTTAGGTCTATCCCAACACAAGTCTCAAACTCAGAGACCAGTGTGGACTCAAACTTGGAACACTCTTCCAATAAAGAGCTGTCTTCTGGTGCCAATATAGGAATAGTCCAAATAGTGGACATGGCCAGCTCTGAGAGTCTCCACAATTTTAGGGAAGAAGGAGGAGGTGAGGGAATGCTTCCTCAGGTGGTCAACATGAGAGAAGTGCAGGAGGTCATGAAAAGATGCATGTCCATGCCTGGTGAACGTGGTTGGATCGAAGGCTCACTCACCAACCTGATTTCCTCTGAGGAACAGCTACATGGCGGAGACTACTTTCTTAGCTGGCAACCACGCTTCCAAACTTTGGCCTCTGTTTTTACAGACATTGGCATGCTTCCAGACGAAGAGATGAGGGATGGGGATGTGGATCCAGAGTCTCATAGCCTTCTGTACCCACCGCCTCTCATCACAGCAGTTGCCCAGCCAGGAATACGTGCTGTCCTTCCTAGGATGCCAAGTAGAAAACCAACCCTACTACATACTGGAAACACAGGATTAACCCCTTCAGCAATGACCCCCAGTTTCTCACCATCCCTGTCGCTACTTACTGTTAGAACACCCAGTACTTCTCCAGTGGTCTCAGAAACAGGGTTGGGATGCTACACAAAAATATCAACACTGCCAAAAGATGTCATAGAGGATCTAGAGGTTCAATTGTAGTCTTTAAAAAATAATATTCATTTATTTAATCTACTGTGTGTTTTAACACTGTTTTTAAATTAAATATTGCTAATCGGGGACAGCTCAAGATGAAATCACAAACATTTGCATTATGTTAGCTTTTGCTTCTTGATAATTTAATTGTTTTTATTAAGAATGGCCTACCATGGGCGATGTTTAACGTTTGTGATTGGGGGGCACCTACCTGCAGACAAGGGAACTCCAGTGCTTCAAGATTAGCGAGTGGGGCTTCCTGGTATTCAAATATGGTTTAAGTGATTTAGAAATATTTTAACCTTGCTTTACTTAGTCTACACTTAGTCTCCCACTACAATAATAAGATAGGACATAGAATTTTTTTTTATTCATAGCTCAGAGAAAATCATAACTGGCTCTGGTCTAGGGGAGTGAACCCCGGCACCCCAAAATGTTAACTACAGATTTTTTTGTTATTATATTGTTTTGTCAAATGTTTGGTACAAATGTTTCTGCAACTTGAACATAGGAGCTTGTGCCAGGTTCTCTTTGTGTGCACTGAATATATTAAACAAGAGAAGCACTTTATAATACCTTATGGAGTTCCTATACGATTTGATATTTTTATAATAAAATTAATTTTGATTAAAGACATTAAATTTATCAAAGAGTCTCCATATATTTTTGAAACAATATTTTAGTATAATTTGTCATTATGCAGAACAGATTTGTGAATAAAGAAGCTTGCTGGTCTTAACTAAACTGTTTTGGCACTGCAAATACAACTGATATCACCAGTCAAATCTTGAACCAGTATTTTTTTATTACACATATTACACTTGGACTGAAACTGGCATGAAACTGACTTTCTCTTATTAATTCCTGATGTCTGACATGTTGGTCAAATGGTGTAACTTTAATAAAGAAGTGTGTGCCCAGCCAAAATTGCAGGCTTATTGTTGGGAAAACAATTTCACTATTAGAATGTCTCTCAATTTCTGCTTCTTAAATTCCTTTTCTGTTGTAGATTTGCAAATGTGTACACTGCATAACATTCCTACATGCTGTTTTAGAGCCAGATAGTGGTTTTCCTTCTTTAAGCTTACCTTTTTGACTGTGCTATAAACTATTTTATAAAACATTTATAAATTTGATTTACAATAACATACAGCTATGACCACTGCACCCAACAATTCTTTGTATCACTGTGCAGCACCCTTAACAACATAACATATTTGTAAAAGATTATCTTGCTGTTCACAGTCCGTCAGGGAATATTTTTTCCAGCGGAAAGAAGCCTTTTGGTGATTGTACTTCATGAAAGTTGTGTTGATATATAGGCTTATTTTTTGCTTTAATATTGCAAAATCATAAATGTGTCATGGCTGAAGGGGTTGCATTCACTCTTCTTCACTTTGTGCCTAACAACACCCTTCAGGCATTACTTACTCCACAGCACAGCCTCTCGCACCTCATTGCTTACATGATTTTTGTTCATAATTTTTTACAACAATTTACCTGAGTAGACATTGAAAGATTGTTAATGTGTTAACATCAAAGATGTGCTTTTAAGGTGCAAATTATGCTTCGTTACAATGGCAAAGCATGAACCTTTACACTGACCAAGTATTGAGGCTAAATCAACTGATTGTATTTAAAGAAGGGCAATTAAAGACACAGATGGAAAATAACATTTTAAATTGCTAAGTTATTAAATTTGGCGGTTGACAAGGGCTTTCAAAAACCACCAGTGAAGTGGCAGCTATGGCTTATCCAACTAAACAACCCGCAAAATGTAAACTCAGTAAAACTCATAATATCCCACGCCAACATTTTTTTCATACTGTCTTTTCAGCTTTCATAATATTTTATGGAATCAGAAGACAGAATTTGGTTTAAAGGGATGTTTTTTTGTATGGTTTGTGTTGATCTTAGGAGAAATTAATTACAGAATTGTAAAATTATGGAAAGCAGCTTTGCCAGATCTGCAATGTGATGCACAAATTACTAGACAGGTTTGTGTTGTTGGTTCAAATGGAAAGAGGTTTATCAGAAGTTTAAAACTTTGCCAGCAGTTTTTTCCAGGCGGTCTAACCGAGGCCGTTTACATGACAACGTTTTTACAGTATGTGGTTTGGCTGTTCGTTTACGCAACAACAGTGTTTTGGGGTCCTGAAAATGCTAACTTTTAAAGATGGGTTTCAAAATCTGCATAAAATGCGTACAGTAAAGAAGAATTTGTGATAATAGTGACGTCATGCACATGTGTTAGACATGCTCGAGTATAACCAAAACAACAATGGCACCTATGTTTGTGCCGCTCAAGATAGTTTACGCTTCTCCAATAAAGTTTAAAAAAAATTGCCGCTTTATAGTCCAGGGTCACTTAAAGGGACACTCCACTTTTTTTGGAAATCCGTTTTGGAATCCATTCAGCTGATCTCCGGGTCTGGCGCTAACACTTTTAGCATAGCTTAGCACAATCCATAAAATCAAATTAGTCAATTGGCATTGCGAATGTAACAGTCACAGAATTACCGCACAGAGAACTGGGACTTGAACATGGACATAGATTCAGACACACATACACAACAAAGAAGCAAGACACAACTTTTTTATATTCATATTTTTATTACAATTATTAATTGTTCAGTAAAATGAGTGAATGGAATTTTTTTATTTTGGTGTTTGTCCCATAGTTTTATATCTATGGGGAAGTAGTGGTGGGAATCCTTTGTTCCATTCAATTTGGAGTCTACCAATGTTAATTGAACATGGGAGTTTCAGGGACAACGTGGCTGAGTTGCTTCTGGGATATTTTCATTGTTCAGAATATTGTGAATTACTTTGTAAGATATTGGAAAAGAAGTCATATATTATAATTATTGTGATCAAATAAATTTTTCCAAAGTTAATGTCTATGGGAATTGTGTTGAGTGTTTCTTGTGAGTGCTGGCCGCCAGTATAAATATTATGAATGTTTGGAGTAGTTTTGAGTAGTTTTTTTTTTTTTTTTTTGGTCTGTGCCTGCTGCTGTGAAGTGTGACCGGAAGGCTGCGGATATTTTCTTGTATTTTCTGTTATTGTTTTTTTTTGTATTTTGCTTTAATAATTTTTGAATCTGTTTTGAATTGGTATTTTGTAACATTGATTTGAACTTACTTTTGAAGACTTTTGAATATTTTTCCTTATAATTAGTTCTTTATTGGACTTTTTTGGACTATTTTTGACTTGTTGTCGGAATAAACAACTTGGCATTTCTCACACTATCTCTGTTTAATTTGCCATATGTTTTTTTGGTACCCTTAAGGGGGTTAGCACCTAAAAAAAAACCAAAGAGTTTCTAAATTTTTTCTATTTAAAACTTGACTCTTCTGTAGTTACAATGATATAACCTAGTGCCCGAAAATAGTCCACTGCTATTGAAAGATACTAAGGGAACTATTTTCGGCTGCTTTGTAATATTATTGCGCCACCTGCAGCCATGTTACGCGGCAAAGTCCTTGATTATTACACCAGAATGAGAGTATAGTTCCTAACCATATCTGCCTAGAAAATCACACTTTTTAATTTTCCGTCAGTCTTAGTACACGATGTAACTACAGAAGAGTCAAGTTTTAAGTAGGAAAAATATTGAAACTCTTTGGTTATTTTAAGGCGTGATGCTAATGAACTAATCAAATTCAATGGATTGTGCTAAGCTATGCTAAAAGTGGTAGCGCCAGACCCGGAGATCAGCTGAATGGATTCCAAAACGGTAAGAATCAAAGGTTTAACTCTAGGGGAGCTGGAAAATGAGCATATTTTCAAAAAAGTGAAATGTCCCTTTAAGTTGTAGTAATAAACCAACCTCATTGTCCGTCTAAACAATACTGCTCTATGCTTTTGGCATCTTGATTCTTTGAATTTATCGCTCTGTAGAAGAATGTTGGCAGGTTGGGATGGTTTTATTGTGGTTTATTTACACTGCCAGTGATTTTCTTAAGTTATTTAAGAACAAGCGTCTTACTGTAAGTTTGCATATTATCTGCCAGAGAAAGAGAGAGAGAAACCATGCGCATGCATTTTTTCCCCTTAATTCGATCATTGCATACTGTTCCATAGCCTTAATAATTCTGACGAACACATATCCATTATTATTTAAAGCATTATACAATATTGAAATTTGATCTCTTTTCTCTGATTTGTTGAGATGTGTTTCAGAAATGGAAAAACAAACAAACCTCATTTCCCACTGGTCAATGATAGAAGCTAAAATTCCATTTTATGATGCTGCGCAAGCCTTAATCTATGATGAACTATGAGTATAAAAAACTCCTAACTTTTTACAGATGTGGCCCTATGTGAAGCAAAGATAATTTTCAAGCTTGGACGGACTTGAGGAATAATTCTGAGTTCAAACATACTGAGGCATCATAACGAAACATCTGGTAATGTTTTTTTCATGTTTTTTTTTTTTCAAAATTACTGTACTCCTATTCCATAACCAACCCTGATGGCCCAACTTTATATGAAAAGTATTTTGCGAAACCTTGCTCAAGATTTACTGACATTCATTTAATGTCAAAAATGTTGACCTGGTTCGGCACTGCACATCACACTGTTTTTAATGCACTAAACACCAGTAGATTTTTTATTTTTCAGTCAACATATTATTTCAGTATCAACTTAAAACTACAAATAAAACATAGGGTAAGTGTGACATGTGTGTTGACCTCACCACTACCTGGGTCTGGATCTCCACTGCATGTCCATTTTTTTAAATGCACCACACATTAGAGGTTTTCGTTTATCATCAATATAACAAAACAGGGTAAGCCTGACGTGCAAGTGGTGGCCTGAGGTGGGAACTGTCCTGTGGGGTCATGGGGGGCTGCTCCTTGGGCCCGGTGCCACATTTGTCCCCAATACCTCAAAACACAGAAGGGCTAGATGCCTGTGGCGTATGTATCTCCTTCATCTTTCAAGCCCTCTGTCTGTGCTATTCCCCTATTTTTTTTCTCCTATAACCGAATGAATCTATCTAAATGTATCTATTAGTTGGATTACATACTTCTAAACATGTATGCATTACGTTAAATAACCCCTCATTCTTTACACACACATACACTTACAACATGTTATGTATGGCTATATTTATTGTTTGTTTGTCTTATCTGTTTTTTGTTTTGTTTAATTCATTTTTTACCACATGTAAATAGAGTCACTTTCTGTGTCTGCAATATATGAATAATAAAAAAAAAATGTCAAAAATGTTTTTGACTTTTTTCATATACATTTTTATACAAATTCCAACAATCTGCAATTTTTGTTTAAAAAAAAAACATGTTAAACGAACAAACAAAAACAAACTAGTAAATTTGATATTTTAATTGTTTATGTGACATATATAGAAGTTGATTACAAATATCCCAAAAAATGTTATAAAAAAACAGTTTATCATAGAGATAACATTAAACAGGTCAGACAAATCAAATAAAGCTCAGAAAATGCAAATTGCGTGAGATGAACTGTACTTCTTATCTGGGTAAACACCATAATAGAATAAGTTACAGACCAACGATTTTAATCTTTGGATTTCATATCCCTTAATGCTTCCATTGTGAAATCTGTTTATATCACAAAAAAATATTACATTTCAACTGTCCATACACCCTTGCCAGAAATCCCCTAATTTATTTTCAGTTTGTGCGGAATCCATCACAAGAGTTTATTACACATCTAAACCATGAATACTGTGCAACTTGCCAACGATTGTTAGTGAAAATGAAAATTTGCAATCCTGGTGCATTAACTTTTCAGTTTGTCTAGGAAATTCTTGGGACTTTAAGACAAAGCAGCCAAAGAACATGAAAAATGGGAGACTACACATCTGTGTTAGATTTGACCCAGATTAGAGTGATGCGTTAAATGCAGATAAATGACAGACAACAGACTTTACAGCAGACGCAGTTCTCTGTTTACTGTCTCTCAGCACTACAGTAGAGCGCTGCATAAATGATGGCCGTCTATTCATCACCAGTGACAGATCTCCATGCATAACGCCAGCCTTTTGGGGAAATGGGGACGAGGTCAAATGTTTTCCCCAAAGTATCCAAATTCATTTTAGCTTTATTTGTGTTGGTACTGTTTTAGCCTTGCTGCCTGCTGGTTTTTGGCATGGTCTAGCCTTATTTGAAGTCTTATATGCATTGTTACACTCTGTGAATGTATGAATGAAAATACTATTTTTATAAATATGTTATTTAGACTTTGTAAATAGCGCTAAATTGTAAACACTAAAAAAACTTACTTTGATATAAAACACACAAATTCAAATAATTGAATTTACATACAATGAGTCTTGGAGACATAGTTATAGGCTAAACTTTTCTTTTTTTTTGTGACCCAGTGGATTCATTGCACCTCTGAGGATATCCTTTTTGACTTTATGTATTTTTGTAAAATGCATGTAGTCATAAAGGCCCCATGCAGCCACACTTTGTAAATGTTTTGCAGTGCTTCAAACAGCATAGAGGTAAGTCTTCACTCACAGCACCAGGCCTTATCAAAACCATGTGGTACACTGGTTCTATAACTTTCAGATGTGCTCCAAAACCTTTTCTGTATTGTGAATTCAAGGCAGGAGAATGTTTTATTTGTTTACACAAAACTACGTTAAAATTATGAATTTCCTTTTATATTGTTAGACTCTCAACGTACAAAAAGATTGTCAATTAAAAAAATGTATAACTTATCTGAGACAGCAAATGAGAATGAGGTTAAAATTCACAACAAATACATTTGTAAAGTTTGTAATGTGACACAGTCTGTACAAACCCTTTCCGTTTTATACATACTGTATAGTGGCCAAATGTGAGGGTAAACACTCATTTGGCTGAGGGTAAACATTCTGAGTGTATTGAGTTCATACAGTACATCTTCACATTATGAACACTGCAAACCAAAGCATGAAGATTTAACAACTTAATTATTCAAGTCAATTCAACCTACTTGTTTAAGTTTTGACTTAGATAACATCGTCTAAATATTAGGTGTATGATACCAAATCAAAACATTTAAGTTCTTTTAAGGAATATTAGACACAATAATTTAGTAAACAGGCCAACCATTTTTATTTGATAAACAAATAAACCAAAACCCACTGGTAATAAAGCATACACTGACTACAGATTTATCTGTTGTTAATATTTAGTGATGCTCTTTTGTGGTACTATTTTGTATAGTTATTAGCACTTTATTTTACCGTACGTGTACTAACCTTGTACATATATGGTAAATTGTTGTACTTGTACTGTAATATGTTGTACTTACATACAAGTGTGTGGTACTCACCTCTACAGTAAGTATCTACATTCAATTCAATTTTTTTATATAGTGCCTTTCATGGTAATTAAATAGTAGCATTACAGTACTGTATTTACTACTTACAGGTACTTGCCTGTAAGTACTAAATACTTATATTTTACATTAATTTGTATGTACAGTAGTGTTTCTTGTTAGTTACAGTATACCTACACTATAAGTATGTATCTGATATTACATAATAACTACCAAGTATGTACCACTGGTAAGTACAGTAATGATGCACTTAAATACCATGTAGGTCCTCAGAAGTAAGTACCACACATTTGTCTGTAAGAACATTTTTAAAGCATCTTTAATTTCAAAAATGTAAATTGTTTGTAAACATCACTTTGTGCCACTTCTGTAAATGTGAAGTACAGTATGTATCATCCTGCATAATGTAAAGAACATTCTGTGAAAATATAACCTTAACATGACATCTTTAAAAAAATGACAGAATAAGGCCATGTCAAAGTTTTTGATCAATGTGAAATCAAATTCTCAGCCTCACTTTTGATTTCTGACAGAAAATGGTTAATTGTTGTTAAGTGTTGGTCAAGGAGGTTTAGATTGCAGGCATTCTAACTGCACTTTGTTAACAGGTGGTAAAACAAAGTGCAGTTAGTCTACACAGTCTTTGTGGAAGTTCAGAAAATAGACCAAGCTTCCAAAATAGTTTAAGACTCCAGAAGTCACAGTCATTCAAGTTCTTGTCTGCTTTGGGAACAATGGGATCAGAGGCACGTGGAGAAAGAGGTTAGAGGTGATCAACAAGAAACATAATTTAAGGATGGTTTTCTAGTTTTTTGTGGTTTGGGAATAGGTTAGGGTTAGGTTAGGGTGACCCAGCCTCTCAATAGAGCGATGCACAGAATGCTCGGGAGAGTAGTTTAATCAAGGGTGAAATAATAAAACTTGTTCAGGTACTCAGCAAGTTTGGAAATCGATGGAGTATAATTTTATAGTTTGCGTTTTTATACCTTCTTTTTGGAAGAAAGTAAAAATGTTGGAATTCAGACTATTTCTTAAAATCGAATATAACATATTAATGATCTGTGAAGGATTATTTCTAGCTGACCTCGGCTAAAGTGCATCTTTTTTGGGTTAGACAACCAATGGGGCCCTAGGTCTGAAAAGGAGGGGGGGTTGCCTTTATGGAGGCCCACTACCATTTATCACAGTCATGCACACTGGGATTCCTAGACTGACCCATGTACTCCAACTTTTAGCAGTCAGAATGAATTTGAAAGAGTGTTAAAAGGTCAAGGCCAGCTAGCGTTTGATTTACACCCCATCAGCTTACAGTTCAAATTGCCTGCTGGATTGAACGTATGTTGATGTGTGACTGACATGGGTCATAGTGCACAAGCCCACAATCCCTAAATTAATCAGGAAACTATCCATACATTACTTTCTGTGGATGGCCACAGACGCCATACATTATGGGACAAGTTGTTTTAATTCTCTCAGTGAATAACCACGATGACTTCAGGAATTATTTTCCAGAACCTTATTGGGACCTTGTGCAGAATGAAGAGCAAGTTTCATCATCCCAATGCATGTGGAGGCATCAGACCACAGCTTGGCCGGGATTAATCACTGATGCAAATGCAGCAATGTTTTTTTGTTTGAAGTACCATATGCTCTTCTGCTCTTTGTGCGATTTTGAGCAAAAAGCTACATTCCAGAGGCAAAGCGCTGTTATCATAAGCAATTCGTGGTGTACTTAATTGTTAATAGCTTCTGACTTGAATGAAGGAACTGGGTGAAACAATTGGACTTAATTAGCCACATGTTCAACTGCTCCACAGCTTCACTTATATGGAGAGAAAACTAATTGTTTGATTGGTCACACATGCATTCTGTTGCATAAGCATGGCTTAGCAACTCGGGTCTTTGTTAATTTCTCAGTACGAAACTTCATATATTTATGGATTTATTAGTTGTGAAATGTTGGGATCTTTTCCAGTTATCAATAACATACAATCTGAATCTTAGAGACCATGGAACAGAAAAACAAACTAAACATGAACTGAAGAAATGACCAAACAAACACAAGACCTACTGTACAGTAACAAAGACACCAGAAGCAAGAGGGCTATTAATACAGAAAAACAAGTAATTACCAGCTTGAAATCAATTTGAGACAGGAAAGATTTAATAAAAGGCATTATATACTGTCAGACACATAAATACAAACAAAAACAAGAATATTAGGAATCCACTAACACAACAATATTAAGATTATACAGTATCTTTCCACACATACACCTAGTGTTATTTAGTCTCTCAGTGGTGCTTCCAAACAGTTTAATCTAACGCCTACAACTGTGAAAAATAAAGCACATCTGTCTGGAAACTGGATTGAGACAAATAGGAGTTTACATTGCACAATAAAAGCGTTCACTGAATATGGTATGACATCATGCACACAAAAAAGATTTATGAGTGATTATTTAAAAAAACTGACATTTTAAAATATGTTTAAATAGGATAACTTAATGAGAACTTTAGGATTTACAGTGCACCCTGGGGTCAATGCTCTCTTTTATAATTAAAGGGCATTCTAATTTTGCCAGATATACAATATCCATAATGTAACTGTACATCCAGACCTATTCATGTTTCAAATGTTTCAATTTCAATGTAAAATGTTGATTAAATGATGAAAAAGCAAGGTTGTTCTGACTTATATTAAACAGTTTTGAAATCTGTCAGTGTATCTTCATCAAGAGCTGATGGTAATCTGCATCTTTCTGTAGCCAACTAGACTGAAAACATCAAAGCAGACATTTTCAGCCAAGCACTAAGCATTAGTTGATCTTTTGAATCAGTGTGCCAGCATCTTATAGACATGACTTTAACAGCAGCTTTGGTGCACTCTCAGAAAAATGGTAGGCTACAAAAGTTCTGGGCCATTACCTTGGGTCCTAATATGTACCATTTAGGTACAGATGAACTGGGAATCCCCACCAAAGCGCCACTGGAGCTGACCCTTCCAGTGTCTGCATAAATCCCTCCGAATCCACTAAGGAACCTGAGAAATAGGTTTTAAGGCAGAAGGCCGGTCACTACCTGTTCCTTTAACCACAATAGTGACAGCGACTGGAAAGTCACCTACCTGAACCGAACGCTGCGGAAGCCACCCCCTGGGGCAGGGTTAATGGTGGTAGACAATCAACCGTGGTTGATATAATAAACAGCAATAACTGTGGAGCAGAGCGGGCTCTGCTGGAGGAAAAACGTGGGCTGGTAGGATTAACCCCACGGAAAATACTTACAGATGAACCCCACATAGGGGACGCAATGTGGAGGCCGAGCCTAACACATAGGTTCGCGAGGATGCAGCTAGTGAGAGACTGACAGCCGATGCTCCGCAACATCAGCTGCCAAGGAAGCGGAGGAGAGTCAAATCAAACTTTACACATTTTGACCATATGGCCTTCCATACTGGCACTACAGTGTGGTGTCAGTAGGAGGCTGCAAGCCAACACATGAGCCGGTTCTCAGTGTTCCCCCAGATGAGGAGAGAACACGAGAGGAGACCGGCTCGATACGAACACAGTAAAATCTAAAGAACGTATTAGGTGTCGCCCAACCAGCAGCTCTACAGATGTCTGTCAGCGAGGAACCACGAGCAGGTGCCCAAGATGAGGCAACACTTCTAGTGGAGTGTGCTCTCAAATTAAATGGACATGGGGTGCCCTGCAGTTTATAAGCAAGTGCAATAGTGTCTACAATCCAATGATACATCCTCTGCTTGGTGACAGCTTTCCCTCTCTGCTGACCACCCCAACAGACAAAGAGCTGATCTGAGGTCCTGAAACTTTGAGTTCTGTCGACATACAACAGCAATTCGCGTACGGGACATAACAAAGTCATGGTTGGGTCTGCCTGATCGGGGGGCAGTGCTTGCAAGCTCACCACCTGATCTCTGAAAGGAGTGGTGGGAATTTTGGGCACATAGCCTGGCCTGAGTCTCAATGTTACACTAGAGACAGTAGGTCCAAACTTAAGGCACGATTTGCCGACTGAAAAAAGCAGGAAGGCCCCCTTCCCTCTTAACCGAAGCCAGCGCGAGCAGGGTCAGAGGTAAGTGAGAAACTTCAGACTCACAGACTGCAGCGGGTCGAAAGGGGAAGCCTGCAGGGCTTTCAGCACCATGGACAGGTCCAAATGAGGAATAGAGGGAGTGCGCAAAGGAATCAGCCTTCTCTTAAAAACCTAATAACCCGGTCGTGCTGACCCACTGATCTACCGTTTATCAGGGTATGATGAGCGGATATCCCACAATATCAAGTTTATTGGTGGAGGGTGACAGCCTACCGTCCAAATGATACTGAAGATAGGAAAGCACGATACTGACGGGGCATTCTCGTGGGTTTTCTCGTTTAGAGGACAGGTTCCATTTGAGCGCGTAAGTGTGTCTTGTACACGGCACTCTCGCTGCAGCAATAGTGTTAGAAACAGCCTGCGGTGAATCACTTAAAACTTCTGTGCGCCGAGGGACCAAACGTGGAGATACCACAGGTCGGGGCGTGAGTGCCATAACGTGCCCCCTTCCTTGAGAAAGAAGGTCCTTCCTCAGGGGAATCTACCAGGGAGGGGCTGTCGCGAGAAGCATGAGTTCAGGAAACCAGTTCCTGGTGGCCAATAAGGGGCAACCAGTAAAAGTTTCTCTCCGTCCTCCCTGACTTTGCACAGAATCTGTGCGATAAGGCTCACTGGGGAATGCCTATTTGCGCACACCCCACGGCAGCTGTGTGCCAGCGCATCCATGCCGAGGTTTCCCTTGGTTAGTGAATAAAACAGGCAACAATGGGTTGTGTCTGGAGAGGCAAACAGGTCTATTGGCTCTCTGCCGAAATGCTTCCAAATCAGCTGAACCGTCTGGGGGTGGAGTCGCCAGGGCACGCTGCTCGTGAGAGGTATGAATGGGATTTGAATGGCACGAAGAGACCTCAGATTCTTCTGACTCCAAAAAAGGAGATGACGGTGTACTGTGTGGAAGCCTTCCCACATCTAGTTTAATTCGCTGTTCTCATAGTGGATAAATAAGGATAAAGATTCCTGTTAGAGAATCAGTCAATGGAGAAGTAATTCCTCAAACTTCTATTTATTATAATTAAGCAGCCAAGCAATGATAGCCATATACATTGGTAGGAGTATGGAGAGTAATGGTGTATTACGTTGTGGTCTGTAAAATAAACATATAAATGAATAAATCTGTATACATTCACTTCAGTAGTTAAGTTTAAGTTATGTGATTAAAACAGTCATGTAAACATTACACATAACTATTAGTTTAGTTAAGTAAATGAACAGTATATAACATGAACTCAAACAGTTATTAAATATAGTGCGATAGTGCGAAGCACATGGTTGCACGTGAGCATCAGCGTGTACAATGCTAACATGGCTAATATACATATCAGATTACTGCGATCGCGTCGCGATCGTCATTTGCATATATAAACACTGGCATAACATCGAACATTCACAATAGCAGGCACAAGGTGCTAAAGATGTAACAATATGCATGATTACTCACATATTTGACATGAACGCACAACATGAACGATATCAGAGAGCTCAGCTGTCTGTCACAGCTCTCAGGTCAGTGGCAACTGTTTAATGGTCCGCCGGAAACAAACTATAAAGGCAATAAAGTTCCCTTCCGTGAACGGACTTTATGACATAGCCGCCCCCAATTATCTGTCAGGATAATTGATTCCCTTAAGAAAGTCCGTTTGACTAATCATCTATAACTTGGGGAATCTGAATGAGTTTTACAACTGGGCGAATGTACATCTTATTTCTGACTTGGATTTTAGCTGTTCTAATCCTTCCATCAGCCCCTGCATATGTCTCCACCACAGTACCCACAGGCCACAGAGCTCGTGGAAGTTGATGATCAATTAAAAGTACAACTTGCCCCACTGCCAGCTCTTTGCCATCTGATCTCCATTTCTGTCTACCCTGTAGTTCTGGTAAGTAGTAGCGGATGAAAGCAGTCCAGAAATGGTCGGCCAATACCTGACTGTGTCTCCACCTACGTTTCCCCAAGAGTTGGTTGGAGTCAAAGAGGACTTGCGGTAGAGAAGCATCATGGCGCCCCATGAGCAGCATATTGGGGGTCACAGGATCTGGATCTGCAATATCTGATGAGACATAGCCGAGTGGCTTTGAATTGAGCATTCCTTCGACCTCCACTAATAATGTTTGCAAGACAGACTCGGGTACAGACTGCTCTCTCAGAACCACTCGCAAGGCTGACTTGACGGATTTAACCTCTCGCTCCCATGTTCCGCCGAAGTGTGGAGCACTTGGTGGGTTATAGCGAAATTGAATCTGCTGTTCAGCCAACTGTTCTTGAAGCTCCTGGGACATTTGGTAAAATGTGTCTCTAAGCTCTCGGTCCCCTCCTACAAAATTGGTACCGTTGTCACACAATATTTCAAAGGGTTTCCCTCTTCGAGCTATGAAGCGTCGCAAGGAAAGAAGAAAGGCATCTGTGTCCAAGTGTTCAAGGAGATCTAGATGCAAACATCTTGTTGTTAGGCACTTGTACAAAATACCCCATCTTTTCTCTTGACGGCGTCCTATCTTTACATGAAAGGGGCCGAAGCAGTCTATGCCGGTAGAGTAAAATGGTGGTTTGAACAGACGTAGCCTAGCGGGAGGAAGATCTGCCATCTGTGGGGTTTGTGGTTTGGCACGCCAAAACTGACAATCGTAACAGGAACGTTGGTGCTTACGTACTGCTTCGCGACCTCTAATCACCCAGTATTTGCGTCGTAGCTCTGCGAGAACTCGTTCTGCACCAGGATGATGAAGCCGTTGGTCTGCATCCTGAATAAGTAGCTTTGTAACATGATGTTTAGGGTCTAGAACTATAGGATGGATAATGTCTGGAGACAAAGCTTCTGCCCGACGGAGTCGTCCACCTACTCTTATAAGACCTGTATCTTTATCATACTCTGGGGCGAGGGAACTTAAGCGACTATCTGTAGGAATGGGGTGTACAGCTGTCAAAGCTTTGAATTCCTCAGGAAAAGAGTCGAACTGTGCACGTGCCAAAAGCAGCTTTTCTGCCTGAATGTAGTCTGAGGCTTTAGGAGTGTCAGTGTGGGCAGCCGCCCCATCACAGGCCCTAACAGTGGCTTGAACTAGTTCTTTCCAGGTTTTGAACTGACCAAGGTCTGGTGGGATTGAGCCAGAAGCTATTGTGACTACTCCAAGAAAGGATGCTTTTTTCAGTTCAGTAGGTTCAGGTTCAATCTCTGGTGTGGGTGCCGATGGCCACATATCTAAGGTTTGAGTCAAGAAACTTGGTCCAGATCTCCATTGGTGAGGACCTGCTAATTCCTTTAAGGTAAGACCTCGGGTGATATGGTCAGCTGGGTTTTGATTTGAGTCAACATATCTCCACCTAGTTACATCTGTCAATGTCTGAATCTCAGATACTCGAGCCCCCACAAACACCTTGTATCTGCATGACTCGGACTTCAACCAATGCAGCACGGTAGTGGAATCAGACCAGTATGTGATTTGCTGTATCGGAAGAGTCAGTTCAGCCTGTATTACGTTGGCCATTTGGGCTCCAGAAAGTGCGGCGCACAGTTCTAAACGTGGCATGGATAAGCATTTGCGGGGAGCCACTCTGGATCGAGCTAAGATGTAAGCAACATGAACTTCACCTAGTTCATCTGTGGCCCGAAGATAGGCTACTGCACCGTATGCTCTTTCTGAGGCATCACAAAAGACATGTAATTCCCTGACAGTGGAAGGAGTGTCTGCATAGGCCGGAACATAAGAACGTGGCAGTTGTAGTGTAGTGATGTCAGAAATCTCTGCAACCCATGTATGCCATTTTTCCCGCAAATGAAGAGGTTCAATTGGATCATCCCAGCCTAAGTTATGTTTCCAAAGGTCTTGAATGAGTGTCTTAGCCCGTGTGGTAAATGGTATGATAAACCCCAGGGGATCAAACTGGCTTGCCAAAGTCTTGTACAAGTTTCTCATTGTGGGTTGGACAGTCTCTGCCGATCGGTTCTTATACCCAAGAGTGTCATCAAGGCAGTTCCATTGAAGGCCGAGGGCAAGTTCTTGCATGTCATGACTAGTTTGGGACAACCAGCGCTCGCTGCTATCAGATCTGGCCTCTGGTGGCAGATGCTTGAGAACTGCAGGTACATTACATGCCCACTGCCTTATTTCGAAGCCTCCTTTCATCAGAGACTGCCGCAGTCCATCTATTATACCTTTGGCATCACCCTGGTCTGGAGTGCTGTGCAGGCAGTTGTCTACATAAAATGAGTGCTCCACTATGTTAGCTAAGCCAGTCATGGTGTCTTTGTGCTCTTGAGCATGATGCTGGAGGGCGTAAATGGCACAACAGGGACTGCATGTTGTGCCAAAAGGAAGGACCTGCCACTCATAGATGTCTGGGTTAGCTTCCCTATTCATGTCCCTCCATATGAATCGTAGCACTGACTTGTCCTCCGCTAACAGACGCACCTGGTGAAACATGCCCTTGATGTCACCACTGACTGCAATGGCATGCTGTCGGAACCTCATTATGACTCCAAGCAGAGATGGACCCAGTGCCGGTCCAGGAAGCAGTTGCTCATTTAAACTTTGTCCTTGGTGCTGAAATGAACAGTTAAATACTACTCGGTCCTTTTCATTATGACACACCATATGATGCGGAATAAACCAGGACTCCTTTGTCTTGTTTGCTTCCTCTGCTGATATCTTGGCAATGTATCCTGCCGATTCCAGCTTCTGAATTTCGGAGCAGTAGGATTCAGCTCGCTTAGGATCCTTTGCCAACCTCCTCTCAATATTTCGTAGACTGGGAATCACAGCATTTTTGTCTGCATGAAGCAAGGTGATAGGTGTACGTCTTAACAATGGTGTAGCATAGCGAAATACACCATTCACGTTTACTCTGACAGTAGCTGACTGTAAAAGGTCATAAGACTGTTGGTCCTGTTTAGACCTAACGATCACCTTTTCATTGTATGGCAAAACATCGATTTGCCATAAGCGCTCTACATGCTGATACAGCTCATCACGGGGTGGAGTTGTGAGAATGTGCAAACATTGCTGTTGACCTCTAGGGGGCTGAATTGGATTCATTGGGCCTTGCAACACCCAACCAAGCCTGGTACATATAGCAATGGGGCCACCTGGTGGTCCTTTACATACGGGCTGAGTGGGAATCAAGAGATCTGGCATATCAGACCCTATGAGGAGTAAGGGTTGTACCCTATCTACAGGTAGTAGTGGTAGACCTTTTAGGTGGCGATATGCCTTCTGCAGTGCTGTCACTGGATAATCATGCTCAGCTAGACTTAATCCGGGAGCAGTAAAGGCATTTCGGATGACATACCTCTCTGTGGGTCTGTCAATTGGAGATATTTCAAAGGTTATTGATGCTCCTTTGACTGCAGTATGACTTTGTTGGATTGTCTGTAAAGGAAGAACCTCTGGAACTCCATGTAGTTTCAGCTGCTGAACGACAGGAGGAAGAACAATGGTTCTTTCAGAGCCATCATCGAGAACAGCATGGGCTTCAATCATCTGGCCACCATTGTGCAGAAGTACTTTGGCAACTTTAAGCATAACTTTCTGTGAGCGGTTAGGCCTGTCCAGGTAGATTGGCGTAGATGGTGAACTCACCAGCAGCACAGCTTTGAAGTGTCCTTTACAGAGTCATGTAATACAGTAAGATGCAGTTCTTTGCAGACTTTACATGGCCGTTTGAGGTTACAGGAGTCCACTGAATGATTTCTACCACATTTCCAACAACGTTTACCTTCTGTGATCCATGTGACAATCTGGGTAGTGTTCAACCTTTTGAATTTATCACAGGAGTTGAGATAATGTTCTCTGTTGTCGCAATGAGGACAGTAGGGCTTTGGTTTGGAGGCAACTTTAGCCTGTGTATGGTCAATGGGTTTGGCAGCCTTTTCAGAGGTCAAAAGTATAGGTGTCGATCGCTCTCTATAAGGTGTGGTTCCCTTACTCTTCCCATATGATTTTGTAATATCAGGCTGGAACATAGCAGCTGCTCGGCTTGAGATACGTTTTGCTTGTGACTTTGTCTGTAACCAAACTGCCAGGTCAGGAAGAGTATAGGTTCGATCAGAACCAGTTTGGAGAATGCCATGGCTTAGGCAGTATTCCACAAAGCTGTCTCGATAAGCTGGTGGCATTTTTCCCAGAAGACGATCTACGTGCGAACCACACATAAGCTCATACCCATTTTGTCCTTCCAAAGTTCTTAACATGCCCACTAGAGATTGGACGGATAAGGCAAATGAGTCAAAGGCATTGGAATCGCCCATTTTGAGGGGGGGAGTGCTCATTATAGCTCCTAACTCAGACTGTACGAGCTGCCTAGGCTGGCCGTATTTTTCCTGTAAGGCTTGTAAAGCAGCAGTATATGGTTGTGGATGGTGCATATATGCCTTAGCCAGCTGCTGGGCACTAGGGAATTTTAGATGGCTCAACAACACTTGATATTTGTACTGCTCACTAATGTGAGTATGGTAGCTTAAGAGATTGTCCAAGGCCAATTTCAACAGAGCAAAGTCACTTTCAGTGCCACTTTCGAAGATGGGTAACGTAGGACGAGGGATGCCATAGGCTGCTGCCATTAAAAGATCTGTTCCGGGTTGAGGCATGTATCCTGTGCTGGGAACAGACAGAGGTGGATAAGGCAGAGGGTTGAATGTAGGGCTGAATAGGTTGGTCCCTATTTTCCTAGTAGCTGTAGAAGGCTGGGCCTGACTGACAGGTTGAGCTGCTCCATATTGTGTTAAGCTATTTGCATTTAAGGCAGATGTAACGGTTGCTACAGGATGTATAGCTTGTGAGGTCAGAACACTGTCTGTATGTGGTGTGATAAACTGGGTTACTGCTGATTTCAGGGGTGTGAAGTGTTGTAATGGCTTAGGGACTAAAGGGGGCTGATTAACCGTTGGTATGCTCTGACTAGAATAAGCAACATGAGACCCCTTTAAATCCTGACTGACGACATACAAGGGCAATGACATGGATGAAGCTGAGGCTTGTGAGGGCATGGAATCATGTAATGACTGAGGAGCTTTGGGCGTTGACTGAATTATAGGCGTGGCCCTGAATGCACTCTGTGCCTCTGGAACAGTCTGCTTTACTGATGTTGTTGAGGATACTGGAAAGGGTGACTGTTGTAACTTAGCTGGTTGGACTGACCTGGTGTGTAGAAACTGAGGTTGCGGCTGGGTTGAGTCTGGTGATGGTTGAGTTTCTGGATCAACTTGACTCGTATCAATGCTAAGCAGAGAACTCACCATCTTGGCCACCTCCAGTTCGGTTTCCGCCTTCTTTAATTTCCGCCGTCTTTCCAGCTGGTTAGTTAAAGCCTCCTTTGCCATGAGAGCCTCTTCCTGAGCACGTTGGGCATCTTTAGTTTGAGTTTGTAGTCGCTGAAACTCCACCTCTGCCAACCTGTCCTCCTCCATTTGTTGAACAAGGTCATTGTACTGGCGCTGCTTTATTCTCTCACCTAGTATGGCTGCTTGGCTGCTTGTAAGTGCAGATGTAGCATGAGTATCAACAATACTGGATTGGCTACTGGATTTAGAATGAGAGCTGGCTCTACTATGGGACGGTTTCCTCGATGAGCTTTTATGCTGGCTGTGAGCATGGGAGGTAGCGATTAGAGGAGGGTCCACAATAGGTGAGTAACCAACTTCATAGTCACCCAGGTAAGCAGGCAATTGATTCTGTCTTTTAGGCCGATCCATTGTATCTATTACATTGCTAGCTGCAGTATCCATATTATTTACTTTTGCTACATCCGGCTCGAAGGACCATCTTATGTGTGGAAGCCTTCCCACATCTAGTTTAATTCGCTGTTCTCATAGTGGATAAATAAGGATAAAGATTCCTGTTAGAGAATCAGTCAATGGAGAAGTAATTCCTCAAACTTCTATTTATTATAATTAAGCAGCCAAGCAATGATAGCCATATACATTGGTAGGAGTATGGAGAGTAATGGTGTATTACGTTGTGGTCTGTAAAATAAACATATAAATGAATAAATCTGTATACATTCACTTCAGTAGTTAAGTTTAAGTTATGTGATTAAAACAGTCATGTAAACATTACACATAACTATTAGTTTAGTTAAGTAAATGAACAGTATATAACATGAACTCAAACAGTTATTAAATATAGTGCGATAGTGCGAAGCACATGGTTGCACGTGAGCATCAGCGTGTACAATGCTAACATGGCTAATATACATATCAGATTACTGCGATCGCGTCGCGATCGTCATTTGCATATATAAACACTGGCATAACATCGAACATTCACAATAGCAGGCACAAGGTGCTAAAGATGTAACAATATGCATGATTACTCACATATTTGACATGAACGCACAACATGAACGATATCAGAGAGCTCAGCTGTCTGTCACAGCTCTCAGGTCAGTGGCAACTGTTTAATGGTCCGCCGGAAACAAACTATAAAGGCAATAAAGTTCCCTTCCGTGAACGGACTTTATGACAGTGTACAGCCCACAGATCACGGCAGTTGATGTGCCAGTGCAGTTGGGGTGCTGTCCACACCCCAGAGACTGCAAGCCCGTTGTACGTGGCTCCCCACCCTGTGTTGGAGGCATCTGTGTGTAATACAGCATGCCAGGAGACCTGTGTCAGAAGCACACCTGCCCTAAGAAATGCTGGGTCTGACCACAGAGTGTAAGTGAGAAGATACGCAGTTGTAATGGTTACACATGTATGACAGCACGCCACACTCTCCTCGGGACTCGATCGTGAAGCCAACGTTGAAGCGGTCTCATATAGAGCAACCCGAGCGGAGTCACCGCCGCAGCTGCAGCCATATGCCCCAGGAGCTTCTGAAATTGTTTCAGCTCGAAATGTATTCAGCCAAGTCAGGATTGACTGGACACGCGCTTCTGTTAGACGTGCCAATAAATCGATAGAGTCCAGTTCCATACGGAGAAAAGAGATCCTCTGCATGGGGCAAAGTTTGCTCTTCTCCCAGTTGACCCGAAGACCCAAACGAGCAAGATGCCGAAGCCTTAAGTCTCTGTGTTCGCACAACGTCTGCCGAGATTGAGCTATTAAAAGCCAATTGTCTAGATAAGCCAGAATGCGCACACCGCTCTCTCTCAGGGGTTTTAACGGCGCCTCCACTACTTTCGTGAATACACGTGGAGAGAGAGACAGTCCGAATGGTAAAACTTTGTACTGATATGCCCTCCCCTCGAACGCAAAGCAGAGAAATGGCCTGTGGTGAGGGAGAACGCATCTTTCAGGTCTATGGCTGCAAACCAATCTTGGGGGCGAGTACATTGAAAAATGTGCTTCGGCGTTATCACCCTGAAGGACCTCTTTTGGAGTGTCCGATTCAATACACGTAAATCCAAGATTGGTCGTAACCCACCACCTTTTTTGGGGACTATGAAGTAAGGGCTGTAAAACCCTGACATCATCTCGGTTGGAGGGACCGGCTCTATCGCGTCCTTCGCCAGCAGGACGTTTACTTCTGCAAGCAGTACAGTACTTTCACCATGGTAAAACAAATGCCCGAAAACTTTGGAGTCTGCCGGTTAAAATTGAATTTCGTAACCGAGGAAGATCGTGCGTAATAACCAACGGATGGGCTTGGGAGCTGTTGCCAGGCACCCAGAGACCGTGCGAGTGGAATTAATGGCACTACCGATGTCCCTGCGGTGGGGCAGCCGAGCGGAACAGGTGTAACTGCCGGTGTGTGTGCAGAGGCAGCACACACATCTACAGTGTGTGGTGTGACACTGACCTGAGACCGCTGAAGGGTGAGATGGTCGTTTGGGCTCCGAGACGAAGTGTCCATACTCCGAAAAGCACCCGCTGGCGATAGAGGAAGAGGAGGGTGAGCTGGTGTGTGCCCCATCACAGCGCTGCCGAGATGTGGTCCGAGGAAGGGGAGCGGGGCGGCTGCCGCAGGACTCCCACGGCGAGGTGCAGGCTGAGGAGCCGGCGCTGATAGACCGGGGGCAGCTCTCTTCCGGCGGGGCATGATCTTCGAGATCGCCTCAGTCTGCTTCTGAGCCGCGGAGAACTGCTGGGCAAAAGACTCCACAGCCTCGACGAAGAGATCGGTCTGGGAGACTGGAGCATCCAGGAACTTGTCGTTGTCTGCCTCCTTCATGTCAGCCAGACACAGCCAGAGGTGGCATTCTTGGACCACCATGGTGGACATTGCACAACTGACTGCCTGCGCTGTAACCTTGGTCGCCCGGAGAACCAGATCAGTGGCAACTCGGAGCTCCGAGAAGGAAGGAGAGTCGTGGCCTCCCTCGTGCAGATCCCTCAGGGCCTTAGCTTGGTGGACCTGCAGCAGTGCCATGGCATGCAGGGAGAATGCCGCCTCTCCACAGGCCTGGTACAAAGTCGCTGTGAGAGCGGACAACTGCTTACAAGCCTGCTAAGAAAGGGTCGGCCAGTCTTTCCAGGAGGCAGCGGTGGCCGGACACAGTTGCATCGCGACCCCCGCTCCACCGAAGGGATCCCCACGTAACCCTTAGCGGCTCCATCGGTGAGGGAGGTGAGGGGTGAAAGCTGAAATGGCCGTAAACGGCTTGAGAACGGTGACATCCAGGATCAAGTCAGCTCTTCGTGGACTTCAGGGAAGAACGGTACAGGAGGTGTGGGTTGAGATGCCCGAGCAGCTCCGAAGTATCAGTCATCCAGACGGGATGGTTTGGGAGGAGGGGGGTTAACCCACTCCAGCCCTACCTCCTCCGCCGCTCGAGCGAGCACTGCCTCCGCGTGCTCGATGCCCAAACACGAAAGACAGCACTCGTGACCGTCCTTGGGACCCATGTACTTCCCATATCCACGCTCACACGGACGAAAAAGCCATCCAGAAAAGGACGCTGACCTCCGGATATACGAGAGAGTGGCTGTCTTTAACAAGACACAAAGCTCTCCATATCACTCTTTCAGGGAAAATCACTCTTATATGTGCTCAGTTGATGATTCGCACAGGGAGAATCAACTTCAGCAAGAAGAGTAAGTAGCTTCTCAGTAGCAGATACTGTCAGCTTTCGAACCGAAAAAGCTAATTTGGTATTCTGCACCTGCTGCTTATATACGCATCTGGTGACGTCGTAGTGACCGACTGAAAGGGAAGTGTACTTTTTGAAAAGGTACAGCCCCAGTGAAAACTTTTGTACCTTCTTGTACCTTTTTTTCTGAGAGTTTACTTAAGGGTTCTTTCATTATTAAATTAGCCTTTTTTTATAAACTCACATATTATAGAGACAGCGTAGCATATAATCGTCTCCCGTTCGATGCAAATAATTTCAAAGAGCAAATGAAAGCCCTTCCTTTGTTCTGTCTCTTATCGTTTTTAAGAATCAACTTTCCTGTTGTCGAGTGCAAATGTATTTTTGTGAGAATAAGTATCTGTATCATAGATTTAATTGAAGGAAAAATATGTCACCCTGTATTTGCGATTCCAGCTAAAGTTTCAAAACCTATATGAGATTAGAAGCATCAAAGTTTGATTTTGCTCATTGATTTTAATCGTTGACATGGACTGAATGTTTTTTACATTATGTAGGATGATTTTATGTAGAAACAATGAATCATAAAAAATACTTTAGCTGGGTTTTCACAGGCATGGTCATACCTTTAGTTGACGCTGTTATGGTCCTGTGAACTGTGCACAGAGCTGCACTGTTCACAAAGCTAACAACATTTAAAGTTCAGCTTACTAAGTTTACTGAGAAATGTCTTTCAACTTTATACAAAAATAATAGTTTGAACCAAAATAATGAAGCAAGTCAATTTCTCAGTTTATTCAACTCAGGACATACAGGTATAGTCCACCCAGACATTTATAAAATAAATTAACTAATTCTTACTTAAAGGGATAATTTACCCAAAAATGTAAATTGTGTCATTATTTCCTAACCCTCACATTGTTCTAAATGTATATGAGGTTTTTTAAACAACCAAAAATTAAAGATATTTTAATAAATGATGGTAACCATACAGTTGATGGTACCCATTGACTATAACAAATACTATGTCAAAGGATCCCATCAACCCTGTGCTTACCATCATATATCAAAATTCCTTTGTGTTTAACATGCAGAATAAAGAAACTCATACAGGTTTAGAACAACATGAAGGTGAGGAATTCCTCAAAACTATTCCTTTTTCCATTTTATAAAAGAGAGCCCAAAATATTGGTCAAATAACTGGTCAAACAGATTGCCTTGAATTTGAACACACTTTCATTATCACTTTATAAACTACTACAAACACTAAAACAGTAATATTTGTAATAATTTTTACCACATAAATGTATGTGCTGAAGTGCATGCTGGGAATGTTCAAACCCTTACTTAATGTAGTAACACTATGTTGTACAAACACTTGAGTTAGTTAACAAAACAGCCTTTGTTAGCAACCTATTACAGACTAATCTTCATATTCAGTATAAGCAACATATTTAATTTACTCTTCCTCCAAAAATACTTATTTTTATTGTATTACCTTTGGGATACAATTTTGAAGTTGAATTTTTTTACAATGTAGAAACACAAGAGGCACAAGTTTTAATCGAATAGTGTGTGCTTAGCATCAGTCAGAAAAAAATTAAGCCTTCTAGCTAGGAAAAAAAAAAAGAAATTAAACCAGACTGCCACGCTGCTTTCAGTTGCTGCAAAACTTCAAGCCACTGCAAAATCATTCATCATGCCTTGTCAAAATAACCAGACAAGCACTTTAGCTCAACCACTTCAACATGGTGCTACAGCTTGATGAAAGCTTGTTTCATTATGTGCAACATTTCACTCGCAGTGATACAGAAAAATGGGTGACCGTATGATAACACTTAGCATGAACATTGATTACAAAAGACTGTTTCCAAGATTAGTAATGTCATATGGATCACAGCTATTTTTTACTGGTTTAGACTTAGACCCATATGTTCTAAAATTACATTAAACCTTGACTTGCTTGACATGCCACACAAAACCCAGCAACACATTTAACTGAAGCCATGACCGTGAAGTTTTTACAAACTGGGTCGCAAATGCAGTTCAGAATCAAAATCACATCAGTATTTATTTATTTATTTATATAAAACTGACCTTGTGCAGACATCTTACTTTGTTTCATTTTTAGTGTAGCATTCGTTTAGGATTATTTCTTGACGTTTTAGAACACGGCTGGTTTTTCTGTTGGCTCAAATTGTGTTAGTAAAATATATCTTTCTGCTCTATTCATTCTGCTATAATTTGTAGCATAACATAGTGATTTTCTCACATTAGGAGCTTTGTCAATATATTGATCTAATGACAGAATACATATGTCTGTACAATGATGAATAAATGTGTACTGTTTGCATGCCTTTCTGGATGTAGTTATATTGTGGTTATATGCTGTAGCTTTGTTTCAGACGTATTTGTGCATTGAATTTTTTTTTTAAATAATGCACATGTGTTAGACAGTGGGTGGGATTTACCGAATGTCTGTTTTGCCTTATGTATCACCAGGCCATTTGGCGGATGCCTGTAAACCTTTTTTTCACCAGGCAAGCTATGGATGCCAGGCTTTATTTACCCACAAAGCCATTCTCTGGAATGCCCCAGGTCACCCTGGGTCACTTAGCAGCCTATGTTACACAACCCAAACACAGTTTATGATTTTATTGAGCTTTGACATTCAATATTCCACATCAGTATTCTATGAATTACTGTATGTTTATATAGTATGAAGTATAGAGAAAAAGTCTCAATTCAGATTCATCACAAAGTTGGGTTATTTTCAACCCAACATTGGGTCAACAATAGACAAACCCACACACATAAACAATCCTGTATAGTTTAAATCACATAGCCCAAGTGGGGTTCGTCTCTTTTTGACACAACACTGGGTTGACAATAACATGTAGCATATTGTAATAATTTTTTTTGTGTATTAGGCTCCACTGAACTACATGGAAAAAAACTCTAAACTACTCTTTACATATTTAAATCACCAAACAAATCCCTAGAACCTCGAGCCAGGAGTTATAATTAATACAGTTGGCCTGCATAATGAATAAAAAAGCAGGCACGTTCACTTAAACATACTAACAGTCTTCCCACATTAGTCATTCAATCTATCCTGCCATTGAAAACATGTTGACTCCATAACCTCCCAATTCTCTGCATGTGTCAGTGTGGGGTATTTTTTAATTTCAACTTATAAGTACAGTCTGTATGACTATAGGGAACTTCAGTTTCATAAATACGTCTGCAGTGTGACTGAATTCTTCAGTTCAAGCTGTGCATATTCAGTACTCGCATTAATAAGCTTGTTAGGGTTGTAGCTCATTTTTCTCTGTAATCTGCCTTTTGCCTTCCCAGCAGGACAGATAAAGTAAAAACTTAACTCAGTGAGTTAGTGCTCTGTGCAGAATCTTTAGGCCTTGTCTGTCTGTTTACAGTACACTAAACATAAACATCCATTGACTGTAATTCATGATTTTTAAAACAATAGATTCCAATAGACACGTTAACACCGGGTAGCCTACAAACAGTTATTTTTTTCTTTGCTGGAAAGCAGTGTTTTGTTTTTTGCATAATGAAAAACATATGAGCTTTATTTCATTTTCCTGATGAGCTTCTGCTCACCATATATGAAAATAAATGTGGATAAATATACAAACACCTGCAACAGTACTCTTTGACTCAACAAATATATTTCTTAAACTATTTCTGAGAAAAAGTTGTGAACTTATGTGAAATAAATCAGTCAAATATGAAATAAATCTATGCTTTCCTGTTATTTTACTTCTATATTTAAAATGATAAATTAGTACTTTTATATAAATTCTTAAATGCACAAAGATTTTCGCTCTCTATTTCAAAACGTTATGGTAAACATAAAGCCATTTAGACTATGCCCAGAAAAGAAAAACTCAAGTCACACTATTGAAAAGAGGTTAAACCAAGTGTTGTCCAATTGTCATAGAGACCAAGAGCTATCAGTTTACAGCCAGAAACAAGCCCCTGAATGACTTCTACTTCCCAGCAGGACCCCAAAGAGAGGAAACCCCAGCAGCTAAGTTGTATTTAATGGGGGTCTCTGAACATATGACCTTTGAAAGCCTCAGGGGAATATCTCTAAGAGGACTGTTGAGAAACGGTTACCCAGTAAACCTGGTGACAAGAAAGATCCAATGAAACCCCTATGTTCATAATATCGCTATAAAAACACTTTTTTATAAACAACGTGTTGCTTGAACACATAACAGGTCACACATGCTTCTGCTTGACTCAATGTATCTGCGGTTCAGATTTGTAGCTGTTTATTGTAAGGTTTCTTAAACTTTTGAAAAATGAAGGGTGGGAGGCTGTTTTAGATAAGAGAGAGGTTTTTGTGACCCACTCGTAGTGTGGCATAAAAGCGGACCCTACAGAGTGATGAATGATACAGGGACCAGACCTACAGCCGCAAGGAGTTTAGTTTCACCCCATAGGGCTTTCTCTCTCTGTCACACGCACACACACACAGTGGAGTGTATATCCGCTGCAGAATCTGCAAGATGTTTATTATCAGGGCTTTTACATTAACTTTTTTGCACACCAGATACCATGGCCAATGGTTGTCCAAAATGTTACAAGCAACCCAGGATTTTTACTGGCCACAGTTTAGTTATTGGTAAATTAAGTTTTATATGAATAAGTTTGACTATGGCATGCTGAAATTTACCTTAAAATTTTAAATGCCATTGGCCAATGTGCACACCCAAATCAAGATTGCATGAAATGTATAGCATAATAAGGTAGTAGCTTTTTTAATTAAAACATGCATCTTATATCTGTCTTATTACACTGTCTGTATATAAAAATATGTCTATGTTTATTTAGGACATAAAATCAGTTTCTTACTGGATATAATGAAAGTGGTGCATTGTTATGATGAAAAAGAAAATGTAGCCCCTAATAAAACATTAAAAGCAGTTTAATTTCACCCATTGATTTCACATTGATTTATTAATAGCCTGAAATATATAAAATTAAAATATTTATAAAATAAAAATCACTTAAAATCCTACATCAAATGTGCATGGATATCATATTGTCTTATGAAAAACTGTTTGTCAGTGAGTAGCTAACTAGCTAGTTATTATCAGTAGTTGCCTATAAGAATCCAACCCTTAAAAATTCTTCTGAAACATTCGAAAATCTGCATTACGAAAATAAATGCATAATGCTCTTTAGGTGTGTGTCTAACTAGGTTTAAAGTAGCACCCTTTATGCAGGAAACGGGGCAAAGTTGAACAGTGGACATCCGAGCGCTTTCTTTCGCTCCGCCCACACTTTACTGTGAGAACAGGTTGGCACAGAATCGAGTTTAGTTATCCATAACTGCGAGTAACGGCGAGAGTTCAGGGTGCATCACTTCTGTATGCTCTGTCTCTGCTGAAGTAGAAAGATGCGCGCATATCTGGCACTGCTGCTTGCGCTTTCCTTACCTGGATATCTGGATGCGTTTCACGGATTATACGCCTTCGGTCAGCCCGAGCTCTTCCAGAAAAAAAGCAACTGCAAACCAATACCTGCAAACCTTCTCTTGTGCCATGATATCGAGTACACGGACATGCGTCTGCCCAACCTCCTCGGACACGAAACCATGAACGAGGTTGTGCAACAGGCTGCCTCCTGGATCCCTTTGGTGCAGAAGCAGTGCCACGCGGACACCAGAAAATTTCTCTGTTCGCTCTTCGCTCCGGTGTGTCTTGATGATCTGGACGAGCCCATTCAGCCGTGCAGGTCATTGTGTGAGAGCGTGAAGAACGGCTGCGCTCCGGTGATGGCTGCTTTTGGGTTCCCTTGGCCGGAGATGCTGGACTGTCAGCGCTTTCCTCTGGATAACGACCTGTGCATACCACCTGGTGGTGGAGATGCATTAGCGACTGTTACCAAGGAAGGTACTGTATGAAGGTTTTGGTTCAAGTTGTGATTTAGGTGCATGCTCACCCTTAACTTTATCTTTGCTAATCTTTCTTTGCATAGTTCCAAGAGTGTGTGATGCCTGCAAAGAAAAAACGGAGAATGATAATGAAATCGTGGACAGCTTTTGCAAGAATGACTTTGGTAAGTTCTTATTTTATGTTTGAATTAAACATATGAATTTACATATGAATTACTGTCTTAGTTACAACCCTAACATAGTTTCCCGTTAGAACAAGAAAAAGATTTGCCATGGGAGAAGTTTAGCAGATTTTATATTAATTGAATATTAGTTATTTTTAACAAAAGCAGGTGTTTTAAATAAACTTTCTAAAGTAAACCAAATGACTTGAAGAACATAATATTATAAAATCACATAATGTACTATAGAAACGTACAATACATAAAAAAGGAAAAGAATTGTATTGTTTCAGTTCACCTTGAAGATTTAAAAATTAAAAATTTTGTTTACGTCTCTCTAACACAATGCACTTTAATCTTGATCACACACTAGCTTTAAAGATCAAGGTCAAGGAGATCTCCTACATGAATGGCGACACCAAGATCATTCCAGAAACCAAGAGCAAGACTATCTACAAGCTGAATGGTGGCGTCACTGAGCGTGACCTCAGGAAAACGGTGCTTTGGCTAAAAGATGGGCTACAGTGTGTGTGTGATGAAATGAATGACATCAATGCTGCCTATCTGGTGATGGGCCAGAAGATGGAAGGAAATTTGGTTATAACGTCGCTGAAGCGCTGGCAGAAGGGTCACCGTGAGTTTAAAAGAATTTCTCGTAGTATTCGCAAGCTTCAGTGCTAGGACTTCCCAATGATGTTCTAACATACAAAAAGTTTTAATTAAACCTGTAGCAATATATAGGTTCATTCAAAATCCCAGTGCCATTTTGGGAACTGATCTCAGAATACAGGCTGGCATTACCAGGAGGCATCTACCATAGGTTCAGCACAAATCCACTCTCATTTCCCCTCATGGGATTATGTCAATTGTATTTTCGTATACTCATTCGCTCATTCCTCTCGTCTAGGTCCTATTGTAAATCAAGTTTCTCTAACAGACTCCATACTGTTTGCTTTTATAATTACAGAGAAAAGCCCCAGACAGTTTCTTAATGCTATGTTATCATTTCGAAACTGGAGTGGTTGAAGGTCCAGACTGGCACTGTACTCAACATTGAGATAAATGTTAATGATGTGTTACATGAGGTGTTGAAATAGTTGGCAGGAAGACTGAATTACTGCAGAATATTTTCTTGATGTACAACCTGATTTATGAATAACGGGCCACATAAATGTAGATGTCGAACATGTTTATTGGTCTACAACGGGATACATTTCAAAGCCATCTTTGTGCTGTAGTCTCTTGGTTTTAATAAGAAACATGTTTTTTCAGCAATGCAAGGATTATGTGACTTTTAATCTATCAACTGTAATGTGATTGTGGTTTTACTTTTGGAGTTTTTTATCAGCACAATGAGATAGCTGGCTCTATTCTCAATGTTTAATAAAATATCCCTTATGATACAAGCCTCTGAAATATTTTCATAAGTTCATGTGAATGTTTCAATTTCTACCTGGACATCAAAAGAGAGTTGCAGACAAATGCGTGATTTTTATAACCCACTGTTTTTGTTTTCTTTCTACTTAGTCTAAATGCTGCACTTTTCCTATATGTTATACAATTTGACTTACAATTAACAAACATATTTAGTACTTGTTTATTTTTTTTCCATGTCAGTTATAAAAATAATGTTGTACTATATAGCGGTCTGTTTCTTGGGACGATCTTAAAAGTCAATTGTATATTATTGTGTGTTGAAAGTGGTTAGTTAAAATGCACATGGCAATTTCCAAACATTTGTTATACTCTGTAAATATTCAGATATTCAGATTTTTATTCTTGTACATAGTATCAATAGTAGTTCATGTTCTAATCGCAGTTGCAATACATTGTTATTATGTTTGTGTTATAAATACTATAATGCATTTATCAACACCCACAGTTATGTAATGTAATTTAATCAATGATATCACATTTTTCAACAATCACAAAATACAAAAGAGTAAATAAATTTGTCATGAAAATCATAATTGGTGCATTTGCTTTTGTACATAAATATATAAATGCATCTATAACTAGATATGCAATTCCCAAGGAATTACCAGTGCATGAAAATGCAAAAAGTTGATTGCCAGAAATGTAAAAGAAATTTAGTCTAGTAGTTTACCTGGCTGTTGACATGTTTTAGTGTGAAGCTAGCATGATTTAAAAAAGTTATCATGATGAAATATGATGCTAGCATGATTAGCATGATTCAGCATGATGCTAGCATGATTAGCATGAAGCTAGCATGAAGCTAGCATGACTAGCATGAAGCTAGCATGATGCTAGCATGACTAGCATGAAGCTAGCATGATGCTAGCATGATTAGCATGAAGCTAGCATGATTAGCATGAAGCTAGCATGATGCTAACATGATTAACATGAAGCTAACATGATGTTAGCATGATTAGCATGAAGCTACCATGATGGTAGCATGATTAGCATGAAGCTAGCATGATGCTAGCATGATTAGCATGAAGCTAGCATGATGTTAGCATGATTAGCATGAAGCTAGCATGATGCTAGCATGATTAGCATGATGTTAGCATGAAGCTAGCACGATGCTAGCATGAAGCTAGCACGATGCTAGCATGATTAGCATGAAGCTAGCACGATGCTAGCATGATTAGCATGAAGCTAGCACGATGCTAGCATGGTTAGCATGAAGCTAGCACGTTGCTAGCATGATTAGCATGAAGCTAGCACGATGCTAGCATGATTAGCATGAAGCTAGCACGATGCTAGCATGATTAGCATGAAGCTAGCACGATGCTAGCATGATTAGCATGAAGCTAGCACGATGCTAGCATGGTTAGCATGAAGCTAGCACGATGCTAGCATGATAAGCATGAAGCTAGCACGTTGCTAGCATGATTAGCATGAAGCTAGCACGATGCTAGCATGATTAGCATGAAGCTAGCACAATGTTATCATGATAAACACGAAGCTAGCATGATTAGCATGAAGCTAACACGATGCTAGCATGACTAACATGAAGCTAGCATGAAGCTAGCATGACTAGCATGAAGCTAGCATGATGCTAGCATGATTAGCATGAAGCTAGCATGATGCTAGCATGATTAGCATGAAGCTAGCATGAAGCTAGCATGATTAGCATGACGTTAGCATGATGCTAGCATTATTAGCATGACGTTAGCATGATTAGCATGAAGCTAGCATGACTAGCATGAAGCTAGCATGATGCTAGCATGATTAGCATGAAGCTAGCACAATGCTAGCATGATTAGCATGAAGCTAGCACGATGTTAGCATGATTAGCATGAAGCTAGCACGATGCTAGCATGATTAGCATGAAGCTAGCATGATTAGCATGAAGCTAGCACGATGCTAGCATGATTAGCATGAAGCTAGCACGATGCTAGCATGATTAGCATGAAGCTAGCACGATGCTAGCATGATTAGCATGAAGCTAGCACGATGCTAGTATGATTAGCATGAAGCTAGCACGATGTTATCATGATTAGCATGAAGCTAACACGATGTTAGCATGATTAGCATGAAGCTAGCACGATGTTATCATGATTAGCATAAAGCTAACATGATGTTAGTATGATTAGCATGAAGCTAGCATAATTTGCATGAAGCTAGCATGATGCTAGCATGATTACCATGAAGTTAGCATGAATTTAGCATGAAATTAGCATGATCCTAGCATTATTAGCATGATGCTAGCATGATTAAGATGATGCTAGCATGATTAGCATGAAGCTAGCATGATTTAGCATGAAGCTAACAAGATTTAACATGAAGCTAGCATGATTTAACATTAAGTTAGCAAGATTTATTATAAAATTAGCATAAAGCTAGCATGAAACTAGCACGAAGCTAGCATGACTTAGCATGAAGCTAATATGACCCAAAGACCCAACCCCCATGTCTCTATGACACTGCGCTGCAAAGATATCCCATCCAGGACGTTTTTAGTTCCTTATATGGGCATGATTCCTGCTTCATTATAAGTCTATGGGGAAATTTGGGGACCTCTTACACCCCAGGGGTACAGCTTACACCCCATTGTGAGGTATGTTCTTACAGAGCCTGCCAGCCTCTTCAAATGTGGCAAGTCACAAGTTTCTGTGAAATCCTAGGTCTGAGCTACGACTCGTCAAAGTTTGTCGCAATGTTAAGTCTATGGGATTTTTCGGCTGCTTTTTCGCCCCTGGGGCGAAGACCGTACCCCCGATCGCTTATAAAAGTCATAGCACACTATTCCCGAATAGTCCGCACGTTTGAGAGTTTGAATGAAGTTTCTAAGTTAAACGGTTCGAGCCGTATTAATTGCGGAAATTTGGTTGGAAGAATAATAATAATAACTAGATAGAAAAGTTTGAAGACAAACTTTATGTTGGCTTGACAAAGCGTAGCCTGAACATTTAAAACGGTTTGACAGAAGTTTAGTTTAGTAGGCTATCTGGCTGTTAGTATGTTTAAGTGAAGCTAGCCTGATTTAGCATGAAGTTAGCATGAATAGCATGAAGCTAGCATGTTGCTAACATGATTAGCATGAAGCTAGCATGATGTTAGAATGAAGCTAGCATGATGTTAGTATGATTAGCATGAAGCTAGCATGTTGTTAGCATGATTAGCATGAAGTTAGCATGATGCTAGCATGATTAGCATGAAGCTAGCATGTTGCTAGCCTGATTAACATGAAGCTAGCATGATGCTAACATGATTAGCATGAAGCTAGCATGATGCTAGCATGATTAGCATGAAGCTAGCATGATGCTAGCATGATTAGCATGAAGCTTGCATGATGCTAGCATGATTAGCATGAAGCTAGCATGATGCTAGCATGATTAGCATGAAGTTAGCATGATGCTAGCATGATTAGCATGAAGCTAGCATGATGCTAGCATGATTAGCATGAAGCTAACATGATGCTAGCATGACTAGCATGAAGCTAGCATAAAGCTAACATGATTAGCATGAAGCTAGCATGATGTTAGCATGATTACCATGAAGCTAGCATGATTAGCATGAAGCTAGCATGATGCTAGCATGATTAGCATGAAGCTAGCATGATGCTAGCATGGTTAGCATAAAGCTAGCATGATTAGCATGAAGCTAGCATGATGTTAGCATGAAGCTAACATGTTGCTAGCATGATTAGCATGAAGCTAGCATGATGCTAGCATGATTAGCATGAAGCTAGCATGATGCTAGCATGATTAACATGCAGCTAGCATGATTAGCATGAAGCTAGCATGATGCTAGCATGATTAGCATGAAGCTAGCATGATGCTAGCATGATTAGCATGAAGCTAGCATGATGTTAGCATGATTAGCATGAAGCTAACATGATGCTAACATGATTAGCATAAAGCTAGCATGATGCTACCATGATTAGCATGAAGCTAGCATGATGTTAGCATGAAGCTAGCATGATGCTAGCATGATTAGCATGAAGCTAGCATGATGTTAGCATGATTAGCATAAAGTTAGCATGATGTTAGCATGATTAGCATGAAGCTAGCATGATGTTAACATGAAGCTAGCATGTTGCTACCATGATTAACATGAAGTTAGCATGAAGCTAGCATGATGCTAGCATGATAAGCATGAAGCTAGCATGATGCTAGCATGATTAGCATGAAGCTAGCATGTTGCTAGCATGATTAGCATGAAGCTAGCATGATGCTAGCATGATTAGCATGAAGTTAGCATGATGCTAGCATGATAAGCATAAAGCTAGCATGATGCTAGCATGATTAGCATGAAGCTAGCATGATGCTAGCATGATTAGCATGAAGCTAGCATGATGTTAGCATGATTAGCATGAAGCTAGCATGATGATAACATGATTAGCATGAAGCTAGCATGATTAGCATGAAGCTAGCATGATGCTAGCATGATTAGCATGAAGCTAGCATGAAGCTAACATGATTAACATGATGTTAACATGATTAGCATGACATTAGTATTATGCTAACATGATTAGCATGAAGCTAACATGATGCTAGCATTACTAGCATGAAGCTAGCATGATTTAACCTGAAGCTAACAAGATTTAACATGAAGCTAGCATGATTTAGCATGAAGTTAGCCAGATTAATTATGAAATTAGCATAAAGCTAGCACGAAACTAGCATGAAGCTAGTATGACTTAGCATGAAGCTAGCATGAAGCTAATATGACCCAAACACCCAACCCCCATGTCTCTATGAAGTTCGGATCCAGAGATATAAGGCTTTGTTTATTATGTTGCTAGGGTGCTCATATTTGGTTGCTAGGGGCGTGGCTTAATACCTCAATAAGAATCCAAAGAGACTGATTGGATGTCTGAGTAAAATAAGCCCACCCCCATGTCTCTGTGACACTGTGATGCAAAGATATCCATCTGGGCATTTTATAATGGCAGTCTATGGGAGATGTTGCTAGGGTGCCCAAAATGGTTGCTAGGGGCGTGGCTTAATAGCTCTGGGGTGATCCTAAGAGACTGATTGGATGACTGAGTAAAATGAGCCCACCCCCATGTCTCTACGACACTCTAAAGTGAAGATGTTCCATCTGGGATGCTTTTATTCCCTTATAGGGGCATGTTCCCTGCCCCATTATAAGTCAATGGGGAAATTTGGGTGGCCCTTACGCCCCAGGGGTGAAACTTACACCCCAATGTGAGGCATGTTCTTACAGAGCCTGCCAGCCTCTTCAAATGTGGTAACCCAGAAGTTTCTACAAATTTCTCGCTCGCAGCTATGACCCGTCAAAGTTTGTCGCAATGTTAAGTCAATGGAAAATTTGGGGTGTTTGAGCGCCCCGTTTAGGAATTCGGTAGGTCCCATCAGTTAGAAAAGTCATAGCACGCTAAGTCAGACCAGTCTGAAGACTTTTGGAAAGTTTGGTGAATGTAGCTTGAAAGCTCTAGGAGGAGTTACAGTCAAAAATTTTGGGGATCAGAAGAATAATAATAATAATAATAATAATAATAATAAGCTTAGATCGAAGAACAGTATGTTGGCTTTGTCAAGCCAACATAATAATAATAATAATAATAAAAAGCCCAGTAAGAACAGTACAGCGCATTTTCAATGCACTGTAATAAGTCTGATTAGATGTATTAAATTACACAGTTTTCCACTGCAGTACATACAAGATTAAAAACCTGATAAAAAATGTACTCAAAATCGTTATTATATTTTTAACATGTAAACACTCAGTAACAATGATATAATATTAATCATCATATTATAATTCTCTATGTGCCAGAAACAACACAACACAACAGCAAAGTAATTTATCATGTAACCACATACACGCTTATGCAACTTTTTTTAACAAATTCCAGCTGTCATTTTGTAGAGAAAGTTTTATTTTTTGCAAAGTGATGTTTTTATTGCTGCTTAGTGTGCATGTTTCAAATTCAGTGTGGCTTTTGACAATGAGATTTGAGAAAATAGTTTGGGTAAGCTAATGTTTGAATCTGTTAAAGTGAAACTTATGTAATTGAATTACACTGCAACATAGAAGACCATCACATGTCATTACAAGTCTAAGAATTTGTGGCCTTTAGTTCCCCCTAGTGCAAAAGTTGAAAAGTTCTTCTGTTCATGGATTTGACTGCAAGCCTATAACAATATACGTCTTATCAAGCATCCCAAAAGAGACCAGCATATGATACTGTATGTGTCTATTCAAAATACAGAGCTCAGTATATGGAAAATATACTGTGTAATGTGGATGAAATTCTCTAACCAGACAGAAATTGCATGTTTGAAAATTCAGTAGCATAATTGCGTCACATATTTTATTTATAAATTGTAACATGGATAAAGATTATTATCTTTTGAAATGATGCATGATGATGTGTATTAAGCCTTTTATATCTGTGTACAGCTCAATATGTAGCCATTTTTTTGCCAAATTAATCTGTTGATGTCAAGACCATAATGAGCCCTTAAAGGGGAGATTTCACAAGACTTTTTTAAGATGTAAAATATATCTTTGGTGTCCCAAGAGAATGTATGTAAAGGTCCAGCTCAAAATGCCATGTAGATAATTTAATATAGTATGGTAAAATTGCCACTTTGTAAGTGTGAGCAAAAACGTTTTTTTGGGTGTGTCCTTTAAAATGCAAATGAGCTGATCTTAATGGCAGTGCTGTGGTTGGAAAGTGCAGATTAAGGGGCGGTATTATCCCTTTCTGACATCACAATGGTAGTCAAATTTCAAAGACCTATTTTTTAATGGTTTACCAAAACTAAGTTCCTGGGTTGATCTTTTTCACTTTTAACCATTTATAAACAATTGGAATGATTTTAATAGTGCTTTTGATTATTTATTTTTTCATTTTAATTTAAAAGTAAAATGTGAACTTAAATAAAGTGTTTCGGGAATGTTTAAATGTGCAGAGGTACAGATGTGCCATACAGTATATTGTTTTATCGGTGTTTTGTTGTCATTGTTGATTTGACCACTAGGAGACAGGCATGCTGTGATCCAGTGTATGCACTGACACACGCGTCCTCTTCCGGGTGTATTTGAAAAGACTTTCACTGAGCTGTGGAGGGACTCAGTGTGCTCGAATGATACAAACAGCAACTCAAACTCAAGCCAAGATCATTTATATGAAAAGAGCTGTGCAACAAGACAGAGATCAGCTATAAACTGATTGCAGGTGAGTGCTGGTGAATACAACCAACTGTTGCATTCGTGTTGATTTATGGTGGCAGGAATGATGGCTTCAGTAAAGCTTACTGTTTAGGTGTAATCCTCTGGCACTGGGAAAAAGTGAATTAAGGAAGTTTAACATATAAGACGGTCGAGTTAGTTCAGATCATTTCTCGTCTTAGATCAAAAGATCCGACGAAAAACTGATTGTCAACCAGTTGTATTCATGACACTGAATGTGTGCATGGTCAAGGAAGTTCGGAGCATTAATATGTAGGTGATAGAGAGTAAAAGGACAGGCAGATAGAGTTTTGTAAGGTAATACGACTGAAGTGGGTCTGGCATAGGAAGTACAGTAACTCAATCGCAACTTTATGACGTACTAGCGCAACAATGCAGCAACATTCAAAGACTGAGTCCCAGAAAAGAATAAAGCAGTGTAATTAACCAGCTCAACTTGTATTTGAGAAGCGGCTGTTTTTTATGTAGACGTTGGCGTGTAAGTGTACTATTTTTGCGCATTGAAAAGTAGAAAAGCGTTTACGTGTCCATGACGCGAATGAACGAAAACTACTATGGAAAAGGCTTTAATCGCGTCACGTGACTGGACACTCCAAGAAGAGCGTGACCTAAATACAATTTGTATGTCTGGCCTTCGTTATAGTAGGGTTTTGTAATTTCTTGTCCATGACATTTACACGGTCGTTTCCTTGTTTTAAACTTAAAGGAACAGTGGGCTTCCTTCTGCTATTGTCTGGCATACATTTACCACCCCTTTATCCTCTTTTGGTTTTATTATAACAACTAAATAATATCTATAAAATAATTTATATTTTATTTCATTCATTATTTTGTTAACTGGCAGCAAATTATTACTATTTGACAATCAGTTATAATCTCAAAAACTAGGACCCTTTCTACATCTTAAATATAGTTATTTACTTAATCTGTTCTATACATCTATATTGTCATCTGAATGTGGTCTGGTAAATGACAAGGATGACACAGCAGATTGATAGTATTACTTTGTTCTTGAAATGCATTTTTGCATATCATTTTAAAGAGATATTTGAAAAGTGATTTCTAATCATGCTAGCTTATGTAACTTGAGCTTCATGATACACATTTGACATTTTCTAGGTTAATTTACCCCAATTCCATTTATGGACATCATGGGCAAGTCCCTATGGCACAGACCATAAACATTCAGCATTATTCATAAATAGATAGGGGCTTATCATGAACTGCTCTTAGAACGTACAGTATTTCCTGATTCTTGAAAACCGTATAAAGTTACCCATATATTTTAGGTTCAATGGGTGGCGATGGTCTAGTTTACTTATAAAAAGATGTTAAATATGATCTTCATGTATAAATGTCTTTTTATTAACTGACACATTAATTTCCTAACAAAATTAGTATTTTTGTGTAAAGATATGCGGGATGTAATCGTTAAAGGGACACTACACATTTTTTTTGAAAATGTACTCATTTTCCATCTCCCCTAGAGTTAAACATTTGATTTTTACTGTTTTGGAATCCATTTACCCGATCTCCGGGTCTGGCGCTACCAATTTTACCATAGCTTAGCACAATTCGTTGAATCTGATTAGACGATTTAGCAACGCTTTAAAAGAATCAGAGTTTCAATATTTTTCCTATTTAAAACTTGACTCTTCTGTAGTTACATTGTGTACTAAGACTGACAGAAAATTTAAAGTTGCGATTTTGTTTTCAGGCAGATATGGCTAGGAACTAAACCATTGCTGCAGGAGGCCAAATAATATTACGCAGTGCTCGATTGCGCTTCCTGCGCCTTTTACTTTTCCTTTGGTGTGTAAGTGTGTATTATTACATCTTAACGATATGCAAAATGTACAAACCCCAAGGTATACGATGACATGAGTTATCGTTTCCAACATAATTCTCTTTTCTTGGACTTCAACAAACACAAGGATTGTAGGTAACAGTTTACTTCCTGGGCCTGTTGACGTGAACAACACAGACATTATCATAATTCCATTGCTTTGACTCACAGGCTGTAAGTTAACTCCTTTCAGGCATTGCATCTTGAGCGAATCTTTCAAACATGGTAAGAGCGTGACATTTCTGGCTGATGTCAATCACAACGTACAGATTAGCTGGCCAATTAGGGACACAGCACTTTTCAGATCGATAAGTTTTGTAAAAATCAATGCGTTTGAGGAAGGCAGGATATCTGGAGCTACAAAAATCTACGGTATGTTGAAAATAATGTGTTTTTTAACCATAAACCATGGCAACACATTGTATTATACCAACTACACAAAACAACGCTGTTGTTCATTGGTCTCTGACAGCGCTTTCCCCCATGACCACCCCCCACTTTTCCACTACAACCAGCCTGACAGGAAGAGCGAAGCTAGCAAGATATGGAGATAAATGATGCACATCTTCCCAAAGTTTGTTTGTTTTTATGCGAAATTGCGCAATTGTTCTATTAAAAGCCCTTCTCACAGAGCCATCACTATTTGTGTGTGGAGGACAGCTGTTAATTTATAAAATCATCAGCTCAAACGTCCAGGAGACAGCGAATCTCTGCAACGGATCAAGATTGCCTTGTTTGTTGTTAACCCACAATAAAACACCCGGCTCACGTCACGAGTCACGACGGAAGCCAGTGGCTCAAACATGTGGAGGACTTTCTGTATTTGGTTCGGCCAGAGGTCGAGCAGCTTTTACACTACAGATGGGTTGCACCAGAGTTCAGCGAGACCACCTGTTTAGAGCGGTCTCAGAGCGGCTGTTTAGTGTGCACCAGAGTGCGGCTGTTGTGTTCACACTGACCCAAACAAACCGTAATCGGACCGACACGTCATTTGGGGCGACCTTAACAGTGCATGTGTGAAAGCACCCTAACTGTTAAAACACTTTGTAGAGCTAAGACATTTTCTAAAATAACTAAAAAAGGGTTCATTTAAAAAATGGAGATATGTATCTCGGTTGGTTCCAGGTTGAGTAAATAATGTGGTAATTTTCGTTTTTAGCCAAACTATCCTTTTAACAATGTCAAAAAACCTAATTAAAATTAGTCAGAAAGCTTGTGCTTACTTCCTATATGGTAATCTGTAATTGCTAATGGTTTGAACGATAGATTTTTTAGAGTTAAAAAGTAGAGTTATGTCTTTTGAATTTAGCATGAGAAGGAAACCTCCTCTGGAAAGACTAAGACTTGGTCAGTTGCTCACATATATGTTTACTTTCAGGAATGTCAGAAGCTAGTTTTGATTCAGAGAAGAATGCCTCACAGGATAAACAGTCGGACCCTACAGAACAGGGCCCTCAAAATACAGATGACTCTCTGAGGCAATCAGAGTCAAGCAAAAACAACCTGGATGAAACAAACATGACTGAAATTGACATCAGTGAGAACAAGGAAGTTGAAAACCACAACCATGCTATGAACAATGATGGTAATGAAGATAAAAATGAGGATTCTCATGCCCAGATTAAAACTAGTGAAGTCCTTAAAGATCGTAAGGAAAATGCTGATATAAAAACTACCACCAATGTGACATCTATGATGACAGAAGCTGATGTAAAGGTGATAGTAATGATATACTGTATTGAAAGCTATTAGCTTGGCTGGCATTTGATCACCTTCATACATTTTGCTGTGATTTCAGGCATAAGATGAAAAATATTCTTCAAATCAAACAAATTGTCCCCAAATTTTGCCTGAATGCTACAACATGATGATATGACAAGCGTCTCTCTTTCTATTTAATCTCTTTGTGAGGGGTACCCAAACTTGGTCCTGGAGGGCCAGTGTCCTGCAGATTTTGGCTTTATCTTGCATCAGCACACCTGCCTGGAGTTTCTAGTTCCTTTAGTAAGACCGTGATTAGCTGCAGGACACTGGCCCCCAGGAAAGAAATTGGCTTCCCCTGTTCTATTTCTTTATGTGCACATTTCTTAAGTCTATTCTAGTAATCTTGCATGGCCATTGCTTCTGTTATTTCGCTCGCCTGTTATCTCAGATTTACCTGAGAGACCTATCTTTGCTGGAGGTGTATGGAATATTCATTAATATTCATTAGACCTACTGTTTGTCGCTTAGCACTGATAAAGGGTTTAGGACAGCGACTGTCTTTAATACAACTTATCGGATTTCTGTTGTTTCTGTTCTCTGTGTTAGTTTGTATCTAAGCAACTAAACTCTGGGGGACTCTTATGCTGGGCTTAAACCTGGTGCTGTGTTCATCAGATCTGCTAGTGAGCATTTAATTGTGCAACATTTAAGAAAGGAAGGGTTTTCATAGACCAGGATTAGACATGACTTAAATACTGGCAGTCATTAATGGACAAATGAACTCACTTAAAGTAAAATAAAATGATTTTAATATTTTTATATGGCCACTGATCATTTGACTTATCTAAGAAAGCGTTTTTAGCTACTAGTGACCTTCTGGCATGTTGGCATCAGGAGGCTGTAAAATATTCATACTTTGAAACTGGACACTGCTGTTTTTTTCACCAGGCAGCCAGACAAATAACAGGTCTGTCAAGAAAATTCAAATCACTGAGACAGCCATCTGACTTAAACCTTAAAGGATAACTTGGTCTTTCTTTACACCTGTTTTTAGTTTATATACCTATAACATTTTCACCCTCATGCCTTCAGTACACACCTGTCCTATGACAAATATGCTTAAAAGAATAATCCTAGTTAACTTATCTATCAAATGCACGAAAAGTTATGTGGGCTTTTTCGGAAACTGCTAAAAAGCTAACATAAAGTGGTGCTAAAACACTGTTTTGAAACTATAAACATCAAACAGATATCTCTGGTGTGACAGAATCCGTTAACAAGCCTGCAATGTTGTGACTGGCAAACTTGTAAATGTCTTGCCAGACTTAACCACTGAAATACACCTGACCTTTTAACCATTTACCCTCTCCAAAACATGACATGCAGAGGGGCTTCTGAGTTCTCCCCAATCTGATGCAGCACAGTCTCATAGACTAGTCATTTTTCAGGATGCGTGTAATACTGAAGACCCACGATCAGTACCAGAGGGACATTGAGGATGATTCATTTTAAGTCAATATTAAGACACAACACTCTTAAAACGACTGTGTTAAAATAACACATCTTGTGTCTAGTTAAGGACAACACATCTAGTGGGTTGTCCTTAACTTAACACATCTCTGTGTTATTTTTGGAAAAACACACTTTGTGTTGGCCCTTTTATTTATCTGAACTCAAAATCAACACGAAATGACACATGCAGTAATGTGTTTAAATCAACACATCCTGGAATTTGACTGTTTGGTTGAATTGAATGAGTAAAACCATGATTGTCTGGGGTACATCAGGATATCTACCTATGATTAACCAACAGTCATGATATTGTAAATTACAGTAACAAAGTTTATGCTTGGATTATATGATATCCTTTTGAACGCTAAGTGATTATTAGACCTTAGACTGGCCTAGAAAAGTAAGTAACTTTTTTATAAAGCTTGCAAGTCAATGTCTTTTTCCTAGCCTTTTAATTGATTGGACGTTGAAAGAGCTGAAAAGGGGAAATGGCGTGTCCCTTCTGTAGGATGTCTGAAGTGTACTTCCGTTCCACTATAAAGTGCCGCAGGGATGACGTATTTTTGGTAGGCCAACTCGGAAGTTAGTGGGACACTATTTCCCTCGCAAAAAACATAATTTTTTTCTTACCCATAGACTTTTGGATTGGCAAAAAAATCTGTGTTTAACAAAAGTTAAAGACACTTTAACAGGGTAATCCTCACAGATGAATATGAAAATGAAACTTTTATAAATATTGGTGTAAATGCATTTACTAGTAATATAAAATGCTGAATTTTTACTTCAAAATTCATAAAAGTTTATCTGTGAAGGCTTACTTGAGATAACGTGTATAACTTTTGTTAAACAACAGTTTACTGAAACACCAAGCTTATTTTTTGAGATAATCCAAAAGTCTATGGGAAAAATTACTGGCTTTTTTGCAAGGGATCCAGTATCCCACTAACTTTCAGGTTAGCCTACAAAAAAACTTCATCCCTGCGGCACTCTTACCAGGACACATCTACTTACCTTGCTGATATTTGTCTCACTTGATCAGTTAGCATTAGCAGTGGCATAGCTGGACTGGTGATATTTTGGTATATTGATATATTGCTGATCATGTGTTGTTTTTCTGGTCTTAGATCAGTCTGCCAGAAAACAGACAAATAATTTAACAACCAGATTCATTACAGTATAATTGGTCAATTAACACTGCTCTAGATATTTTTGTAAGGAAGAAGAATACTGAATGATTACCTCCCTGGATTAACTGCTAAATTAGTTTTTATTGTTTAATTTGGTATGTTTATCAGCAAATTAAACTCAGGGTATTTGGATTCCCTAACAAAATTTATTAGTTTGACTTTCACCGCTTTTCAGCATGTATGGCTGTGGAAACAAGATAATTACTTTATGGTTAGTTTGCCAATTTATAATTATCACTGGTGAGTTATCCATCAATTCCCCCTCATTCTCTCAATCTTGGATGTTTTCACGATGCAATGTCATATATATATAATAATCTGTTTTGGCACTTTACGTAATCAAATGTGGTATCAATATATCATTGATGAAAATGATCACCAGGTGGCAGACTTAGCTTTTCTTGTTCCTCACAGGTCTGACCTTATACTAGCTCTTGGGCTGTGGCGCTGTAGAAGTGCAATGCTTTTTCTGGTGGTGGTGGTACTGCTCAGCAAGCTTTCAGCCATACAACTTTAATGTTGTTTTTGTTGCTAAGTTATTGTCATTGGGTTTGTACTAAAGGTGGCTATGGCAGAAGAGGCCAACAGAAGCCCAGCTGCTCAAATCTCAGTCACCAGAAACGGCGAATCAGACAGGGGTCACGAGGATGTATTTCATAGGGTAAGACACTATACCATAATTCACCAGCACACACAAGGCCACTCACTCCGACTTGAACTGAGCTCTTATTCACTCCAGATGTTTCTCATAGTAAACAGATGTCTACCAACAATATTCTCATTTAGACACAAACATTGCATGAATGTTGCCAGTGTACTATGTACTGATAATGAGAAACAATGACAAGGAATATGTTTTGTGTTCTTGTCATGACTGTAATTATGTTCTCAATACCTGGAAATGAAGAGCCGACTGTTATTTAATTTACATAGTAAGCATTACAAACATATGCTGTATACTTTAAGGCAGCATAGTTGACCACATGATAGGTCTTAGTTGAACAGAAAACTGAAGAATACACGCATATATTTACTAATTTAATGATTGCGAAATCAATACAGCAGGACGCTGAATCATAACCAACCATTAAACAGGATTTGTATTATAGTTCCTATTATTTTGTGGATTACGTTGGTTTGCCCAGCCCCACCTCCAGTTTCATGTATCCATTTTGACATTTATTTAATTTGCCCTATAAGCCTTGCAACAGTGGGCAGACAGTGAGCTCAGTTTAGCTGAGTAGCTATTTGGTCTACAGTCTGTAAATTGTTATACATCATAACTAGCAAATTTTACCCTTCTTATTCTTAACAAAAATACGAAGGGTAGTATTGAACCAATAAGCAAGTTTATGAAATGTCATCATTTAAATATAAAAATTTTACAAGATAATAATTGCATGGTTAGATAAACCAAGCTTATTCATGTGCTTGACAACATTATGTTTACCTTTGTATTTAACATTATCTATTGCTTTCATTGCATTATACATCTAGTTGCGTTGTTTTATAATGCATGTAATTATTATTTACATTGCAGAGCAATGATATAAGAATATAAGAGCAAATTTACAAGGTAAATTATGTGATATTTTTATTCTTTGTTTGTGAAATCTTTCTTTCCTCTTAAGGATGTGCCACATACTATCCCTGGACCAGACACGTCACACTCCAACAATTCACCTGAAAACTATGCAGTTACTGAAGGAGTGGTCCAAATGCGTCCACACCCAGGTACTGTATAATTCTTACCTTAAGCAGGCTTTGTATATGAATATCAGTTGTGTATCATTCAAACAACTGCAAAAAAGCAACTTGACACAATTATGCTACAATCGAATGCAAACTTACAGGGTCTTTCACTTCAAGCATTTGTCAAGCATTACTAGACAAGAGAATAGCTTCAATATCCTTTTAGTATACAGTGCATCTAATATAAACCCACATTTGGTTCATTTGTTTGACCATGATGTGAGTGTGATGTGGAGAGGACGGATTTGAATTTGAAAAGAAATGTGTTGTTCCTGTCTCATTACAAATTCATCTGTTATCCTTTTTATCTGCTGTTCCTTTCATTTTTTCACCTTGCGCACAGTGTGAATTAATTTGTTGGATGGAAACGTGGCAGCCTGTCATTAGATTGATGTAATTGCTGTCCAGCCCTTTTATTATTTACTCCACATTACACTGGAACTGGGTTCCCCCTTGCTGCGTTTCAGCTAGTGATTGTAATTGGTTCAATAAATTTTATTTAAAGAGACCATATTGTACTGTACATATCTGTAGAGTTGTTATATTTCCCCTGAAGTCTGCATACAGTGTTGGTTAAAATCTCCATGTATCCATGACTATGTTTCCAATGTTTCTCTGTCAAAGTATTTTTTGACACAAGACCTCAGTATGAAATAAATTATTGTTATTTATGTTAAAATATAATATGAATGTGCCACCTTCTAAGTGTAGGTAATATAAGTATAAACTTAAAGAAATGTATACACTGTTGTGCATGTACTTGTTTAACATCTGAGTTTAACGTTTTAATAGGTTGTTAGAACATCATAGGCAAACGCACGTACAGGTCACATGACAAAGAAAACTATGTTGGATGTTGTATGGTTAATTCAATAAAAAATAACACTTTTCACAATTGCTCCTTAGCAGCTTAAAAAAAGAAAACACAGAAAAGAAAAAAAAACATAGCAGTTTTCTAAATATAGTTTAGGATGGAGTATTTGAAGTTATTCAAATTTATTTCTAATTTAAATAAAATAAAAAGTAGTACTCCATTCTAAACTATATTATGAACATAGTCTAGGACAGAGTTCCCCAAATCTTACCTTGGAGGGCCAGAGCGCTACAGAGTTTAGGTCCAACCCTTATCCCTTATCAAACTTACCCACCTGTGATTTTCTAGGGATCATGAAGACCTTGATTAGCTTGCTCAGGTGTGTTTGATCAGGGTTGGAGCTATACCCTGCAGTGCTCCGGCCCTCCAGGGTAAGATTTGGGGAACCCTGGTCTAGGATGAAGTACCTGGAGGTATTTAAATTTGTTACTACAGAATAATGCAATTAGTAATACTCCAATTCCCAACAATCTTGACCAGAGTAGATGGAGGTATTCAAAATTATTTCCTGATAGAAGGATGTGTTAGCCAATAATATAATAAAAGCACTAAAGTGAAGTAGCGATATCTGTAAGATTGTAACAAGACCATAATAATGAAAGCAGTCCAGATTCGTTTAATTCAGTGTGTACAATTTCGGACACAGTATTTGTCTTCATGGTGCAACAACTTTTGTTTCAACATAGGAAGTGCAACCCATTTTAAGGTCCTTTGAAATTATATCTCTCTTTTACATATTACTACAGTATATAAACATTGTGAACACGGCTGTGGCATGGTGTTTTTCACACGCGCTTCACCCTTTGTGGCTGTATTTAAAGGCGGGGTGCACGATCTCTGTTGTGACATTTGTTGACAATTGAAATCACCTAAACAAACAGAATAGAATCTGGACCTTCTTTTAATAGTCCCGCCCCACACATACGCAACCCAGGCAACGATGTCGGTTAGTAGACACGCCCCTTACTGCTGATTGACTACAAGTGTTTTTAGGTACTCGGCCCGACTCCCTTTTCTAAAGCATTTTTCAAAAATTGTTCACCCCGCCTTTAAAAGAAGGTCTTTTAGGATCTGTTTATATAACATGAATTCATCGGTGACCATTTTAGGGGCGTCAGGCCAAGCCACCAAACCTACAGTTGTTCCCAGTCATGCAGCAGCCAGCCGGCTAGCTCGCAGCATCAGCGATAGTCAGGTGGAGACACAAAAAGGTACCACATAACAGAAGATACCGTCCTTATCGCCTTACTAACGGCATTGACAGTTTTGTTTCAGACCCTACCATCATAAAGACCAAACTTGAATCAGATTTTTTACAGGTGTCTTGCCGTTGCCTTGTAGTGTAGTAGATGCTTAACTGTATGATGGTGTTTTTAATCCTGCCAGCACTATGATCTGATTTCTTGCTTATTTTGGGGCTCATTTTTTTTTGTCCTTGGTTCGACCAGCCACCTTGTTACTTGATTGTACATTTCATAAATCAATTAGTCTTTTCCCTTACAGGTTCACTAACACCAAACAATGCATGGCTTCGTCAATTCCCAACCTACTTTCCGACTTTAAAAAGCTTTTAAAAGCAACTGGTCACACTTTCCTATCTACACAATTAAACCTCTGGAAATTCTGTTCTTAAAAGCTTTTCCTCAATATCTAGAACTAATTTCTGCGCAATTTTGATTAAAACTTATCGCCAATGATATTATAGGACTTTTCTCAGTGTGCTAGTGTCCATTTATGACTTAATTTATCCAATCACGCCATACTCATAACATCAGAGGGCATATTTCAGTCTTTGTTGTTTATGCCAATGAGCAAAGCTTCACTTTGGAAGCATTACCATTAGATAGACCATTTCTTTAATAAACACACATTGTTTTATCATCAGGTGCTTTCGGAGAGCAACAGGCAGGAGCTGTGGTCCTTTCTGATGACATGAAGAGCCCTGCCATGGAGAAATTGGAGCTGGTGAGAAAGTGGAGCATCAACACTTATAAAGTGAGTCATTCATTGTTCTGCTATGACGGCATCTATATTAGCTAGAACAGCCTAAACAATCTATTCAAATGTTTATTTTTTTAGGAAAAGTTATACTATTTTAGCTGCAAGTAATTTAAGAAGAACAGAAAAGTTGTGCACAACCCTTGATGTACAATTAGAAGAGGTTGAAGCTGTTGCCTAGAGGTTAGGAGCTGTGGTGCTGTTTTGACTTATCCATATGTTGCTTTTTCAAATAGTTATATTTTTATTATTTTAATAATTTGGTACACATGCATCCACGCTATTCCCACACCCCTTAGGGCATTGTTCCTGCCTTTTGTTCACACAGTTCGCGTTCCGAAATGTTTTGGCAATGTTACTAGGGCCCCTTTTAGAGGAGCAATCTGTTTGCATTCACACAGAAGACACACTTTTTGCGTTATACTGTCAGCATTGTTACTTTACCTCGATAACAGACAATAACGGTAAAAGAATTGACACTGACTAATTCAGACAACAGGAAATCATGATTTTCAGCTATGTTTTTAAAGGAAATATTATATTGTTATAGCCTGTAACATCTTATGATCTATGACAATAAGTACAAAATGTAAAAAATAATACAAATAAATAACCTTTTGATGCAGAAAAATGACTGGAAACCAAATATTCATGTGATAATATAATCACCCATATCTTTCCTTGTTCTGTTTTCCCCTATTGTTTCAATCTTTGTTTAACAGATTGTCTTATGTCACTCCCTACAGTGCACTAAGCAGATCCTGTCAGAGAAATTAGGTCGTGGCTCCCGTACTGTAGATCTGGAGCTGGAGGCTCAGATTGAGGTTCTTCGTGATAACAAACGAAAGTATGAGCATGTGGTCAAACTGGCCCAGACGCTGGTAACTCAGCTGGGACAGATGATGCTGACACAGAGACAGCTAGGAGATGCATTTGCTGACCTCAGTCTCAAGACACCTGAGCTACATGTATGTATAACAAAAATATTGAATGTTTCATCTAAAGGCACCATTACACTCGCTACAACGTTCTTCATTCCTCATTTAGTAGCAAAAAGAAGTTCGAAGCAACAGCGTAACAGTATACTTCTTCATTCAGCATTCAGACTCTGTCCACACTGCTGCGGCTGGTGTTTTAATAATGTGGACAGGGTTTGCCTTAGAATAGATGAAGCCCCAGATTACATTTACTTATTACAACTATTTATAGTTTTATTGATGAGAAGAAATAAAATAAATTCTGACAATACAGTATAACTGGATACTAACACAGTATAATTTATTCATGGGACTCTTTTAGATAGACAGTGGTGTTGACTGACTGCCACGAATACTAAATACTTAATGACCAGAGTGCTTCAATCCTTTAAGGAAAAATATTAGTTGTTTTTATTGCTTTACTGTTGGATGTTTGTGTTACATTTTATCCAAATCAAAAGTCAAAATGTTGGATGGTCTGACAGCTCACAGATCCACATTTAATCGCAGAGCATTTTGTTTGTGTGTTTCAGGAGGAATTTGGCTACAATGCTGAAACCCAGAAGCTTTTGTCAAAAAATGGAGAAACTCTTTTAGGAGCTATCAACTTCTTTATCGCCAGCGTTAAAACTCTAGTGGATAAAACAATAGAGGATACCCTGATCAACATCAAGCAATATGAGGCGGCAAGGTGTGAAACTATACCATTGAATACCACTAGGGATGCGACTAATCGTTTGCAAAATAAAAGTTTTTGTTTACATCATATATGTGTATGTACTGTGTATAATAATTATATATAAAAAACGCATGTAGATATTTAAGAAGTATTATTTACACGTGTTTATACATTTTTATATTTTATATATTTATTTATTAGGGATGTAATGATACATTGCATGTCCCATTAAAAAGACTAAAAAATATCAAATTGATTCTGAATCGCAAAGGTGCGATTCTGTGTTTCATGCGCAGCTTGTGCGTGTACTATGGCGTTTTGGTCAGTAAGAAGTCTTTATCAATCTTAAATCATTATGAGTCAGAGTCGTTTGTAACGGGCATTTAAAAAAAGCAACATTCGTTAAACAAAATCATTCAAAATATATTATATACACAGTAAACTTTTTTCTGCAAATGATTAGTCGCGATTAATCATTATGCAGCCCTAAATACAACTGTATAATTTTATTAAGTCTTTTGCAAAACAATCTTTATTTTGTATCGTTTCTTCTTTTTCGTTAGGATTGAGTATGACGCATATCGCACAGACTTAGAAGAGCTTAATCTGGGTCCACGGGACGCCAACACACTGCCTAAGATTGAATTGTCGCAGCAGCAGTTCCAGATTCACAGAGAAAAATACGAAAAGATGCGTACGGATGTCTCGGTCAAACTTAAGTTTCTAGAAGAGAACAAGGTAGGCAAATTCAGCTGTAATATGAAATGCGTTTTCTTTTATTAATTAAATGGAATAATTTCATTACAGAATAAATCCATTAATTAATGAGTGTTGGTTGAATTAAGTATGTGTGTAATGACCAAAGAATTGTACATTTCTATTGCTAATGTACTTCTTTAGCCAGAACAGTATACTGTAGGTACTTTGTAAGTTTACACATCTGTCAATTGTAAAGCCAAATATGATAACTAATGTATATTGTTAAAGGTTGTAATGTAATCTAAATCTACAATTATAAAATATATATTCTGATTCTTGATTAACCAAAAACAATTCTTGGCATGAATAGCCCTTAAGTCTCCTGTTGGAATGACATTCTTAGGAAGTACAGAAAGTCATAGATCATTTTTATTCCCTTTTCCTTAGGTGAAGGTTTTACACAACCAGCTGATTCTCTTCCATAATGCCATCGCAGCATACTTCGCAGGCAACCAGCAGCAACTGGATCAGACCCTTAAACAGTTCCACATCAAACTCAAGTTACCAGGAGGAGACATCCCCTCTTGGTTAGAGAGCAGCACTGATTGAACCTCCATCTTCCCCATATATTGTCAGGTGGTGTCTATCAGGATAGCAAAATGCTTGAAATATGTACACTCCATAAGAAAACCAAATGTCCAAAAAAGCAAAAATGTCTTGCAATCATTCCTTTCCGTTTTTCAAACCTTTCAGGACACTAAAACCTGTCAGAAAATGTATAAGATGGGAAACTATTTTGATAAAAGAGAGAGATGTGTTTAGCTCCTCTGTCTTTGCTAAAGTATGTCGGACTTTACACTTGACGTTCAACTTTAAATAAATGCTTTGTGGCCTCTGTAGGAGAGTTTACACTCTCTTGTGCACTAAAAATAATAATAATCTTGTTTCTCAATCAATTTACCAGCACTTTATGGTGTAAGAAAAACAAACGCACATATTAATACATATTAATAAAAAAAGAATTACTGTAGAGGCCGTGTAAATGTTTAGTTTGTCAACAAAGACCATTCAAAATCGAACTGGTATTTGACCAAAAACATGATCAGCCCTATATAGTTAATAATAAAGATAATTCTAGATTTAAGGAGATAAACTTTTACTGATTGTAGACCTCAGTATCTACCTCTCCTAACATTTTATATAACTGGTAGTTGGATGCACAGAGGTGTAAAAATCCATACTGCTTACTTCAAGGGCAGGTGAAATCTGAATGGGGTAATCGATAGTAAATGTAAAACAGCCTTGGAGTTTTAGTATGCTTTATTTACTGTTGTGATAATAGTAAAGGGGTGGGATAATCATAGGTTACAAAATCTCAGTCTTAGCTTTTTTATCTTTCATGTTTGCTATACAAGTGAACCTTTTGTAGTACCCATGGGAAGTGGATGGGGTTTCAGTTCTGACTTGATGTGCCTTTCTGTCAAATTCAGTGTTGTCAGGTGTTTCAAAACCAAAAAACACCCCCATTGCCATCCCACAGAATGGAGCAAAACACACATATGTGCAGCCCTATATAATCACACAAAATATTTTTTCCTTGCTCACTTTTTTGGAAAACCAGCAACCTCTATTTAAACTGCACTTGAAACAATCGTTATTATGTGTAACCACTTTTTTCATTCCACTTACTCAAGACAGGAAACTATTTTGTACAAAATATAAACCAAATTGACTTGAAATATAATACTATAGCATCTGCCTCAGTTTTTAAAATCTTTATTTTGTGTTTTGTGAGATTTTTTTTCCTATGTACATCTTATCTAAACCAAACAAGTTCTTTTTAATCATTCCTCTCTGCAAGTGTATAATCAAAATCATAAGTGAGAATTCAAATTTAGGCATTTTAAAGAATTTATATCATGGTGGTTTGCAAAAAAGGGCATCACAAGAAAACAAAGGATCATTTAAAAAAAAGCATATAAATGCTATAATTATATGTTGAATTTCAGTTTAGTTTTCTATTAGTTACTTAAATTATATTCAAAACACACATTGTGAATATTAAAATTATTAAGTTGTTTATTCTTTGCTACACCTCTGCCTTATTACCCTTTATTTAATGTAAACTAAGTTGTTTACTTCAGTTCTGTCCCAGCAACAGACAGACACCAATGTACAGAAAACGTGTAAGAGCTTACATGTGTAAGTATAGAAACACATCTATATATTTGTAAAATCTTGTATTTTACATTGGCTAAAAATAATGTTTCTCTGTGTGTTTCTTTTCTTTTTTCTTTACTTTTTTGAATATTTGTTGATAAATGATGGATTCGTAACAGGCATTTTAAAAAAAGTCCTTCATGTTGATAATGAAAAAAAAAATAAAGCTTCATTCTTGAATCTTTCGTGATTTCATTTATAATGATTTTAGTTAAGAGTGGTTTGTTTTCTCAAATCTGAAGCCTCTTCCTGTTTCTTGTCAAAATTAAAACATTCTTTGATTTGTATCTGTTATATGAATTTTTTTATTGATAAACCTAAAAAAGTCCCTGCAGATGGCACTGTTCCCTTATATTAGTTCACAAGGAATGTTTTGGCACTGTATTTAGAATTTAATGATGCTATATAAAAGGAAATATGTGAAGAAAATTGTGCCTTTTCCTCGTGGAAGTGGTCAACCTGTCTGTCTGTCTGTCTACTAACTTATATGCTAGTGTGGCCACGATCTGCCCTATAAAATGAGAATCACTTGTTTAATAGGCCAAAATCAGCATGAAAACACTAGCTGTTTTACAATCTTAATTATATAGCATCTTCATATGCTGTTTCAGATTATTTATCAGATACGTGAATACATAAGTGGATTTCTCACTCAATCAATAGCGCTTAGGGCTTGGAAAAGGCTGTTTTCTGTTTTTTTCCTAAGAAGAAAATGTATGCAAATAGCTAGTGTGGACTTTATAGCTGGATGTATTAGAGTCAGAACTCGAAGTGCGGAAATCATACTACATTTGTGAATAAATGATCGATTACTGATTTGAAAAAAGTCTCCATTAATTTTTATAAACTTGTCTCCAGTCATCATCATCATAATCAACTTATGTTTAATTAATACTGTATATCAGTGTATTTATATTTGTAAGTACTATGTTGCAATTATCTGGCGCACATGCATCTCACAAAAGACGACCCAGATAGTCAAGATTCACCTGAGCCACTCACAGCGGCATAAACTGCTCGTGCGTTGGAAGCCAGAACATCACGTGCGCATGCGCAGTGTGTCCTCTTGCTGTAATACCGCAGCTTTGAGTGTCGCTGCAGCGCTGGACGCGCAGAATGTCGGTGATACCGACACACACCCTCCCCGGATACACACACCTGCCGCACTAGGGAAAAACCTAGTGCATCTCTTCTCCTGATTATAAACGGTAAGTTTTAGCAAGTCTTTAATTATCTGAATCGTTATGTTGCGTTATCTGCTATTGAGGGGTTTTGTTTCTTTTCGTGATGTCCTTTTTACCCTATCCATGAAGAGACCGGTCAAATGTTTTTTTGTCTCTAAGAAGCTTAATTTAAATATGTTCCCTGTGACACTCGCATGGTCGAACATTAGGCAAATGTTCCTGCTTTGACGCTAGATAATACTTGAATTTGATACTTGTATCTAGATAATATTCTTTAACGTGATACATAAGTAGTTATTTAAAATAAGTTTATGAGGTTGTGAGTTGTTTAGCCCAATTATTGATGTTACAATTTTGTCCGCCATTAATGGCTTTACTAATCGATTCCGTCTCATTACCACTCACATTTAATGCTATAGCCTTTAGTGTGATGTGTGATTGATGTCACACCACAAGACGCATCCTTTATGATCACATGTAACCTCGATGTTCCCATGAGTCAGCACATCTGTTTTTTGAACTTCTTGTTCAGACTTTAATAATAAGAATACACTACAATGTTTGCTCAGAACCTTTCAGTGCTTCATTCATTTAGCCTGGAAAATGCTATGTAAACATTACATCATCCGACATCCATCATAGTCATAGTAGTGTAATGATGTTAAATGTATATAGGCCTACAGTTGTTTTCCAAAATGTATATACTGAGGTTTGCTGCTGTTCAGCAGTGTGTCTCTGTGTGATGTATAAAGTATTGGGGTGCTTTTGTGCTGCTTTGTCACAGATTGGGATGTGCTTTATTGTAATCCTCTGAAGCCAGCTTCTTTAGTATCCCTTCCCATTTCTCATGGTGAGATGAATTGAAGACAATCCTTTCACGAGTTCTGAAACAAAGCTTAGGGAAAAGTTTTCCCTCAGGGTAAGGTCAACGGGGGAGGATGGTTGTCTGTTGCCACATTGCCACGGTAACACACCCTAAAGTGGGCGAACATAATTGGTCCAGTCCCCCTACCCCCCAGCCAAGGTCTATAGATACATGACTTGATGGATTACCGTGGAAACACTTGACTCACAGCCTGATTGTTGATGGGAATATTTTCGGAAGTTGTAGATTGCGTGGGATTCAGTTTTTTATTTTTGTGAATTACTGGTTATGATTACAAAGACAAAGAGTTTGTGTTTATTTTATTGGTAATATTTTGTTTAAACATTCTTGTGAGTGCCAAAGTTTAGATACACAAGTAAGTAAAAAATCTATTCACAGACCTTTTTATTTATTTATCCACCAAAATAGACAGTGTTGAAACAGAAAACAACTTCTCATGAATTGTTTTTGTAATTAATCTGTCATAATACTTCTAATGGGCTCTAAAGGGACTAAGTTCACCAATAAGCTTCAAGCTCCTGTATTTGCTCACACGTAAACATCAGGTGTTTGGATTCCAGCTTCTCTTCCCACCTGTTATCTCCGTGGCAACCAGATTGCGTCCTGTTTTCCCACTGGCTCATTCAAGTCCTTGTTTAAATTATAAATGACATCATAAATCTAGTTTTATAGTATTTACCTTTTTGTTCAGTGTTTCTATATTAAGCAACTGAATCTAATTTAGTTAAATTGCGTAGATTAGAATCGCTTTGTTATTTGTTAAAGCTTGATTGTGATGCTCTCCCGGTACCGTGTACATGTTAGGCCGTTTATATTACATTTAAAAAACATTTACATTTATATTTCACTGTCAACTATTACTTGCTGCTTCTAAATTTATATTGACTGTGGGAGTAACCAAGGCTCTTTGTGGTTAACAAGCCGGGCTGTGTGTTGGCTGGCGGCAGTTAGTATTGTACTGTAATATGAGCATGTGTGTGTGTTTTGTCAGCACTCCAGCAATCATCGCATTTGCTCAATATTAATAGATGTGTGAACTTATTAAAGAGATTACAAGCCTTATACTCATTGTCCTTTATTTCAGCATTTGTAATAGCCACCTGCTATATTTTTGCCTTAGACATTAGCAATAGCATTCTGTAACATCAAATCTGTCATACATTTGACCAAAAACTTTCCTCATACTCAGGCAGATGTAAAGTCAGCATAAGTGATTGAAAGTGAAGTAAAAACCACTGCTGTGTTAGTGCGGTCTGCTTGTCAGTGCACTTTTCATGCCATATTAAGTGCTTGTGCCATGACCTGTATGATAATGGGATTGGTTTATAAAGGTACACTTATGTAAAATTACTAAAGTTTTTCGGAGACACATTTCAAAGTTTTTTGTCAAAAGTCAATTTTGTGCTTTTTCAGTGCAGTCTTCTGTGAAAATCTTGAATCTCATAAATGTCCTGTTATGTATGTCTGATAATGTCTGATTATGTGCAATGTAATTGTTAGGCGTTCCTTTGTTTGTTTAGTTTGCTTTTTAAATTACCTTTTACGATCAATAAATATAACCGTGATATAAGAAACTCCTGCTGGCTGCTCACCACCTCTGCATAGCTATATGGTTCAGCTGAAATATCTAATTTATACAAAGTAAATTAAAGGGCCAGTCATTTTTTAAAATTAAAGGCAATGTAAACCTAGCTTAGTGATGTTGACTTATACTAACACTGTTGTTAATCTAGATGATGGTATGTTATGATTTAAAGTATTTTTCTTTTCTTTTCTTTATCAAGTCTTAGTTATGATGTTTTTTAGATCCCCTGCTGATCTGAATCACAAGCTTAGGTGTGTAACTTTATTGTTTTAATGTGTGATTCCAACCACACTCCACCTCCTTATTTCTTTCTTCTCTCATTCCTTCATCATACACGTCTTCCCCTTGTTCTGCTTTTGGGTCACCTTGCCCCACAGCTGTGGTAACTTACAATTAGGAGAACATTCATCATAACAAATGATGAAATCATCACTGTGTTACACTTAATAAAAAATACAGAAGGTATTAATTCAACTTTCAACCTTTTACCTATAGAATCAAACAAAATATTTAATACACTTGACAATGTTGCATTATCATGATCAGGGATGTAGGGATGGAGCAAAGTATGTGAAAATGACAGCAATTATTTTCTGTTGTTTCTAGCTGTGTTTCCCCTCATAGTTTCATCATCATTAATTTTTGTAACAATGTTTTCATTAAAATCCTATTGGCATTATGTATACGCCCTGGCCCTGCTTAGGCCTTGGGTATGTTTTCCGGCCTATAGAATACTCCAAATGAAAATGCCAAATGAATACCACAATTGGACATACTGTACCTATAATGATTTTTGTTGATCTTTGTGATAAAGTGGTTTGGTATAGTCGACCATACATGGAGGAATATCAGTATCAAATTTGAGGAAAGAATATTATAATTAATAATTAACAAACAATATTTCTCAGTCACTGATGATTAATGATACATTAGTTAATACTGCTCTCACATAATGTTTCACACAGTCTAGACTGCAAAATTAACAATGAAATGTTTTTTATAGTACTTAACAAACAGTATATAACAGCAATCAGAGAGTAAGTAGAGAAAATGTCGTTTTTGCAGGTACTAACATGACAGTTACTAACTATAAATAACTTTGCATTTTGCAACTTTCATTAATTTGAACCTACATAAACTTACTCTCATTTGAGAATCATTAGTAGACTGTTAGCGGGAGAGTTAAGGAAAGGGTTAGGTAATGGGTTAGGATTACTAGATGCAAAAATATTTCTGTTGCGGAATTATCACATTAAAGTGTCAACAGATATAATGCAGACAGTCTACTTGTACTTAGGGCTGTCACGATTATGAAATTTGGCTGACGTTTAATTGTCTAATAAATTGTGACGATTATGACAATTAATTGCCTGTTTTATTGCTTTGACATTTAATTCTCATAAATTTTTTTGTTTATTTATGAAATAATTCATTATTATTTAAATTACATTTTTTGCGAGGTTTACCTGGCTGTAAATATAAATACACATAACACACATTTAAAAGTAATATGATACTGTCTTGTGTATAATACTCATGTATAATAATTGTGACAGCCCTACTTGTACTGTAATGATTGTAGTTGACAAGAAGTTGCAGTTACTTATAGTAATCGAAATGAAGTGTTACGCAGCTAATAGATGTTAAACAATGTTTGTTTAATAAAATATAGTTGATGAATCTGTGGTTCCTAAATTTTGCCCCCCAAAATCATTATTAACTTAAATCTTTTTTTTTTTGTCAATTGGTGTGTGTTGTTAGAATGTCACAAAGCTTGTTGTTTTTCAGAATCACACACATTTTAAATCATCATGATGAAATTGAATTATACATATGCGTTATATGACTACTTGGCATGGAAATTACCTTAAATTGTTTGTCCAAAAGTTTTTTCATAAAGCATTTGCATATCATAGAATACGTATAATCTATGGGCATGAGTCATGACTATTGCATGGGTCGATATGTCTGTCTTAAACAAAACAGTTGTTTTTATCGTTTCCTGAGTTGGACTTCTAGGTGTTTTACTGTACCAGTTTTACCCTCGGATGTGAAAGCAGTTTAATTTCCTAAAGAAATACTGCTTGTTTGGACTTTGACATATGGCTGAGTTACAAAGATATACTGAACCACGGAATCCAAAGCACCATTGAGATTAATTCTTGAATCTCTTTAAGTATTTCTTAATCTCTGTGTGTTTTCTCAAAGGTTCTTTGTTTTGGTGTTGTTTATTGCAGCAAATGTTCTGGTGGAGGGATTATGTGTCTGGTGTGTGGGTTAGCGCCCAGGGCCTCATTCAAGCTGAGGACATCAAACGAGTGGTGTCAGTTGAATCAAGTAACAACAGGATTTTGCCAGAAGAGTTGTGATAGGGTTACATATGTCTCGACCTGAGGCCATTAAAATAATATGATCCGAGGGCAGGCAAGTCCACTGTTATCTAAACTTAAATAATCTTCTGGATGACCAGTTTTATTGGAGACTTAACTACAAAATGAAAATTCATTTTGGGCTAATTGGAAATCTCAAGCAATGGTTAAGGTAAGGGCTGTGTGAAATTAAAGAAAAAGTGTGATAATATGTAATGCGATTTGCGATACAATGATGCTTAAAGTCAAATCAATATTTCTGGACAAAGAAATCATCACTCTCTTTGTCACACCAATCTCTCTGCTATCTGCATCGACCAAAAATTCATGCATAACTTTTTGAAGCATTAAAATCACTCACTTATTGCAAAACATTGCAATATGTGTATTGTGATGTGCTGGTTAGCGATATTCTGAATATTTCTGTATCTTGCTGCCTTATTTAAGGTTAACTACAAGAAACCAATCATTAAAGTTAAGTGTTAATACTGGATAACATCAACTGTATTTTTCCCACATTAGATTTTTAACCACTAACACTGAATTTTTAGGAGATTTTCCTTAAAAGGAGTCAGTGAAATTATATGACTGACACAAGACGAACATGCAAATTCCATATAGAAGGACACCTGACCCAGCTGGGGTTCAAACTGGGACCTTCTTGCTGTGAGGCAACAGTGCTAAATACTATTTATGACATTCTGCTAATATTGTACCATTTCAAAAAGCAGAAAAATTATCAGCGTGTGTGACAAAAAGAGTGAGAACATGTGGAGCACATAGCAAACAGAAGTCGGTCATTAAAACCAGTAGAACTATTATTATCTATATTAACATTTGTCTTTTTCAAACTATTGAATTATTGAGCTTAAAGTATTTTTGTTGAATCACATTATTGTAATGTGTGATTGATTATAAAATTATTATTATATATAAAATAAATATAATATAGGCTACGACGATCATGGGCAGATTTGGTATATGTACCGTAAGTGTGTGTTGCTGTATGCCATCGCTGATATTGAGTCTGCACTGAGGTGAAGTACTGTAGAATGTGTTACAGATTGTTTACACTTTACTCTCTTCTTTAGTATAAAGGAAGACCGGTGCCTTTTCAAAAGAAAACTGAGAGAGGGAATAGTCTTGCAGGATTTAAACAGCAGCATTTGAAAGGCTGACTTAACTGATTTTGAATTGCAATGTAAAAGACTCAGAAAAGTGTAACATTTCCTGTCGAAGATGACTTTATATGGAATGACATCCTCACTTTTGCACATGAATGAATTATACATAGTAGCTTAACTCAGCTCAGCCTGCTTGGAACCAGAGTCTTCCTATGGCGTCACCTGTCTTTTAATAAGTAAAAAACTTGGGAGTATCAAATGAGACACTGATAAACAAGTTACACAGTTCTGTTTGTGCTGTTTATGATTCTGTCCTGTCGGTACTGATCAGTCAGTCCCAACATTAAAGGTACTTACTGATAATTTTTTTTTAAATGTATTTCTGTATTGCTTTTCTCAATATGCAAAGCTATACATGAAAATCAGCTCGGGTTGAATATCTTTGCTATTCTTTGTGTAAAATAGGTGCTTTTGAAAGTGTGAATTGATTGGTGGCTGGTCTCCCTAACAACCTCACTGTACTTTGAAGGTGCTGTGATGTTGGTTGCTTTGCATATTCAAATACAGACGTGGACATGACTGAATCACCAGTATGGAAACTTCTCTAATTATGCCACGTGGAACTTAAAGTATCAGCAAGCAACAAATAAACGAGAAGAATGTGTTAATAATTTAACTTGTAATTTATAAATCATGGCCAGTGTTTGTTACAACTTTTCAGCACTTAGGTTTGTCAGAAACGGAACATTTGAAAGGATCTCTGTGATGGGTGAAGGGCCTTGGTGTCCGGTATATGGCCATTTGGAACACCACACATAAGGACATATGTCAATACCACTTTATTTGAATTGGAAAGTTACCATGATTATACAGCAGCATAATCCATGCTTTATTTTACACAGTAGTAATATTGCATTGGCAAGTAAATCCTCAAATATTGCCTTTGTGTCCTGTCAAAAGATTAATCACGATTAATCGCATAGAAAACAAAAGTTTGTTTTGCATAAAATATATTTATTTTGTATATATAAATACACACTGTAAAAAATTGCTGTTAAAAAACAGCCAAATTTAACAGTATGATTCTGTTTTTTAACAAAAACAGAAGTATACTGTTAAATTCTGCATTCTGTAAAAAAACAGTTTTCAGAATAATGTGAATTTACAGCCCTGAGAGTCCACCGTTAAAGACTGCGTCCCAAATCACACCATACACCCTCATTCACTATTCCCTACATTAGTTTCCTATTGATCCACCTGCAGTCAAGTCAATGAGTTCAGATACTGAAGCATTAATGATGGACACCTGCTGCTAATAAATAGAATCACTGAAGAAAAGATAAACAAAAAAAGAGAAGAGATGAGCAGAAACACTTACAGACACAAAGACTTAGATGAACATCAACTGAAAATAACAGAACACATTAAACCTCTCCATATATCACCAGATGAGAATTAAACATTTCCACAAACACCATTACTATCTTCACTTATAAACCACTTTGACTTTATTTCTGTTATACATCTACAACAGTTCTTACTGAGAACAAACAGGTGTTTACTAGACTTTACAAGCATTTTCTTTAAAGTCACCATTATGGTGATCACTGTTTTCATTAGTTGGGCTCTTGACTTGGTTTACAGTCTGGTTGTTATAACTGTGTCTTTATGATGCATGTTTGTTATGTCAAAGAAAACCAAGAGATGAGAGACTCTTGTGAAGTTGGATGTCTGATTATTGATCAGTAGTTTGTCTTACCGGCCTTATGAAGCTTAAACATAAAAATTAGTAGTTTTTAAGAATGTTTATGAATAAGTATTTACATATTAGAATCAGAATCATTACATGAATTATTAGTATAACAGTAATCTGATAGCTTGACAGAGTTGCCTACAAATGTATTTTTGCAAACTTGAAACCAATCCTCATATGACACTCACAGACATCAAGAATCAGCGTATGATTCTCAACTAGGGTGACAAAAGAAAATGGAAAAACAGTTCATCGGCCTAATGAGTTTTGTACTATGCTGATACCCAGCATGCATTGCAGCATGAAGCTTTTCATTTGATAGTCACCATTGTTGAGATTCATAGCCTGATTCTTGATGTCTGTGTGTGTAGTTTGCTCGTGTTTTTTAATTTCATTTAATCCCAATGTTTTTAATATTCCTCTGGCTACCTCAACACTCAGTTTCTGTCACATTATAAGACTACTATAAGGGCTTGCCACCCATCTAATCACTTATGAGCTTCTGTATAAATCAGTAAATTACATTTGACTCATGAGACTAACACCATAACAGTCATTAGTTAGTGATAATACTTTATTTATACTTTTATGCCATATTCAATGTCTTTCAAATCACATTGATAAGCATGACAAAATATAACACCAAAAGACAAACCCAAGGATCAAGAGTCCTACTAAAGTAAACACTGATCACGAGAATGGTAACTATTATTTAGGGATTAGACTATTAGACTAGAGCTGTCCAAACTCAAAACAACTTGCACTGACATATTTTAAAATACATCAGTGCCCTTTGTTTCGCCTGAAAATGCACAAGTAATGTTTTTAGTTAGGCATGTTTGTTAAAACTTGTTAAATTTCCTAATTAAACTATTCCTGGTTTAAGATAATACCTGTTTAGGAAACCACACCGTATGATTTATTTCTCAGTAAGAGCTAATGTACATATAAAATAAAATCTAACTGGTTTGTAATAAGTGAAGATGTTAATGCTGTTTGTGGAGTTGTTTGATGATCTTCTTGTGAGATCTTAGAAAATCTGAGTAAGTCTGAGTCTCTTCTAAGTCTGTAAGTTGAGTTTCTGCTTGTTTTCTCTTTTATTTGGTTCTTGTTCATCTTTCATTCAGTGATTGTGTTTGTTAACAGCAGCTGTTCATCATTAACTCAATCATCACTTCATTATCTCATTACACTTCAACATTGGCTCTGTTTCTTTTACTCTTTGTAGTGTGGACACATTAAGCAGTGTTCTTTTGACACCAAGGATTTTGCGATGGGGTTTAAAGGGTTAAATATGTAAGATATAAAAACACAGAATGCTAATGTTTTTTAACAGTCCGAAGGAGACCGTAAAAAAACATTTTCTTGCTGGCAACCAAGCTGCCAGTTGATTACTGTTATTTAACAGAATGTGCTGTTAAAAAACAGAAAACTTAACAGTCAAATTTGCATACAGAAATATGTTAGTTTCACACAGACATTAGAGAAAAGTCCTTGTATTTTGTTTTTTAAATCATGTGAACTTAAAAACTGTTCAGGGGATTTACACAAGATGATAATGTGAGAGATCTCTTAGTGTTTAATGTTTTGTTTTGTTAGGATTTGGCTCAGTTTTTGGGTTACCATTGTGCTGAAGAGTAGTGTGGTTGTTTAGGTCAAGGATGGGCAGTAGATCATTGATGTTATGCTGCCTGTTGTTTTATTTTAAAGCAGTAACTTTGTAGTTTGCTCATGGTGAACTACACGAGATTTGTGTGAAAGTTTAAATGTTTGCAGTTCAATTTTAGAAGTAATATTTGTTTTCAGTGGACTCAAATTAATTAAGTTCACAATACTAACACCACCATGTAAATATATATATTTATAAACTTGAATTGTTCCTGCAATTGGTTTCCTAAATGAAATGAGTTGCTTTCAGGGCATTATAACATTAACATACTGTTAAAATAGGAGAGCTGTAAATTAACGGAAGTAGAACTGTATTTTAACAGAGGCAGAACCGTAAAATAACATTATCTTGCTGGCAACCAAGCTGCCAGTTGATTACTGTTATTTAACGGCACAATTTTTTACAGTGCACACATGGATGCATGTATTAGAAACATCTATATGTATATATGTATTTAGATTTTGATATAATTGATATAAGGCTAACATATACATATACATATACATGTATACATGTGTTTGTCTATTCATATATACAAAATAATTACACACAACATACACAAATATATTATGCAAACACAAACTTTTATTTTGTATGCAATTAATCGTGATTAATCTTTTGACACCCCTAATTCTTTTATTCAAATATAGCCTATGCACTACCTGTCTGTGTGTTTATTTGGTAAAAAAAAAAACGATATAACAAAATTTGTACAAATTATTTGAGTGTATGAAACAGTGATGATTTTAACATACTGAAGGGTACCAGGCAAGTTAAATTACAAAGCATGCATGCCAAGAATTTCAACTCAAGGTCATAGAACAGCGAAATTTCTTAAAGTAAAGGGATTCAGAAGGTCACTGCGGTGCCTCTAAGATTAGGAAGTCTACATTTTACCTACATTTTCATTTGTGTATTATGTAACTTTATTAGAATTGACATTTCTTTTCATTAGTAAAGTTTGGAATCATCTGTCAGGAGCATTTTTACGCATAGCAAACTGACCCCAGTGACTTAAGCTGAACAATAGCATTTGCCGTTTTCCTACTGTGGACTTAACTTCAGTGTACAACCAGATTTCCTTTGATGTATTTTACTTACTAATTTCCTCTGTTTTTAAAAGTTTCCTCGCTTCACTGCATCTTAGTAATTTCAATTTTTTGTGTTTTAGTCCTTCCTGAAGTTCCTGCAAGGTTTTGACCTCTGACCGAAAGCCTAGAAGTAACAGCTTGGCATGATGGGACTGAGTAAAGAAGATAGTATACAGTATGACAATGATACGGTGCTGGTTTAAGAGGATTTGTGAAACCCCTGCATCTTCAGCATTATCATCAGAACCAAAAGTCAGTCGGTGGTGTTGTAAAAAAAATTGAAATTCTCCTCATTCATTCTGCTTGCAATGAACTTGTAATGACATCCAGACACTCCACAGAATCAAGCAAGGGGATTTCATTCAGGGGATAAAGAAGAAATTTCACCATATAGCCTGTCCCTCCAGGACTGGTATCACTGCTAATGTGATGCTTATCATGGCTTGTGTGACATCTGCCGCAGAGGAGCCGGCAGGTGACTGTACCAGACCTATAGTTAGTCCTCTGCCTTTTCCAGAACCTTCTGCAACCTCGACGAATGACCCTAGTCATGAATGTGACAGCACTCTCGGTCCTCCAGAGGCAACCCCACCACCCCCTCCACCTCTTCCGCCACCACCCAGTCAACCCCACCCTTCACGTAAGAAACGACGGGTACGGAGCTTTTTCTGGAAAACTATTCCAGAAGAAAAGGTACGGGGAAAACCCAATATTTGGACTCTAGCAGTAAGACAGCAGCAGTATCAAATTGACGTGAGGACGGTAGAGGAGCTCTTTGGCCAGCAGGAGGACGTTCGAACCAAGACGGGCAGTGGACACCCTAGTGGTGGGAGATCCATAGGCTCGTTTAAAGAGAGCAAAAATGAGGTAAGACAACCAGAGCAGAACTGAAACACAATTATTAAGACAATTTCTGGTGGATAACAGTTAAAAGTAAAGCTGGTAATGGTTAGAGATCTGCTGATGCTACAAATATTTTTGCTACTACATTTTTTGTCTTGGGAATTCATACAGTAATACACTTGCATTGATTTTTAAATGTGCTTGACTCTGCATAGCATGTGTTAAGATTGCTCATCACTAAATTCTAGACAGACATATCAATACTGCTTTACTGCCAGGTTTGTGATTCTCTTGGGTTTTCACAAGTGCTTCATCAGCTGTCATTTGTTGGCTTCTTTTTTGCCATTTGAGGTTGAGTAGTCTGATCAAGTTAAAGAAACAGTGCACTCATAAATTAAATGTATCTCATAATTTACTCTCTCTCATGCCCTCTTAAATGTTTTGGACCTCCTTTTCTCAGTTGAACACAAACAGATAAAAGATTAAAATGCTGTTATCTTTTATATGGTACCCAAAATGAAGAAGCTTCAAAAAGCACATGCAGTCATCCATCACTAAAGCACTTAATGTTTTCTGGAGAAAATCAATATATATTTGTAAGCAGGATTTGAAATTAGCCTTTTCACTCACAAGCCAATTTGGCTACTACATTTTAAAGTTACCCGCCATTCAGAACTTCTACTAGCCAAAAAGAAAAAAGAAAGAAAATAACAAGATTATCTGTCTCACTATGTCATGTTTATTCATCAATATTTATAATTATGTATTATAAAATCTGAATTGCATATTATTCAAACAAAATTCTGTCATCTTGCCATCTCCTTCCTTAGTTTTTTCACCCCTGTTCTTTTCACCAAAAACTTTTTTAGGTAAGCAAATCAACACAGTACAATAAACATCAAATAAAGCATTGAATAAATTCCATATTACATATATATATTAATATACTAAATAGATTTTCTTATTATCTTAAAGGTCTTTTTACCGGTACTTGTCTGTACTACATGAAGCAGAATAATTAAAGTGTTTTTGCACCAAAATTGTTCAGATTTGGCTTACATCAGCTTTACAAAGAAATTAATGATTGAACATAATTTATAAAAAGTAACCTGCCAGATTTGCTAGTGATTCTACCTTACCCACTATAGCTGATTTTTACCTGCATTTGGTGTGTTGGGGGGTGTTAATTTAATCCTTGTTTGAAAGAGAAAATGATTAATATTTGGTGCATATTCATTTAAATGTAACTATGTACATTTAAATGTATGTATGGCCGCATGTCAGTAACTTCAGATCTTGTCGGTTCTCACACATTTTGTGGTCAAACACACACATGACATGTAATCACTAGACCAGCAGGAGCCAATGAGATTTAAAAGTTATTGATTTAAAATCTGATAAGTAATTTTAATTACTTTGGATGGATGTGCGTGCTATTCAGATGCTCAATATATTGAATACCCTATAAAGAACAGCATTTTATTATTTAGTCATTCACTTGTTTCCACCTGAAGACAGGAAGACAACTGGGATGGAATGAGGCTGAGTATTTGTACAGTGTAATATACAGTACACACTGTACATAAATATATTTAAAGGAATAAAAAATCCAGATAATTTACTCAACCCAGTGTCATCCAAGATGTTTATGTCTTCCTTTGTTCAGGTGAGAAGAAATTAAGTTTTGTAAGGAAAATGTTCCGAGACTTTTCTCAGTATAGTGGAATTTATTGGAACTAAAATTGCAGTTTCAATGCAGAAAAAAAAGAAATATGTACTTTTTCTTCTAAACAATTTCTCGTCTGGCACTAGCCGTGTGAAGTGCCAGTGTGACGTATTACGTAATCATGTCGATAGGTCACGAATGACGTATGCGAAACTACGCTCCAGTGTTTACAAGTTTGGAGATAGATGACCGTTCCGACATTGTTGAATGTGGAATGATACTAATTAATGTCTTTGTGTTAGTTTATTGTGTAAAATGGTACGCAAGTGTGCGTTTTACATATGTAACGTGTGACTTTGACGTAATTACCTATTATGTAAGGTTGCACTGGTGCGTCACACGGATAGGATTATGGACTTTTTTTAAAGTGGAGTATTCCTTTAATTAATACACTTGGGTCAGTGACTATTTGAAAAAAAATCACTACTAGAAAGACTACTACAGATTAAAACAGCACTATTAAAATGTATCTTTTTATCAGCTGGGTGTTTCCGGTAATAAATAAATGTTAATATGCATGCAAACTAACAATAATTTCTATTATAACTATTTACATTGCATATAATCTAGATACAACTTGTATCTGTTAAATCCACTAAAGCAAAGTATGATTTTTGTTTTGTGGTAAGATATGTACACAATTCTTATCATGTACTGCAGTTTGTTTCCCACCCAAAGTAAAACATTCATGTCACTATTACACAAAACATATGCTCCCTTGTCATTTTGTGTCTAAGCGACCAGCTGTGTTTTGTGTGGTTGCTGCAGGTCTGGGTGGCTTTGTAATTATCCATGAAGGCACCGAGTGTACCTGTGCAGATCATTTGAAGCTTATCTATTGTTTGTCTGTGGTGGCGAGGACCACATGTGTGGTCTTGTTGGTAAATTTAGACTCCGCCCTGTACGTCCTTCGAGTTTGTGTTTTTTGAGCAGCATAAATTGCAGGTAACACACACGGGTCATGTAAATGTGTTTGGTAGAGAGAAAGAGAGAGCGAGAGAGAGAGAGAGAGAGAGAGAGAGGGAGAGAGAGACATCCATGTATGACTGTTTGGTTGCCAATAAAACAGCTGTGTCATGTTGGTTAATGATCTCAGCGTATGAGTCATCACACTATAGAGGATTTCCTGGTGCTGATGCTGAGTTAAACAATGTAATGTGTGGTTTCTAGTTTTTGATGAAAAGATTAATTTCAATAGTGCTCTTATAATCTGTAGTAGTCTTTCTAGTAGTGATATTTATTATTTTTTTCAAATAGTCACTGACCCAAGTATATTAATTAACCCTAATAAGTCCCTTCTTGAAAAATGTTAAGTTTTGTTTGGAACGTTCATAGAAACTATAAAGAGATTTTTTTTTGTTTAATTGAGTTGGAATTATATTTTTCCCTTTTTAACAATTGGTCAGTAAATGGTGTTGGTTAACCTTGTTTACTGTTAAAAGAAAACTGAGCATCAACCTCAACGTATTATTGTCAAAGTAGTTTAAAGGGGACATTTCACAAGACTTTTTTAAGATGTCAAATAAATCTTTGCTGTCCCCAGAGTATGTATGTTCTAGCTTAAAATACCATATATATAATTTATTATAGCACATTAAAATTGGCACTCAAAAATTTGCAGTTTTGGGTGTCCTTTAAATGCAAATGAGCTGATCTCTGCACTTAATTGCAGTGCTATGGTTGGATAGTGCAGATTAAGGGTTGGTATTATCCCCTTCTGACATCACAAGGGGAGCCAAGTTTCAATTATCTGTTATTTCACATGCTTGCATAGTATGGTTTACCAAAACTAAGTTACTGTTTTTTTTCACATTTTGTAGGTTGATAGCAGCACTTGGGAAAGCTGTTTTCAGATGACTGTTTTCAGATGCCCATCCCCTTATCGTCTAGCTTCTGTTTTAAACGCGTTTCTGTAAGCGCGTATGAACTTTAAAAACACATCACATATGGCGTCCATATGCGCAAGCTCGCGTCTCCGTGTAAACAATGTCGGCTCATAAAAAACGGTGTCACATGTAAAGCACATTGTATGGAATTACGTTGCATGTAAACAATATATAGAATCATATAACAGCAGATCCCGCAGTGCAGCATTACTCAAAGTTGCTATGAAGGATACAGAAGTGAATACGTGTGTCTAACACTGTACAACATGTAACAGATATCCGCCATTACGGGAGGTCACGCATACTCATTTGTAAATAAGCATATAAACGATATATCGAATCATATTACAGAACACACTTAAAAGATCCAGCAGTGCAGCCTTACTGAAAGTTGCCATGAAGGATATAAGTAAATAACTGTGTTTAACACTGTACAGCATGTAACAGTTAAATCCGCCATTATGTGAGATCACGCGTCCTTGTTTGTAAACAATGCGAAAGTTTTTCAATCCGAAGCATGCAGTCTGCTGAGGTCGCTTATGTAGGCTGAACTGCACAAGCCATAACCATATTACATGATAGCAAATATAAATGAGGATAAATTAACTGTTACTTACTTCAAGTATATATCCTCCTCCAGTGCGTCCTCCATTGTTCTTCTTCTTAGGTAACGTTAATGTTAAAGAGAAACGCTTCTTTTCCTTAATATCCAGACATAAATGAAGATCTTCCTCACGTGTGTGTATCATCTAAGTTTATCATCCAAACATCCGGTAAAGTCTTTAAATCTGATCAAAGTTTAGGCTTTGTTTATTATTGTTTGAACTGCTCGTCTGTTCATTACCATGTCAACAGCGCGTACCGCCCGGTGTGCGTGACCGCATTAAAGATAATGAAGTCAGCCAGGAAAAATCTGTACTCTCTTTACTTCAATGCAGATTATATAAACAGGCAATATTTGTTTTTGATTATAATTAGCTTGTTTAAAAATAGTCATTTTAGGCTTTCTTTGGATACGTGTATCATGTTTGTGTGACGAGTATTCGCAGAGTTTCAATCTCTTGATTTTTGTAACGTGTTTTGAGAGACAGCTGGTGGAGACAGAAATGTCTGAATGCGCACCCTGTTTATTTTCTTTATTTGGCAAAAACACAAAGATCTCTTGTTATTTTGAATGTAAACATATTAAAGAAGACCCTTTACAGTTTCAAATGATGTCAAACACGTAAGTGTATGATTATTAATGATGGAGTATTTTAAGATGACTCTGCCATGATAATGAGAAAACACGTCAAAACGCGGCACCGCGTTTTTGGACCCCAGGGAGTTAAATTGTCAAATTATTACATTATACTGTATATTTGTAAAACAAATGTTTCTCAAAATGCAGGTAATATAGAATAGTAATAAAGTAGAGGTAATACTGGAAGTCTGTCCAAGATTGTTCATAGTTCTTAATATAACACCATTGTGATGGGTCAATGCAAGTGCATTATATATAAAAAAGTTGAATGTTTTATATTTGTTAGTTAAAAGTTTCCCACATTGTCTAGTTTAAATGGACAGTATGTTTTTGTTCAGTACACACACACATTCTGGTTTCCATGTTTTGTGGGGACATTCCATAGACGTAATGAATTTTATACCATACAAACTGTATATTTTATTCCCCTTACCTACCCCATTCCCTAACCCCAACCATCACAGAAACCTTTCTACTACTTCAAATTTTCAAGAAATGTCATTTTGTTTGATTTATAAGCTTGTTTCCTCATGGGGACATCAAAATGTCCCCATTAGGGCTGCACGATTAATCAGACAATTTTAATTTCTTTTGCAAAATCTATGCAGATTTTTGCGGAATGATTTTAAATGTTTTAAAAAGAGAATGGGAGCTGTGAATATTACAAAACAATAAAATATTTTATAATATATAAAATATATATAGCCTAATATTATATACATGGCTGTAAAGTGTAAAAAAAAATACTGAAGTGAATGGAAGTTCTTCACTTAGAGAATTATCGTGATTTCTAATCGTGATCAAAAGTTTGAGCAAAACAATCGCGATCATCATTTTTCCTGGAATCGTGCAGCCCTAGTCCCCACAAGGTCACAAAAACACTGGTATTCTTATCTTTGTGGGGACAATTGGTCCCCACAACGTGATAATTACCAGGTACACACACACACACACACACACACACACACACACACACACATTCTGGTTTCCATGTTTTGTGGGGACATTCCATAGACGTAATGGTTTTTATACTGTACAAACTGTATATTCTATTCCCCTTACCTACCCCATTCCCTAACCCCATCACAGAAAACTTTCTACTACCTTAGATTTTCAAGAAACATCATTCTGTTTGATTTATAAGCTTGTTTCCTCATGGGGACATCAAAATGTCCCCACAAGGTCACAAAAACACTGGTATTCCTATCTTTGTGGGGACAATTGGTCCCCACAACGTGATAATTACCAGGCACACACACACGCACACGCACACACGCACACACACACACACACACACACACACACACACACACACACACACACACACACACACACACACACACACACACACACACACACACACACACACACATGTGCATCCTTTCATCCAATTAAATTCTCTTCTCCATCCCTCTGTTCTCCCAGATCAGCATCCTGGATTCTAAGAAAGGAATGAACATTGGAATTTTCCTCAAACAGTTCAAAAAGTAAGTTCTTCTTATGTGAATGTTCCAGCACAAGAAACAGGACCTGATAGTTATAGGAAACCTAATGCTCTCATGTAAGGGTCATCAGCTCTCAGGCTTTGTTTGACACCGGAAAGTTAACATCAGAGTGTAACGTGCAGTCACATTTTCAGGAGATACAAAGAAAGACGTAAAGCAAAAGGGAAATTTAATCATGAATAAGCATGAAATAAGAAAAGCTTTAATTTGGTGTTATGAGGTAAGCAGATGGATGTGTCCTGTGTAAATAAGGGTTCTGTTTGATTTGTTGAACAGGTATTTCCACATTTATAAAGACAGCGTGACTATAACTGGTCATACAGAATGACAGCAAAGATTATCTGTGATCACATTGTTTTTTAGATATTTGTACACGCAAACACACATACACAATGAGGAGAGATGCTAAAATAAGCCCGAGCCCAACCCGAGCCCGGTCTGTAGAAAAAAAAACGGCCCGAGCCCGGCCCAAATGGGCTTAGCCTGTCGGGCCCCGTCGGGCCCCGACGGGCTTGCAGGGCTCTAATTTGTAGCTGTTTGTGTATTTATGTTTGTTTTGGATGTTAGTTTATTTGTTCTGCATATGCAGTGTTTGTGTATCAGTCATCACATAATCCTGATTAGATGCCGAGTCACATTCACTGCTATTACACTTATGCCAGAGACGAGATGACAATTATTATGGGACTTCATTTTAAGTATTACATGTAAAGTCTATAACTATTTGTTATTGTAAAAATGTGTATGGATATATCCAAATAAACATTTATGAAAAGCATTAATATATGTGACACTCTTGATTGATTTCAATCTTTAACATGGCCTTACTCTGTCAGTACCAGTGTTGGGAACGTTACTTTAAAAAAGTAATTAGTTATAGTTACTAATTACTTCTCACAAATAGTAACTGAGTTAGTAACTGCGTTACATTATTATAAAAGTAATTAATTACCAGGAAAAGTAATTACTGCGTTACTTTAAAAAAAAAATATTTTAAGTAACTTGAATGCCCCTTACAAAATTAAATATGTTAAATGACTAAAATGGATACTAAAGAGAAATCAGTAATTTTGTGGCAGCATGTGACGTGAGGTGCTTTATTAGATCAGAATTACTTGCCACAGACCTGGAGAGACTTTTTCCTCATGGGCATAAGTTGCACATTACACAAACATTCTTGCCTTTCACCTCAACAATGGAAAAGTAGTGCTTTATACTTCGTGTTTGCGACCGCTACCTTTGAGCTTGTTGTACGTGCCATCGCCCTGTCGCCGGTGTTTTCGGAGTGATTGATGCGCGATGACCGGGCTGCATGTCAGTGCTTTGAGATGGGGCACAGTCAGCAGCAGCACCGCTGCTCGTTGAGAAGAGAAAACGACGCGTATTTTCATGTCAGTCTACAAAAGTCTCCAACCACGCCAGAAAAGATAGCTAGATTTGTCCTATAAAGTCGCTAAAGTGATAGAAAGTTGCTAAATCTAGCGACAAAGTGACCAAGTTGCTCAGACTTTTTAACACTGCTGCTCGCTCCTCGGACTTGCGCGTGTGGGCGGGCCTTTTTGTGAACTCTGCCTCTGGTTGGCTACCGATGGAAATTAAGCCAATCATCATCCGTTATGTTTCTCACAACACACACAAGAGAAAAACAGTGTTTGGCTGAGAGAGTGAGCATACGCGGCTGAAAATCACTACAGTAAGATCAATTTTAGTAATGCGCAGCATTTTAATGTCAGTAACGATAACGGCGTTATAACGGGGGAAACAGTAATTTATTTGATTACTCGTTACTGAAAAAAATAACGCAGTTACTAACGCCAATTACTTATAACGCCGTTATTCCCATCACTCGTCAGTACAATGTTATATTTACACAAGATGTTCTTTAGATTATGTAGGATGATTTTATGTAGAAATTTTCAATCACAAAGAAAATTAAACATCACATCTGTACATTTAAGTGTACTACGTTTGAGTTGTGCCATAGCTAAAAACAGATGGTCTCTTTTTTACTTGTTTTTTTCTCCTTTAGGTCAAATCATGCAATAGTAGAAGATATCCGTTTGGGTAACAGTAAACAGTATGGAGCTGAACCGCTGAAAGAATTACTCAAACTATTACCAGAGTCAGAGGAGGTGAGAAGATCTCTAAACATCACCTATACATCATATACAGTAGTTTGCATCTCGGGTATTTACAGTACTTCTCGTTGGATTGCAAAAAGATCCTTACATAAATTATTTATTAGATACGGCACAAGATGTACGTGAAAATGAGATCAATGCTTAAGAGACATTTTTATTTGATCCATCACAACATGTTCATGTCAAAGATAACATCAGCAGAGAGGTCTATATTAGGAAAACACACTGCTGTGTCTGAGATGCATATGTCCATATGCATATGTTCAGACAAACACATTTTTAGTTATTTTAGAAAATATTTTAGATCTTTAAATTAATCAAATGTAAAGTTACGTGGTCACGTCCTTCAAGTCGAAAAATGTGCATCCATCCTTCACAAAATAAATCCAAACGGCTCCACGAGGATAAACAAAGCACAGAACCCTCCATAAACTGCATACAATCTCATCTTGAATGCGGAAGATGGTGGTGTCATCGGAAGCTAGTTATTTTCGTTTATAAAGTTTTAAATTTGGACATTTTTACAACAACACCGCACAGATTACCCCCAGAGGGCACTTGTTTATCATCGTGGAGCCAATTGGATTTATTTTGTGATAAATACATTTTTTGGACTTGAAGGAAGTGGACCCGTAACTTTACGTTTGATTAACTGAAAGATCTAAAAACATTTTCTAAAATAACTGAAAATGTGTTCGTCTGAAAAATGATGGACATATGCATCTCAGACAGCTTGGGGGTGAGTTAATCGTGGGTTCAATATCATTTTTGGCCACACTATCCCTTTAATACAGGTTCTAAACTGGGCCACTGATTTATTTATAAGAAAAGTGTTCTAGACTATTTTATGTACTTGATTACTGTATATAATCTTTAATCGAATGACACCCAGTCAGTAATGAGTCTTTGATCGAGCTTTGCTTTGCATGTTTGAATATAAATTCATATCATGTACAATATCTATGACTAGGTGACGAGATTAAAGGACTTCAAAGGAGACCCCAATAAGCTGACCCTGGTCGATTCCTTCATGTTCCTGTTGATTCAAGTACCATGGTTAGATATGCACAAGAACATCCTATTGTCCATAATGTTTAACCCCTTATGAAAAAGCAAGTGAACTATGATTATGTGTACACTTTTACAGCTTTGAGGTACGCATTGAGGCTATGATACTTCAAGAAGAGTTCCACCCGTCCTGTGTGCTCATGAATCGTGAGATTACTATTGTGCGTCAAGCTACTGAAGGTAAGAACATAAACAGTAATTTTGCTGTCTTTGGCCTGTCTTTGAGGTTTATATATTTGAGAAACAGGAGTTGTATGTAAATATACTAATATTTACAAATATACAATATATATATATATATATATATATATATATATATATATATATATATATATATATATATATATATATATATATATATATATATATATATATATATATATATATATATATATATAAAATGCAAACTTAATAGCAGATGGCAAAAATTTCTGAGCTGATCTGCAAATGTATACAGTATTTGGGTTAGCGTTTTGTCTGTTTCTGCAGCATTTCAATGTTGAAAATGTCATTTGATGTGTGCAAAATACTGAACACATGCAGACACAAATACAAAATATAGAGCAATTTCAATTTAGATAGATTTAACAAAACTTGCAAAGTGATGTGATTTATATTGTTTTAAATAAATATGCCCGATTCACACAGAATGCAACTGAATGTCACTTGCTCTACTTAATATTGAATGATGGGGTAAAGACCAAAAACAGCCATACAATCCAAAATGTAAAGACTAAAGTTAGCCAAAAATATGAATTGGTTTATGGATTCAAACAAAAATGGGTGGCTGCTTGCACTTTTATTTCTAGTCACCTGCAATATGGCTACATGCAGTTTGATCACTGTAAAAAATTTGCTGTAATTTTGCAGCTGGTTGCCAGTAACTTACTGTATAAAATAAAGATTGAAAATGTTTCATGTTTATTTAACTTTGAACAAACTGTTGCCAGTAAATAACATAAATGTAAAATCTACAGTAAGTTACTGGCAGCTAGTTCTACAGAAATGTTTTACAGTATATTATTAGCCTATAGTTGAGATCTTAGTCCACACGGTTTAATGGCCCTGATTTACTATTAAACAGTTGAGGAGCATTTAATCAGGGCTCAGGTGTAGAGTCACTTTCTATCTTTCAGCAGTATCTTTATTAGCCTTTTCAAAAATCAATGGCTTGTGACCGTTCCACACCTCAACAGTACTTAATCCTAATAGCACGTATGCATAGCACTTATTTATCATTTCACTACTGTTGAAATCCATAAGGGAACTTCACATTAAGCTTTATTATTTGATCATTAACTGATCCTAGCAGTGTAGCTTAAACAAACAACTTTTTGTATGAATTATGTAGCCAAGTACATTACACAGACTTTATACAATATGTCAGAAAATAGTAACAGCATTTAGAATCTGGATGGCCTCTGAATACTGAATTTATATTGATTTTCCACAGAGCTAATGACTTGTGAAGAGCTCCATGCAATTCTACACTTGGTTCTCCAAGCAGGAAATATCATGAATGCCGTAAGAATTGTCTCTCTTTATCACTGGCTTTTTCTCTCTGTCTTTGTCTTTCTGTTGCACCACAATCTTTTCTTTCAGCTCTGTCAGTCTATTCATATTTGAACAGATATGTAAGGCTTTTATAACATTGACCGGATAATAAGGTGGTTGTTTCAATACATACATTTTTACCTTAAATTTAAAAACATTTTACCATTTAGAGGTAATGTGTAAACAGGGATCTTTGTCAAAATGCCTGATAATCACCTCTGTTCAATCATGTCTGCTGAGATGACATTACACAGATGTCAAAGAATGTGAGCTAATGACAGTAATAGAGAAGCTGACACATATACTGATTAGTTGTAAAGCGTGACGCACATTTCTCAAAAAAATGTGTTTGTGAATTGTGAAAACACACTGTGATTGGTCTGATCATACAATTTTCTCATACGCATTTCTGTTTGTGACGATAAAAACAAAAATGGAATACAAGTTGAGGAGGAATACAAGTTGAGGAGGAATACAAGTTGAGGAGGAATACATACCAACTCAAGCTGCAACAAAAGTTGCACCATCACTGCTGATGCTTTTTCCATAACTTAGACAACCAGCTGTTTCTTCTTCGTATTTAACCTTAATACTGCGTATACACCAGTAACGTGCCCGTGGCTACAGCCTCCTAGCAGTCTGCATGTGTAATTGCACATTAACATGTACAGTGACGCAGAAGTATAAATAAAAACTGATAACTAGCCTACAACATAGAGGCTACGGCATAGGTCCGATGCAGAAGTATAAATCAGCCTCAAGGCTGTGACAAGTAAGTTGCACATCATGATTATTTATGTTGCAGAAAAAAATGGTCAATTGAACAGACACTAAAACAAAATAGCTTTCTATATGAGGTTACTATACAGTAACTGTCACAGTCAACCAACTGCTCTGGGCACAAAGGTTTGATCCAAATGCAGCCTTATTGATGAGACCATCCAGAATCATAATCCATGAGCCAGGCAAAAGATCAAAATGGGTAAACCATTGCGAAGATAAACACAGAGGCAGAAACCAGAGGAAACAAGGAAACACAGGGACCAGCAAAATCAGAGAATGCTTGGAATTGCAGTGTAATACGCTAACAAGACTTTGCAAAGTCTGAGTCATTTAACAGGGTTTATATAGGCATATTTAACAACGATAATGAGAGGCAGCTGAAAGAGAAATGATGAGCCCAGCCAAAGAGTTATGGGAAATGTAGGAAGGAGGCAGCAGAGACCTGGGAGGAGCCAGCTTAGACCATGGCAGGGAGCGTAACCAAGTCAGGAACAGGATTTTTGGCCGAGAAGCAGCATGTGCTGGAAATTGGGCAGCTGCATCAGGGGGAACAGCAGGGCTGTATGCAACCTAGACCTGCAAAATGGCAGTAATGAACACATGCAGAACCTTTGGGACCTCTGCACTTGGGACCACCAGAACAGGCACCTCTGGGTTGTCAAACACTGAAACAAAAGAGGATTCTAGATAAGGGTATAAGAACTGTCACAGTCACACAACTGCTCTGGACACAAAGGGTCAATGCAGTTTTATTTATGGGACCATCCAGAATCATAATCCATGAGCCAGGAAAAAGATCTAAATAAGTAAACCATCTTAAAGACACAAACAGAGAGGCAGAAAACACAGGAAATAAGGAAATTCAGAGAACAGAAAAACCAGAGAACACTTTGAACACTAACAAGACTGAATCATTATATAGTCAGGTTATAGGAAATATTATATTATATAGACAGGTTAATATTATATTATATAGACAGGGTTTATATTATATAGACAGGTTATGGGAAATGTAGTGCAATATAAGATTGTCCAGGAGATGTGATGAGTGCCCTCTGGTGGAGCACATGAGCAATCCATCTGGTAAACATGGATGACAAAATAACTAGCCTCCTTCAGGAATGAAACACTCAAGTTAATTTCCAGTGCTGATATTTGGTATCACTGTGAATAAAAGACATTGTACATATGAGTAATGGATGCTGTAACTTTATTGGAAATGATAGGATTTCATGTTGGAAAGTGTATATTAACAATGCCCTTTGTCTGTTTGTAGGGTGGCTATGCAGGCAATGCTGTGGGCTTCAAACTATCCTCTCTTCTCTCTTTGGCTGACACGAAGGCCAACAAGCCGGGCATGAACCTGCTCCACTTTGTGGCACTGGTAACTATCTGTGAACTAAATGCAAGTTTTTTTATTGTATTTTTTATATTGTACATTAAGAGTTGTAATTCTTTGCACACAGGAAGCACAGAAAAAGGATGAGGCCCTTCTGAAGTTCCCAGAGAAGCTAACACATGTTCAGCGTGCAGCAAGGTAACAGTGATGTTGATCTCGCCACAGTCATTAAATGTATATTCTTCTACACACTGGACAGATCTATATATTCCCTTTTGTGTTTTTTTAAGGTACTTCATGCTTTTTGTAACACTTCAGAATGGGGAACACATTAATTATTAACTATGACTTTGCCACAACAAACTCCTAATGTACTGCTAATTCATAGCTAATAAGGTAGTTGTTGTAGTGGTTAGATTTTGGTATGGGGTTGGATTAAGTGAATGTAGAATATGGTCATGCAGCATAAGGCATTAATTTGGCTTTATTGGGCGGTTTTCCAGTCAAGATTTAGCAACTAATTTAAAAGTGAGAATTAATCCTAAAGTGTTAGAAAATGTTTTACTATTTTCTTAAGGATACATTTTTCACATCAGTCAATTATTTTAGCATGCTCTTTTTTTACATAAACCCACAAAAAATAAAAATAAACTGTGGTTTGCTGCTTTAAATGCAGCAAAGTACCAAATGTATTATTTTACCATATTGAAACTCTGTTGTAGGATTTTTGAAGCACTGCTGTCTGTACTTTATAATAGACATTTATTTTCTTTCTCTTCTCTCCTTATCTTTTTCTTCTTACTTATCTGCTGCTTGTTCTCTTTCTTTCACTGTCTTGTTGGTTTTTATTGCTGTAGAATTTCAGTCGAAAATATTGAAGGGGAGTTTTCCTCTCTTTATGTCAAAACACGTTCGTTGGAGGAGAAGATTCAGGATGACAAGGAGCTGCAAAAGCAGCTGGATTCATTTTTGCAGGTAAATCAATTATTTATTCTTCTACCAAATTGAGACAACATTCTGCATTGTTATTTTGTTTTTACTTTATGTGTTTTCATCATGGTAACTTAAATATTTGTTGTTATTGTAAAAATCTACTGAAACAGAAAAGCAGTTGTTCCAGAAAGACTCAGGAAGCATTGTAACGTTAGAATATTTAACAAGTTGTAAGTAAAAGGATGTGTGTCCATGATAGTGTGTCGATATTTCAATCTCTACTATCGATATAAAAAATTTCAAATCCCTTTGTGCATGTCAATCGACCTCCACCTGCCGCTGCTGTAGTTGTCGCTGTCCAGTTGTCGGTCATATACGACCATTCGGCCAATGTCTCAGAAGTTAGCGGGAGTGAGAAAATGGCAGAAATTTTAAAAACGCCTGCAGCTTTCAAAGACGACGTGTGGACTTTGGCTGTAAGAAAGAAAAATCAGCTGTATTTTTATTTACATTTTTGATAAAAAAAGAAAAGAAAAAGTATTGCAATGTATCGCAACGCACAACGTATTGTATCGTACTGTATAGTGATCCATTGTATCATGCCCCATGTATCATGATACGTATTGTATTGTGAGGCCCTTGACAATACCCAGCCCTACCGTTCATAGCTCAAAGACGCAGGGTTGTAGGTCCTTGCTGCTCCTGCCTAACTGTGCGTTCACACCGCCACCGGCGAGAGAGTCAAAGTGATCAGAAGTCATTAATTTTCAATGAGAGCTTGGACGGTGTGAGCATTGAGGAGAGTTGAAATCAGGTCAACTTTATGGTAATGAGCTATGACATGGTTCAGTGGCAACCAATCGGCAGTGTGAACGTACAGTAAGACGAGCAGGGGTGGAGCCTACCCCGATGTATGAACAAGGGCCAATCTGGTGGTGGTGGGTAGGATGGAGGTGAATGTCAGCATAAGTATCTGCACATGCAAAAGAGTATAGGTTGAGTATAGGGCACTTATATACTTCAGGAGTCAAGTAATGATTAGATCAAAAAAAGAATGAATGACGTGGCATTAAGTCTTACTGGTAGAGAGCTTTAATTTCCTTTGTTCTTCTGGTCAATGTTAATTTTGTGTTAATTTGCCCCTTTTGTTATTTTTTAGAGCTCAACACAGGCCCTGCAGGACCTTAAACGTCGCAGGATGGACATGCGCAAGGAGGGCAACGCTGTCATTGACTTTTTCTGTGAAGACAAAGACACCTTTCAACTGGATGAGTGCTTCAGAATCTTCCAAGACTTCTGTCTGAAGTTTAAAAAAGCTGTTAAGGTATAACCGTTTGTTTTAGTTTACATATAAACACACATTGCTAGACAGTTAGGGACCACAATCTAATCAGTATTTAAAATAATATTTATTTCAAATTGTAAACATTTTTATATGCAACATTTAATTATATTCCTCCAAATGTATGCACGTATATGTAAGAGCATAATTACAGCACTTTTTACCAGGGCTTTGAACCAGAATTTTTTCCCAATTGGTTCGTTCCCAACAGAAACAGTATTTTAACGTTTCCGGTTTTCGGTTCAACCCTAAAGTTGACATTCCTGAACCGGTTAGAACAAAAAAAATAAAGTTCCTGAACCGGTTAATAATGTTCCATGTCAGCTGTGGGACATACAAATAAGTAGGCTGATCATTAGGACATTAAACTTTAATTATAAGTCTACATAATTTTCCTTAAGTGTCATCAAACATTAAAAAAGGCTACATTATGTAAGCGGCATAACTGTTATTCTGACATGCCTACATTTGTTGAGTGCACTTAAACATGCGCACACACACAGACAGAGGACAAATTCCAAACAGCGCTTCGGGAAGAAGATGTGGCAAAAACAGTTGCTCCACATAAAGTGAAAATTACGGTGTTCTTCAGTGCTTTATTCGCCAAATGTATTTTATACATCAAGAGTTCTGATCTTTGAAGGGCATAGGGATAATTCCATATGATTGGAGTAAGACCAGACACATTCAAACGCATGTGCGTACAGAACATTTTCCACTTTAGCACCTTTTTGCGGTTAAATTGTTTAAAATCACTTAAGTGTTAACATTTGCAAGCCTTTGAAATACATGCAAATGATCAACTTTCAACCTATTTAAATTTGTGTATTAATCCGCGAATCGCAAACAAGCAGAACCATGGGTAGTGATCTGTAAGGATCATGGATCAACTGTTACACCACTAATTAGTATTAAAAAACAAACATCTTGAGATACTTGGTAGCCTACAATATTTACCTCTTATGATTGAGCATTAAAGACTTGGGCTTTAGTGGGCTACTTGCTGGTGGCAAGCTTCCCATTTCTCTGATGAGTCAACGACGACCGGAAGTGAACTTCACCGAGTCATATTGCACAGAAATCTTATCAAAGAACGGAAAAATAACGGTAATAACCATTTACCATTATTTTCAATTAACGGTTCTGTTCCGGAACATATATTTTTGGAAAGTTACTGGTTTCGTTTCTGTTCCTTGCAAAACATCAAAAGTTTCTGGTTTTCGTTTTCGTTCCTTGAACCGGTTCAAAGCCTTGCTTTTTACAATGTGTAAACTTTAAAAAGTTAGCGAGATGTTGGTTTTGCCGGTTGTTGATGAGTAACAGCTGTGAATGATCACAACCCGCTTAAACAGCCACGTCACAGGAGAACCAGTGAACAGTGTCTCAATGTCAAGTCAGCTAGAGTCCTAACTAGTGCCCAAACCTGCAAACACATTCTCAACATCGGGAGATTGGGAACGAATTGAGACACTCGCCAAGCAGCACCCGCAGGCGGCTACAGTGTGCGCCGCTCTAATTTGCCCGTGTAGAACGTTGCGTCGCATTAGTTCCGCTTTTGCCGCTTGCGTGTAAAATCAAAATAAATTTATACTTTTTTATTTGGTCAGCACGGGGTGGCCACAGGGGTGGCCAGGGACATGTCTACAGAGGCACGGGCCACCCTTGGCCTCCGTGTAGAACCGCCACTGGTCTTAAAAAGAAATTTTACAATATGGGGTTGCTGTACAACACATTCGCATGTACACTATAATATAAAGTTTATCTGGCAATAATATTTAATGCCTGTCTAATTTTCCTGTGAACTGCAATTTCAGTATATGTCTGTATAATGATAATTTTGCATATTCTGAACTCAAATTAGATCAAAAACAGTGTTCAAAACACTAAAATTAGCAGTGAAATATCACACAGGCATATTTCCCAGGGCTGTTTGGAAACAGTTGTGGAAATGTCCTGGGTTTCAAGAACAAGATATTTATTTTGCATCGTATTTGGTGTGAAAGAGCCTTTAGTCACATCCTCTTACATTATAGTAAATTCTTGTCCCCTCTCCTGCAGGACAACCAGGACAGAGAACTTAAAGAAGAAGCCAGACAGCGACGCTTACGGGAACTGGAGGAGAAACGTTTTGCCTGGGCTGGAGGAAATAATGAAAAAGATGATGATCGTTTTGGTCGCAGTAGTAGTGAAAATGATGTTGACATCCTAACCAAAGGAGGCCTCATGGACTTCTTGCTTAATTCAAGACCTCAAAGCCCCCACAGTCCTTTAGGACGCTCAGCTAGTGCCCGTCGTTACCATCACACAGTTGGTGACCGTGGCTTTGTGGAGCTCCCCGCTGGGTCTTCAGCATCTGACTACACCAAATTTAGCAGTCTTCCACGGTCAGGCAGGAACCATAAAAGAAAGACCATTCCCTGGCTTGTTTCACAAGGTGATAATAGGGAGCTGGGTCCACAAAGTCAGGCCTACCAAGAGAAGGGTGCAACTTCACCAAAGGCTGAAACAGAACCTATCAGTCCTTTAGCTAGATACTCAACCTCTGGCTACAACATAAACAATGATCGCCAAAATAATAATAATAATTATACTTCTCTCTCTGAAGGTGGAGTTACCCCTCAATTAGATAACTCAGATATTTTTCAGGAGACATCTGGACAAGGTGTTGGACACATGAGGGTTTATGTGGAGAAACACACACTAGTTACTGGCCTTCAACCCTTTGAAATAACCCAGATCAATAATAACAGTTATGTCAGTGTAGACAACCCATGTGAAGTGATTGTGACAAGCCTGGAAAGAGATGAGGACCATTCCAAACCATTTGTCCTTGATACCCCTCCATCTAGCAGAAGTTCTGAGGATAGACCCAGGCCAGATAAACTATTTGATGACAAAATTATCTTGTCCCAACTGGAGGAGGTGGACATGAGCACCATTTCCTCAACAACTTGTGACACCCCACTGCCTCTTGATCCCTCTGTGTCCAATAAAAAACCTGCGTTGAATGTCATGGATTGTACTGAAACCGATTGTTCAATCATGTTGGACTGTTCTGAAATCGAAAGTTTTCCCATCATGAAGGAAGAATCTGGAATTAACTCAAAGCCAAAGGATGCCAACCTATCAAGAGTCATTCAGGATGCCAATTCCCTTTCCTCAAATTATGAGTCCATCAGTGGTCTCCCAACAACTGATGAGCATCTTGCAGAAAAGCTTGATCAAGAGTGTGCCGAAGCATTCAGTCCATCTGTAACTACTGAAGAAGCAGAGTCAGATAGTTGTGATACAGCTGAGGGGCATAGAGTTGCTGAGAAGGCAGTCCAGAGCCGTAGACCCAAAGCAACCAGTCTTGCCAAAACCAAGACTGGGTCCAAATCAGGGTGTATTCCTGGCATTCGTCCTTTAAGAACTCTTACGACAACTGAGACGCAAAACATGCGAAAAGTGGTGCCCATTACAAGGCAAAATCGATCTAGTAGTACCATAAAGAAGGCAGAAAACCCCCCTGGACAGGAAAGTGCTGAACCCAGACGTCCACTTCGTGACCAAAGCATGCCAGCTAGAAGAGGTGAGAGACAAAGCAGACCTGCTCGGCATTCCAGCCTCCCTCCAGGTAATCCCAAAACACAAAGAGGTACTCCAAACAACGTCAATTCTGGCCGGGCAAGGGACTCCACTCCACGTGCAACCCCCCTCAGGAAAACAAGTGCCAAACCTATCCGTAACATTTCAAAACCACCACCAGAGGAAAAGATGTGTCGTTCAACAATGCGAGCCTTGGCCCAAGCTCAGGCCCAAGGAACCTCAGAAGGAGTTACACCAGAAACTCCCAAGCACACACACAAAGTTTCTTTGCCCAGCTTTGCCCGCAACACAGTAGCATCCTCTTCCAGATCTAAAAAAGACTTGCCCCCAACACCTGTAACAGGAACACCATCAAAGAGCTCCACCTTATCAAGAACTAGCTCTCAGAGATTGACTTCTGGTGTAAGAACAGATTTTGTCAGTAACGGACTTTTGACAAAGAGTGAAGATAAACTAGGTGGGTCTTTAAGGAAGGTTCAAAGCGCAAGGGCTTCCAGTCGAAGCACTCAGAGCAGTGACACAACCCCTTCACAATCTGGACGAGAGCACTCCTTCAAAAGTAGCAGTTTCTCAGAAAAAAACACACAGATTAAAGACTCAGCCAGGACCAGTAAACCCACGTGGAAGTAGAGTGTGATTTTTACTTACTACATATAAAAAACAACGTTAAACAAGACAGATCAATTTGTTTTCTGAACATACATTAGAGTTACTTAAGAGGCACAGTGTCTCACATATTGTTCTGAATGTATCTAAAGCTTTTAATGTAGCTGAAGTAGAAGCTTGGCAAGAGTTTAAGAGTTATGTAAGCTACTGTCACTATTTGACAGCACATTTTAGTAGCACTTTCACATCCAGTCAAGGATGGTTTTGATGGCCTTTTCTTATACATGTACTTGACACGTATCATCAAACATTAGGAAACAAACAAATCAATTAAAAATTATATGTGGTGTTAGATTATATTTTTATTAATTCTGCATATATATTGTGAGCTGTTCTCACAAACTCCTGAAGAAAAACAAATTGTCATATATTGACATGCTTCTTTATCTTGTATAATATTTAGTAAAAGTACTGTTTAATAGGACAACATTTCATTAAAATGAATGAACACTTCATGTTTTCTGTGCATGACAAATCAAGCTGAAGACTGTTTTATGAATATATCTATGAATGTTATTCAAATACACATTAGTGTAGCTGATGCAATGGAAATTGAGCACTACATCTAAAAGTTTGAAGCCTCTTCAGTCTGGTTTTTGACATAGGTTTTTGAAAGCATCTTTCATGACTGCTTTGAGTTTTCAGTTTTGTTATCTATTTGCCTACAAGCTGCTATACACTGCTGTTGTTGGCACTGTATTTGTGACTATTATGTGATCATACTGCTAATTCTATGTTTGTAAAGCCATACTGTTAACCAAGAGTGGCAAAACCTGGTGCAGGAGGGAAGACTATATTATTTTGCCTAAACTTTTGAGAAAGCACATACACTGCAAGCACGTTGAACGTAACATGTTCTCACTGTGAACATTTTGTCAAAATTTGTGCTTAAAATTAAGGGGCCGTTTACATGACAACATTTTTAACTGAAAACAGGAAAGCTTTTATTGTTTTGGCAGTTTGTTTAAACGAAAACAGAATTTTGGGGTCCTAAAAAAAATACGAACGGCTTCCAAAGTGGTTTTTAAGTGCGAGTCTTTATCCTTTTCATGTAAAGGCAAATATGCAAATCTGTGAAAGCGATGACACAAGCTCATGCGTGTTTTGCATTTAGTCTACAAGCATGTGCATTTTATCATACACACACAACAATGGCAGACTACATGATTGTGTTTGTGTTGCTAAAAAAGTTGAAGTAACAAACCACATTCATCATCCGTCCATACAAAACTGCCAGCTGCTTTCGCCATGTTGTTTGTTTGTCTTTCCACGGGCTACTCCTTTGTCACTTCCCCTACTGTGCGTTCACACCAGACGTGATAGATGCGGCAAAAACATGCTTGTTGCGCATAGTTGGACGCTTGAACATTTTGAGTTTACTCGTTTCATTCACGTGTGAAAGCCGCGTGTGAAATTGTAGTCATTTGAGACATTAATGCGGTCATGGGAGGGGCTTTTTCTGCCTCCGCTCATGTAATCACGTCACTGCTAGAGCAAGCTCCAAGCTTCTCATCCTTACATTGACTTAACATGTAAATCACTTGCGCTTGCCGCCTCTTCCGCGTCTGGTGTGAACGCACAGTTAAGGGCCTTTGGTTGTGTATAGTGACGTTGCCACCCACTGGCCTGGCATGCATTATACAATATTTTTGGTTGTTTCTGCTTTTCCATGTAAACGCAGATCGTTTTTACAATGTTGTCGTTTTACACAAACGTGAAGGAAAAACTTTTACGTTTTCAGTACAATCGTTGTCAGATAAACGTAGCATATTTGGCAAGTCCTTAAAACATGTATGTTATATACAAAAAAAAAACGTGTTGTTAAAAAGTCAGTTCAGTTAGATCAAATCAGTGTTAATACAGCCTAATTGGACAATAAAGTGTTAATAAAATCCATTCAGAGAAGAATGAAATTAACATTATTGTTTGGGTACTTTCTGTAACTTCTTGGACAACACAGGAATTCTCTTTAAATCTCTCCTATTTCTGTCTATTAAGTAGCAATGATTAAAAATAATTTATTTATATTTAAACATATAATTCATAAATATGCCTAACACAGAAGGCCTAAAATTATTCTACCTCTAAAATCAGATTTGCCACCTCTTGTTTTGTTCTGATGGCTTACTAATCAAGTGAATCAATGGCTTTTACAGAATCCTGCAGATGTATCTCAGTTACAGCATACAATGTCTTTTAATGTTCTCAGAAAGGTTAGTGTACTGTATTGACATATTTGTATTTAGCGCAAATTCATTAATGTGCTATAAAAATGCATCCATTGTAACGTGGACAAGTGGAATCGCTGTTCCTGCTATATACATTAGTTTAACCTTAAAAACAAGACTATTCAAATATTAAGATTCAGTGTGTTGTACTTTATATTGATATTGCTCAGAATTTCTATTTTGAATGTTACTTTTGAGCCTCTTCCTCTGTGATTGTATTACAATCAATATAAGCTAATCAATAAATAAATATATATGAAAAAATGTATTTTCAAAAGATTCCACAGCTTGCTTGACTGTTTAGAAATGGCCTGATCATGTTATACTTGAAATCAACGTCAAAAGGGTAGTAAACATCGAAGCCATTGCGTCTATGAAGCTATTTTAGTATGACCTCTCAAAGGTCTTTGTGTGATGCAAATGTAGTCAGACAAACACAAAAAGAAACTATAAATCATTTCACCCAGACAAAAGCAATGTCAAGTAGTAGAAAATGCGTGACCCCTTTTCATTTGCCAGCTACCTTTTTGTGGTACGTTATGCTATAGTTCTCTCCAGTCTGCCTCTAATGCTCAAAATACCACTTAGTTCAGGGTAAACATTCATTTCAATGTTATACACAGAACCTATTTCTTATTTAGTACAACTCCACCTGCTGTTTAAAGGGCATAATACAGTATTGGGTTGGTGTTGGTGTGATTGTCTTTTCCCACCCTCTGACTTTTATGGTGGACGCAGTTAGCTGTTAAGTTGCTGTGGCAATGCTTTTACCGGGAGAACAATTTACACTTTGGACTTTCATTTGTATCACTTTCTAAATATCACACTTCAATTTAACAAAGTTTTTTAAAAATTGTCACTAATCTGAAAACTTTTAGGCAAAAAATATTTTGTATTGTAAAAATCTTTGCCTGTTTTTCTTAAAAGTTAAAGTGCTTTTATAATTCAGTTTAACTCTTATCGGGAGTCAAAATAACCCCAAGCCACTTATCTTTATTTAAAAAAAAATGAATCCCTTCATCTCAGTGTGGAATAAGATTTTGTTACTTTTCTACATTATCTGTCAATATTCATATAAAAACTGGGCTTGATTCTGTCGTTCTGAAGATGTGTACTTTTTTTACAAAATAGGTCCATGGAGGTCAATATGACCCCAATTGAAAATGAATGGGAAATGAAAAAAAAAATGTTATTTGTCAAAAAAAATACACACAGACTCAGACACACAAACAAAGAAACAGTAACACCTACACACATAAAGAGACAGACACACACAGAAAGATAAAGTCACACACACCTCTGTTGGTCTAAATTATTTATTTTCTTAACTGTAATTCTTTTATGTTTTTTTTCTAACCAGCAGATGGCCAAATTCAACACATTACTTCTAGATCAATATTTAGAAACAATTAAAAAAAAATTTGATCATAATTCATGTGAATGGTTTATAAAAATGTTATATTTTACATGCAAGTTAATGGTGTAGTTGAGGAATTAGTGGTAAATAGGTACAAAAGTACTTCATATCTCCCAAAACACAGCATTAATGTGTTGATGGGAAGTAAACAAAAAAATGATATATTATTTGTATCATTAAAAATTTATATTTTTTATATTAATTTCTGGTGTCATTTTGACTCCCAAGGACCCTTAGTGTAAACAGGAAATCGGGCTTATAAGGGTTAAACTGGTTTAAGGCTAAATAAATATATTTTTATCCCCATATCTAAATGAATTTGAATATTGTATTGGTTTTTGTCTGTCCAGGACAAACCTGATTGATTCACGCCAACAAATTGCTCTGACTTTTTTTTTTACATTTTTCTTTTGGCATATGTCAACTCCAACTCCCTTTAAAGTTTTTTATTTTCTGAGTTTTTTATAAAATACATTCATTTATTCCAAATGTTTGCCATCATATCACAAGATTTTGCCATCATATTACTAGTACACCACAGTTCTGTAACGTTAAGTGAAAAACTAATTAACATGTTATTATGTGTGTTTCTCTCTCAGTAAGGAGTCAGGACTAACATTAACTGACTGTCTGTCTGTCTGTTCTTAACCAAACAGTCTTTCAAGACCTTTTAAAGATAACGTTACCACATTTATTCATTAATTTATTATGTTGTGAGTACACCACATTTCTGTAAGTGAAAAATGTATTCATATTTGTGTGTTTTTCTCCCAGTAAGGACTAACGTTTACTGACTGTCTGTCAGTCTGTCTGTCTGTTCTCAACCAAACAGTCATTCAAGACCTTTTAAAGGTAATGTTACTACGTTTATTAATTCATTTATTATGTTGTGAGTACACCACCGTTCTGTAAGTGAAAAATGTATTAATATATTATGTGTTTTCTCTCTAAGTAGGACTAACGTTAACTGACTGTCTGTCTGTCTGTTCTCAACCAAACAGTCATTTAAGACCTTTTAAAGGTAACGTTACCATATTTATTCATTCATTTATTATGTTGTGAGTACACCACCGTTCTGTAAGTGAAAAATGTATTCATATTTATGTGTTTTACTCTCAGTAAGGACTAACGTTAACCAACTGTCTGTCTGTCTGTCTGTCTGTTTTCAACCAAACAGTCATTCAAGACCTTTTAAAGGTAACGTAACTACGTTTATTCATTCATTTATTACACCACAGTTCTGTAAGTGAAAAATGTATTAATATATTATGTGTTTTCTCTCTCAGTAAGGACTAACTTTGACTGACTGACTGTCTGTCTGTCAAGACCTGTTACCACATTTATTCATTCATTTATTATGTGGTGAGTATACTACAGTTCTGTAAGTGGAAAAGTAATGAATATTTGTGTGTTTTCTCCCAGGTTAGCATGGATGCGTGCAGCATAATTTTGGATCTTTACCATTGAGGAGACTGGCTGACTGTTCTTGACCAACCATCATTCACCGCAAAAACTTTAAAGGTACCACATTTGTTTATTATGTTGTTAGTATACCACAGTTCTGTTAGTGGAACATTTATTCATATTTTTGTATTTTCTCACTGGTAAGTACAAAGGCGTCTTTACCATTGAGGAGGCTGACTGACTTACTTTCATTTACCATCATTAACACAACAAAAACTAAAGAAATGTTACTACAATTGGACCTATGTATTTACTCATCATGTTGTGAGTACACCACAGTTTTGTCACTGAAAAAATTATATTTGGATTTTCTTACTGCTTGGCGTAGACAAATGTGACCCTGTGTAATTTTAAAATTGAAAAAGTGTACACAAAAAAGTGTACTGTTCCTTAATTCAAACGACATCGAAACATTTTTAAAATTATAAAGTTTTAAAAATGTTTCGATGTTGTTTGAATTAAGGAACAGTACACTTTTTTGTTTTAAATATTCCTGTTTGGACAGTCTATTAAAGCCATAAAGGAATACTTGATATATTTCATATGGAATGTGTAAATCTAATATTAGTTTTAATATGAATTTGGACTGAACAGCACACTTTTGTTTTGTCTAAAGCAATGTTTGTAAAATAAATGATTGTTCAATAAACTGTAATAATTTTACCCTTTTCTGTCATTATTTTTTATACTAATGTTTTTCTGATCTTATGTAGCTTCATTCATTTGAGTTAAATCAACTTAAACCATTTAGGGCAATCGGTTTCCTCCAACCATTTGAGTAGCTATATAGTTGTGTGAACTTATTAATTTGAGTTACGTCAACTTAAACCATTTAAGGCAATCGGTTTCCTCAAACCATTTGAGTAGCTATATAGTTGTATGAACTAAATAAAATGTATTAAAGTGAACTAAATCCATTTGAGTGGTATGAACTTAAGCTAACTTAATATGTTTGAGTAAAGGTAACTCAAACATTTTTAGTCATATGCACTTATAATTTAAAGTTTACAGTACTCATATGTATGAGTTTTAAAATCTAAATGGTTTAAGGCATTCGGTTTCCTCAAACGGTTTTAGTTGAGTTACAGGTTTTACAGTGTACAATGACGCTGATGCAGGGTTCCCCTGTTTCAAGATGGCAGCTCCATTTGACGCATTGGGTCCAATGAACTGCCGTAGTCAAGGTGACATCTAGGCCACTCCACTCCAGTTTTAGACACACACTCGTGAACTTCCCTTAACACTTTCCGTCGGGGGAATCCCTGTCGCCATTTTGAAGTGCGTTCCACTTCGTCAAGTGGACGAGGGAAGTTTATATGGACAGACCCTCGCTCCCTTGATTTTGAATAAACTTCATATATACACTTCAGGCAGCTCCATATACCACAATGCAACACGATTGTGACGTCACTTCAGCAGCTCCCGCTTTGCACAGTTCAAATGATGGGGGGTCTTCACTTTCCATGTGATCAAGGGCTTAGGATGGTCCATTTGAACCCACTTCACGTGTTCCAGCAGTAGTGGGCACTCGTACAACGTAAGCAATGATGTACATCCGAGTGAAAGAGACTGAGGGAAGTTAGCAAGGGAAGGTCTTAAAAAATGAACTGGAACGCAGGGCTAGTGTATATTTCTATGGGGGAATCAGGGAACATCGATACATCAGTTCACAGGAAGTGGAGAGCGATAATTACCTAACTGTCATTGCGCGCACCATGTGATCACCAGTCAGAACGGTCAGACCGCTATGCAATTATATGACCATTGATAAAACACATATAAACCAAATATATATAACAGAATAAAAGTTTTTTCATATTTGCATGACAGTTACTGCAGGGCTTCAATTGTGTCATATCAATGTCGATGACGTAACATCCTCAAAATTCTGGCTTCCGAGGATCCTTCCGTGAGATTGAGAAACACCTTCTCTCTCTTGAAACCAATACGAAAAGTGAGTCAAATCTGTATCTCCCCCATGTTAAAATCCCCAACTTCACAGCAGAAATACGTGTTTACAGCCTGGTGTCTGTATGTTGCTTTGGTCTATTTCGCCCTTTGTGATAACTTTGAGAGGGTTGATTTTTTTGTAACTCATCTGTTTGAATTATGTTAAGCCTTAAAGTTCTGAATAATTAAGGACTTGGCCACGTGAGTGACAGGTGAACTGCCATTGCTGTCACTACAGTCAAGCTAGGAGGGCGTAGTTTCAGCAACCAGCCACCTCAGTTTCACCCACGTCTTAGCTTTTTACTAATTTTCGGTTATCCACGAGTGATGCTTGGTGACGAGCTGGCAAGATGGCAGCGACAGACTCTGCCAACTATTGGATTCAACCTGGGTGACGTCAAGGACACATTCATATTTTTTGCAGTCTATGGTTACAAGACGCTGGTCCTGTCACGTGACCAGGCCGGGTTTTCAGTTGGCACCCACACCATTCTTATAAAACTAAACATACCAAGTTATTTCTGTTAAACCTGATTAGTGCAATGTCTCTTTTAGCTAAATAGTGCAAACAACTGATTTCAGGTTTTTACAAAACATAAATGAATAAGTAATGATTATTGAATTGAATTGAATGCTTTTTATTGTCATTGCATTACATACAATACAATGAAATTTGTTGTGCTACTCCTGGTTGGTGTTTCAACATCAACATATAACCACAGACAATAAACGGGGACCAGAGACAGTAAACATATGAACACCGACATATAAAGTGACATTTTCAATATAAAGTGACTTGTGATAATAAGTAAAGTGCTATTAAGTAATGATTACTTGTAAGTTTAATAAGAAACAAAGTCAGTTTTAACAGGGCACGTGTGTTAAAAAATAGTATAAAACTGATATTGCCGTTGAATCTATTCAAAAGAGATCCCCTCTTTAATATAATGTTTTATGCAGCAGGATCCAGATTTTAAAGGTAATAAACTGTACAGTATCTGTTCCTTAAACACGTGTCTAATCACACTACATTTCTGCAGGTTATAAACCAAAACAAAAGACTTTTTGAAAACCTTACGCTATATTGATTTCAATTAACTAGGAAAACACTTACTACAGTAGCCTAGTAAGAAGAAAACCTAATAATGTTTAACTAATACATTGTATAAATGGATAGTTTTGTTATATGTTAATATGACGCATCATATTTCAGATGTTGTTAAAGTATTTTGGCAAGTATTTATTCTAATCTTTAGCAACTGTGCATGACAAAAGTTGCTCTGATTCACACAGCATTACTACAAGCGTAACTGTAAATGTAAAACAAACTGTGTCGCAACCCACACCCACACTTAACACCCACACTTTTCCCGGTGAGACGGTTCAACACCCACACTTTTTCTGCAGCTTTGCAAGAACGCCTTAAGTCGTTCCTCTGTTTCTCTGGCCACTCTGTGTTTGCGCTGCGCTGCCTCCTCTCCCCTAGCCTGACTACGTCAGACTTCGTACTTCCGCTAAATTTCATTACGCTACTGTACTCAGTCTGAGATACCTCCCATTCAAACCGTTTTCCTCAGGCATCGAGACGGCCGTCAAATCAACGAACAGAGGGCGGGCTGAGAGCCATGACGTAGACGCTAAGCGCCGAATGTACGGTTGTAGTTTGTAGTGGACATGGAGGCACAGAAAGCTATTTGCTCTGTTGGCACTTGCCAACTTAAAGCAACACCAAAGAGTTTTTTTTACCTTAAAATAACGTTTCCAAAAAAGTTTCAGTGGTTCATCCACTCAAAACAGGGTGAATGGCACTTTCACATTCACTTTGCAGCCCTCTATCGGCCAAAACCGCACTAAAGAAGTTTCCAACCGTCGGTTAGTGGTCCTGTATTTCGAGTGAAAACTACAAAAACTTGCTTTACGGCAGACCTACAATCCAATCAGAGTCAGCTATGCTGCAGTATTTACAACAGTGTTAATGAACAAATAACTGTCATTGCGCGCACCATGTGATCACCAGTCAGAACGGTCAGACCGCTATGTAATTATATGACCATTGATGAAACACACATAAACCGAATATATATAACAGAATAAAAGTTTATTTTCATATTTGCATGACAGTTATTGCAGGGCTTCAATTCTGTTAATAGACAAGTAAAGCAGCAATAGTCAATTAAAGTGTATAATAAACATACCTTTTTCACTGCATAGTACTCAATGTTTTTTATTGTATATTGTACATATTTTAAATGTGATAGTAAATAAAAAATTAAAATATGAATGTAGTTCTATATATATTTATGTTATATCAATCTGCCCGACCCATCGTTGACTTTCTTTGATGCTGTTTGCAGAGCGTTCAAAATGAGCGGTTATTGTCAGTGAAGTCCACTTCAACTGATATACCGTGCTCAGGAAGTAGGGAATAGTAAACACTCTGTAGGGACCCTGTCGAATGGAACGCACCTTAGCTGTTTCTCAATGTCAAGGATACTTCCTTGACAGGACTGGTCCTTACAAGTCACTTCCTTTAGAGGCTAGGAGAGGCTCCTCTTTAGCATTCGGAGAACACGTAAATGGAACAGGCTACCAAGTGCGCGTCATTGCGTCAATACGTCAGTGAAAAGGTGTGCTTTTAGCGCTGCGCACATAGGATTGTGGGTGATTTCAGAGCGTGAAGGCTACAAATATGCATCCTTTCCTGTATATGGAATATTTCTCAAACTAAGGATTCAGTTGGTGGAAATGCTGAGGATCCTGGACATTGGAACAGTCCTTTGACGGATGTCGATGACGTAACATCCTCAAAATTCTGGCTTCCGAGGATCCTTCCGTGAGATTGAGAAACACCTTCTCTCTCTTGAAACCAATACGAAAAGTGAGTCAAATCTGTATCTCCCCCATGTTAAAATCCCCAACTTCACAGCAGAAATACGTGTTTACAGCCTGGTGTCTGTATGTTGCTTTGGTCTATTTCGCCCTTTGTGATAACTTTGAGAGGGTTGATTTTTTTGTAACTCATCTGTTTGAATTATGTTAAGCCTTAAAGTTCTGAATAATTAAAGGTGCAATTTGTAAGATATTTGCAGTAAAATCTCCAAAAACCACTAGGCCAGTGTTATATATTTTGTCCAGCTGATTACTATCAATATCTGTAATGTTTTCAACTACTTGTAAATCATGAGAAAATTTCCATTCAAAACATTGACACGGGGCAGTGCAGTCTCCTGTCAATGACGTTAATATCCATGTGACCCTTTGTCACCGCCTTTACTGACGTAAACCACATGACAACAGTGGTCCAGCTCGAAAAAATAAAATGGCGGCCAAGGAAGCAGCTGGAGCACAAATTTAGTGAAAATAAACGTATATTTTCACTTTTTAAGCATTTTAATTGCATTTCTAGCGAGAAATTAGTATTGTAGTTTTCAAATATGTGATTAGTTATCACAAAGGCGCTCTCTGTTTATATTTCAAACACGCTGCCTTTGAAGTGCGTCGGAAAGCCTTTCTCTGAGCGGCCTTCAGGCCTCCGAGGCCGAAGTCATTTCCTCAAGAGGCAGCGAGGCAACAAGTCCTCACTGCCTTGAGTTTTCGGACGCAGCGAGCCAGTGTTGTGGACAAATGCGGAATATGCGATAGCGCCTGTCGGGCTACGCGCTTGCTTATGAACTTATGGATATTTCTGTACCGTCTGCTGCTGGTTGTGTCAGCTCCTGTAAGCGTACGGGCCAACCAAACGACCCAAGAAGAGTTTTGAACAAAACGAGGGAGGATCAATTTGTTGTTGCATTATCTGGATGGAGAGAGCTTCATGACAACATTTAACTAGACCGAGATTCTGATCCTGCTTGTGTTTTACGCGATGGGTGAGTTGTTTTGATTCGTAACCCTTCAAAAAACGTATGCTATTATATTGATCACAACATTAGTGTGTAGATTGTAATCAGCGCGTCTTCCCGCGGACGATATGCACATCAAAGGTATTGTACAGCAATATAAATGGTCATTTTAAGACACTTCACAATAAGATTTGTACTGTCAATACATTATGTCAAAAATCATTGTAGATTGTAAGTTGAAAACTTAATTCTGTGCTGTGTTTACCATCGAATTTGGACTAATACTGTAATATCAATATGACTAACAATTTCGTTTTGAACATCACATATAAACTTACATAATGAAATAAACGATGTCATCAAACGCAACATTTTTAAGACTTGATTACCTTACGTGATTTCTCGTTCACGTCTGATTGATGGCCATCAGTGGTTGAGTTAAAGACTACAAATCGCATAATTCCACGCTGCTTCAGAGCGTCAGTAAACAACATCATTGTTATTGTTTGATCTGGGGCCATCTAGCGGCGAAAATAATACAAACTGCATCTTTAAGGACTTGGCCACGTGAGTGACAGGTGAACTGCCATTGCTGTCACTACAGTCAAGCTAGGAGGGCGTAGTTTCAGCAACCAGCCACCTCAGTTTCACCCACGTCTTAGCTTTTTACTAATTTTCGGTTATCCACGAGTGATGCTTGGTGACGAGCTGGCAAGATGGCAGCGACAGACTCTGCCAACTATTGGATTCAACCTGGGTGACGTCAAGGACACATTCATATTTTTTGCAGTCTATGGTTACAAGACGCTGGTCCTGTCACGTGACCAGGCCGGGTTTTCAGTTGGCACCCACACCATTCTTATAAAACTAAACATACCAAGTTATCTCTGTTAAACCTGATTAGTGCAATGTCTCTTTTAGCTAAATAGTGCAAACAACTGATTTCAGGTTTTTACAAAACATAAATGAATAAGTAATGATTACTTGTAAGTTTAATAAGAAACAAAGTCAGTTTTAACAGGGCGCGTGTGTTAAAAAATAGTATAAAACTGATATTGCCGTTGAATCTATTCAAAAGAGATCCCCTCTATAATATAATGTTTTTATGCAGCAGGATCCAGATTTTAAAGGTGATAAACTGTACAGTATCTGTTCCTTAAACACGTGTCTAATCACACTACATTTCTGCAGGTTATAAACCAAAACAAAAGACTTTTTGAAAACCTTACGCTATATTGATTTCAATTAACTAGGAAAACACTTACTACAGTAGCCTAGTAAGAAGAAAACCTAATAATGTTTAACTAATACATTGTATAAATGGATAGTTTTGTTATATGTTAATATGACGCATCATATTTCAGATGTTGTTAAAGTATTTTGGCAAGTATTTATTCTAATCTTTAGCAACTGTGCATGACAAAAGTTGCTCTGATTCACACAGCATTACTACAAGCGTAACTGTAAATGTAAAACAAACTGTGTCGCAACCCACACCCACACTTAACACCCACACTTTTCCCGGTGAGACGGTTCAACACCCACACTTTTTCTGCAGCTTTGCAAGAACGCCTAAAGTCGTTCCTCTGTTTCTCTGGCCACTCTGTGTTTGCGCTGCGCTGCCTCCTCTCCCCTAGCCTGACTACGTCAGACTTCGTACTTCCGCTAAATTTCATTACGCTACTGTACTCAGTCTGAGATACCTCCCATTCAAACCGTTTTCCTCTGGCATCGAGACGGCCGTCAAATCAACGAACAGAGGGCGGGCTGAGAGCCGTGACGTAGACGCTAAGCGCCGAATGTACGGTTGTAGTTTGTAGTGGACATGGAGGCACAGAAAGCTATTTGCTCTGTTGGCACTTGCCAACTTAAAGCAACACCAAAGAGTTTTTTTTACCTTAAAATAACGTTTCCAAAAAAGTTTCAGTGGTTCATCCACTCAAAACAGGGTGAATGGCACTTTCACATTCGCTTTGCAGCCCTCTATCGGCCAAAACCGCACTAAAGAAGTTTCCAACCGTCGGTTAGTGGTCCTGTATTTCGAGTGAAAACTACAAAAACTTGCTTTATGGCAGACCTACAATCCAATCAGAGCCAGCTATGCTGCAGTATTTACGACAGTGCTAATGAACAACTACGCGTCTTACCTGTAGGGGGAGCAAAGAGCAATAACTCTTTAGTGTGCTTTAAGCCGGAACAAGAAGAGTGTTTGTTAAACATTTTGAATGGAGATTATGTTGTTGCCCTACTCCCGATAGGTTTTGGGAAAAGTTTAATTTATCAACTATTACCGATCGTCAGCGAGAAACTGTGTGCAGCACTGCTTGACGTGCACAACGATCGAGAAATCATGGAAGGGAATTTCATTGTTCACAGTTAACGGTGGAGGACGCGTGGTTAAACATTCTTTGGTGACATTCCTGATTAACCAGAAAATATGGTAGGAATATTTAATTTACATGTGGTTATGTCTGTCTGGTGGAAGAGTTTGAGAGGAGAGAGGGGCGTTCCTCCACTTAGACGTGAGTGGAAAGGCACCGTAAGGATAGTGTTCAACTAGCTCTGGCCGGATTTACTTTACATAATCTGCAAAAGTCGTTCATAGCCATGTTAACTCCGGTATTTCGCTCGATGGGTTTGTTTTCACATCATACGTGTGTTTTACAGCAGAGATTGGATGCGCCTGAGCCGGCGCATAACGCACATCATATCCAAACGTTATGTGATTGGCTTACGTTTAGACTAGGGCCGGGACTTTAACGCGTTAATTAAGATTAATTAATTACACAAAAAATAACGCGTTAAACATTTTAACGCATTTTAATCGCACTTATTAACGGAGTCATTCGTAAATGCTGCAGACCCTGTTTTAGTTCGAGAACTCCGGAGTTGTGCTGCAGTTTAAATAAAAGTAGACGGAACCTAAACGAACAGCTGATTTTAACGGGACAACGCATCAGTTTCAAAGTAAAAATTATTTATTCTGGTAAATGGAGGTTTGCAACGGAGGTTTTGCCCAATAAACATCTACCAACAAACTACAGATTATTTTAACATGTATCCTAATGTCTGTTATATGTTAATGTTTGAGTATTGCTGGGTTTAAATATTGTTGTAATGTTGTTTTGTTTCAATTTAATTAGCTTATTGCGAGTTTAATTTAAGTTTTGTTTGCTACTTTAAAATGAATTTCGTTTCAAATAATTTGTCTACTAATTATAAACAATGTTTTGTTGTTAGGTTTTGTGAATATAAATTAAAAAGAACATTAAAAGCAACACCGTGCATCTCATTGATGCATATGCTACCGAATGCCAAAACATGCAATGAGTAGCCTATATCACTTAAAAATCAGCTTGGCAGTCCCCAGAAATTACATTTACACGCGCATTTAGAGCATATAGCAGCACGTTTGATTTGCGGTGTGCTTAAGACTTTCAAAAATCAACTTCATATTAATTTTAATAGGCTACTTTGACGGAGGACACGCACAGAGAATAGCGACGGCAGGTAAAGGAAAAAAGTTAAATGGTGTTTTTCTGACGAATAGAGTCAGTTTGTAAGAACATTTTTAAATGGACTATAAGATCATCAATATGAACTCTGAACAATGAACTATTATAAACATAACAGCAAGAAAACCTGAAGAGGATCTTGCAACATTAAAGAAACAAGCATTTATGTAGGCTAAAGCTATATATCACCTCTTATTTTTTAATTTTGTTAAGTTTCAATGGTAAGACTAAAAGCGCGTACATTACGCAGCGCTTTTCACATCTGAATCCCACTTAAGAAAACTATAAACGATGTGCAACTTAAAAATGTGCATAATATATTTTTTATATTTTAATTTTAATATAGGCTATATAGTATATTATGTTTTGTTGTTTTTATACGTGAGGTGGGGGATCCGCGCAAATAGGTACCGGAACACAGACAGTCAAAACAACACATTAGTGTTGATTCTGGGACAACAAACTGCGTCATCCTGGAATCTACCCATCTCTGTGTTATTATTGAAACAACACATTTTGTGTTACTTTTAACACAACATGTTTTATACTTGAACACAAAATCAACACAAAATGACACATAATGTCTTAAAATTACACATAATGTGTTAAAAGCTTACCGCACAATGATGTGTATAAAATTAACACATCATTTCTAAGAGTGTATACTAAAAATCCATGTAAAAAAATTACTTCTTAATGTTCTCAGGTCAAATATTTATATGTGATTAAAATGCGATTAATTTAGATTAATTAATTACAAAGCCTCTAATTAATTAGATTAATTTTTTTAATCGAGTCCCGGCCCTAGTTTAGACCAATGATTTTAAGCCCCTCCCACAAGAAGGAAAACGGTTGTCAATTATGCCCAGCCAGACTCTGTCTATGAAGCGAAGCAAAATAGCAGAGGATGTTATTAACAGGCTACCTCTCCCCCTCCCCTCTCAAACATGACGCTGGCTTTGAGCGTTACCGGCTGATGATTGGCTGTTCTGCCTTAAGTCCCGCCTCTCTTGCTGTGTTAAAGGAATAGTCCATTTTCTTAAAAGAAAAATCGAGATAATTTTCTCACCACGTCATCCAAAATGTTGATGTCTTTCTTTGTTCAGTCGAGAAGAAATTATGTTTTTTGAGGAAAACATTGCAGGATTTTTCTCATTTTAATGGACTTTATTAGAGCCCAACACTTAATATTTAACTCAACACTTAACAGTTTTTTTCAACGGAGTTTCAAAGGACTATAAACGATCCCAAATGAGGCATTAGGGTCTTATCTAGCAAAACGATTGTCATTTTTGACAAGAAAAATAAAAAATATGCACTTTTAAACCATAACTTCTCGTCTAGGTCTGGTCCTGTGATACGCCAGCGTGACCTCACACAATACGTCATGATGTCAACGCGAAACTACGCCCCAGTGTTTACGAGTGTGGAGAAAGAGGACCGTTCCGATGTTGTTGTATGTCGAATGACACTAATTAATGTCTTTGTGTCAGTTTATTGTTTACAATGGTCCGCAAATGTGCGTATCATATATGTAACACAAGACCTCTCTACGTCACTATGCATTTACGTTAGGTGGCGCTGGCGTATCACAGGACCGGACCTAGACGAGAAGTTGTGGTTTAAAAGTGCATATTTTTCATTTTTCTTGTCAAAAATGACAATCGTTTTGCTAGATAAGTATCATTTAGTATTTACAGGTGTTTAGTTTACATAACGCCGAAGACGCAGGCACGCACGCAGTGTGCTGTGTGATGCTACTGCATTAATGCAGATATTAATGAAATCAGATGGTTGGAAAGCCAGTTAATTTTTTTAATGCTTGATTCTCTGACTTTAAAGAACCATATGATCCATCAGTATTTGTCATAAAACGTATGTGTTTAAATCAGCGACATGGTTCAAGAATCCCTAAATCTAAAATATTCCTTTATTTTTGTCAAAGCGGACAGAATTACATTTATTGTACATACACCGTTGGGTTTAGGAGAGATTAATTATGCCAAACCATGAGATAAGCAGCCAGCGAGATAAAAATGTTTTACAAGTTCTTTTAAAACGGCAGATATGAGCGCGCACCTGGTGCACGTTCTCTGTCACCGCCGGTGAGCGCGAGTTTAATGCGCGTGAACAATAGAGCACGGAGCGTGACAAGACTCACGGAGCTTGTGAAGCGATTCATCTTTTATTTAGTTTAAAATAAATATGTTGTAGTCTAAAGAAAGTAGTATTGACGGCCCTTATGGTACTTGTAGCATAGGGCATTGCTTAAACTATGCACATACTAAATATTTAATTAAATAACCTTTAAACATGCCTAGTCCCGTTTTTAATCAGAGGCATTGTTCAAGAAACACTAAGGGCCCTATTTTACATAGTACAGCGCACGGTCTAAATAGGCGTGTCTGAATCCACTTTGCTAATTTAACAATGGGAAAAATGGTTTGTGCGCTAAGCGCACGGTCGAAAATGGTTGTTCGTATTCTTTTAATGAGTAATGGGTGTGTTTTGGGCATAATGTGCAATAAACCATGAGAGTCTCAGCTCTCATCCCCTTTAAAAGCCAGTTGCGCTGGCGCTATGTCTAATCCCTATTTAGATGACGGACTTTGTAAACTGAAAAACTAAGCGGAGGAAGAAGATCCCCAGTTTAAGATTAATGTTAAATAATTGTGTTGTTTTTCACTTGTATTGAAATAGTTATTTTTTGGATTAAAACCTTTAAAACCAGTTCCCTTTCGAGGGAACTCGCGCTGCGTCGCCATAGAGACGCTTTGGGAACGCCTTCAGGTGTGAGTGCGTCTGAATGTGTATATCAAATCCAACCAATGGTGGGGTGTGACGTCACCGGCGGGGTGACGCAGGAGCCGGAAAGCATAAAAGGCGACGTACAACCACGCCCCCACTATCTCTTTTGCCTCAGACGGCTATCTGTGTGTGTGTGTCAAAGAGTGTCTGAATAGCTTAAAAACTGTGTGACTGAATAGTTTAACTGTGTGGCTGATAATGAAGGAAAATAAGAAATCAGAAAGTTTAGGAGCTGAGCACGCTCACGCCGCTCTTGAGGGCGCGGTGTGACGTGTGTTCATTATGATAACTTACTTTTCAAAATGCTCCGTTGTTCCTCCTCTGGGTGTGGAAGCCTGCACTGCAGTTACTTCCCCTCATTGAGAGGGACGTGATCTCATGTAATCTTCCCCCCGAGGGGGTTGATGTATCTGAGTACAGAGTGGTGAGGACGCATACCTATTCTCCCTCTGCAATGTAATGATTTAATCAAGCTCAGTATACGAGCTGCATGTGTCGAAGTTTAATCCGAATGGCCGGAAGAGCGTCCGCAGGTTAAGCTGCCAGAGCCCTTCCAAAATGCTTAAACTCAGCCACACACCATTCGGGCTGTGTGTCGTTGCTTTGATGAGTCAAGACAATGATCGCGTTTCTCGCGGTTTAAGTCCTGCGTCCACTGAGGTGGTGTAACGTTAGTGTACTTTGACCGTGAAAGCTCTGCCTCGGGAGGGTTTGGAAGCACGCATTGCGGTCACTTCCAACCCGAACGGGAGCTCTATGCAATGTTTTACTTCTGAGGAGATATATGTTGTAAACACAGCCCTTTTCTTCACCGACCGGTTCAGATCCGCGTCCGCTAAGGCGGTGTGCACTTATCATTGCTATCGGGAAGGATTCGGGAGCCCGCATGTCGGTTTCTCCCGCCCCGATCGGTAGCCCGTGCTTCACTGTGACCGTGTCAGACGATGTTCGCGTGTTTTACGGTTCGAGGCCTGCCTCGACCGGTCTATTAAATGAGAAGTTTATCGAGGTTGTTTCTCGTAACTGCTAGTTTTAATATGTATGAACCAGCATATATATATATATATATATATATATATATATATATATATATATGTATGAACCAGCATATATATATATATATATATATATATAAGAAACTATATCATCCAGCAAATTAGATGAGAGTTTTCTTACAAAATGAGTGCAATCTCAACACCAGAGGCTTTCTTTCTTTCCTGATCTCCATTATTATGCAAGTCATGGAAAAGACCATCTGACCATGTTTACACAAGCACTTCAGCTAGCTTTTAAACTTAATTTATATTTAGAGGATGTTTTATGTTGCCATGAGTGGCTTCATCCCTAAAGCCTCCAACATTGTCAAATATATGTATAAAGCCCTATCAGGGTATGCCCTCATGGGGAGTGTGGGTTTTATCCGCCATTTACGGGTTCCCACACTTCTCAGTAGCCTCCTGTATTAACTGTGAACACTCTGCCTCTCGTAGTACAGAGCACAGTAAATCAGGTTCCCTTGGTAAAAATTATAATAGCATGGAAAAACATTCCAAACATATCTCAATGGGTGTTATGCACAGAAAATTAGGCTATCCCTAATTTTAGAGCAGGAATTGGATTTCCTTTTATTCAAAGGCTACACGAAACGGTCACAAAATTATGGTTCATGATGTTGACAGTCACTCACATTAATCTCAAATCAGATCCGAGGACTGGTTTTTGTTAATGGATTTTTCCTGCTCACAGAATCTCAGGTTTGCCTTTGGGGGCATGGCATACCAATATCAGCCTTCCCTTCGGCCTAGATCTATCCCTTCACACATTTACAAAATGTGTAAATGCTGCCCTGGCGTCATTGCATCTTTAGGGCATTTGCATACTATTTATATTGATGATTGGCTAATATTAGCACAGTCAGCACAGATTGCAGCACAGCATCGAGATGTTGTGTTTGCACGTCTACATACCTAGCGTTGAGACTGAACACCAAGAAAAGTATGTTAGTCCTAACACAGGCGATCACATTTTGGGTATAATATGGAACTCTACGATGATGCAGGCACAGATGTCTCCTGCTCGTGTCATGTCCATTTTTCATATAAGTGAATGAGTTGAAGCTATAGGTCAATTGCACACCAAGTGGTGGTTTTAAAATCAGGGTTTTTCCTCGAGGGGCAACCCTTTTTGCATGTTCAAGGTTACGCGCACATGTCTTCGTACTCTAGAATATGTAAAGATTTCGGGTTTCTGTCTCAAAGCCCGATGTGAGGTGTGGTCTGACGCTGCATGACATTGACAGATGCATCTCTCTTAAGCTGAGGAGGATCAGCTATGGAAAGCCAAAAGGACAAAAATGTCCAATCAGCTAAACGCCAGGAAAAGTGTGCTTCTCCAGTACAGAGGACCTCCTTTCTGGGCGTAGTATGGATTTCAACGACTGCAGGCACGGTTGTCTCCTGCTCGTATAGAATCCATCCTGTATATTGGGGGCTCAGGGTCGTCACATCAGGCTTACGACGGATGCATCCCTCTAAGGCCGGGAAGTGGCTATGGAAGACCATAAGGTCAAAATCTATGTAAGTCCACATGGAGCAGACATTCTGCTGAGGCAGGCGTTGAGCTTGAGGAATGAAGACTCCACCCACATGTGGGGGAGCAAATTTGGCTCAGGTTCGGCCAAGCGAAAGCTGACCTGTTTGCAATTCAGGAGAATTCACATTGTACTCTTTGGTTTTCTCTCTTTCACCCAGTCCCCCTCAGACTGGTTGCCATGACACAGGAAGGGTCTGAGGGCCTCCGGTGTGTTTTTCCCCAATTGCTCAGCTCCCGGGAGTTCTGGAGAGGGTCCGGCAGCACAGGCACAGCTGTTGCTCGTAGCCCCGTGTTGGCTGACCCGAGTGTGGTTTTCGAACCTGGTCTCCCTCCTAGACGGCTCCCCAGTTCAGGGGCCGATCTGGAGGGATCGGTAGTCTCAGGCAAGGGGCACTGTGTTTACCCCTGCCTAGAGTTTTGGGGTCTGGCCTCTGAGGAGGACAGACTCATAGAAATGGGTCTCTCAACTGAGGTTGTGCAGACTATTTTATTTCCAGAGCTCCCTCCACCAGGAAATCATACGCATTTGAAGAAAGACTTTAATTACGTGGTGCCAAGAGCACTTATATGACCCAGTTAACTGCCCCTTGGTACAGTTCTGGAGTTTTTATAGGAGCAGTTTGCAGCAGGGCTGCCTTCTTTGACCATTAAGGCTTATGTGGCAGTTATATCTGTCTTTCATACCTTAGTGGTCGGTCCCTCATTAAGTAGAGACCATCTATTCATGCATTTCCTGTGTGGCACTCGGAGGCTGAGGCCTGCGAGTCATTTTAGGATCCCTGCGTGGGTTCTGTCTTTGGTCCTGGAGGACTTATCAGGGGTACCATTTGAGCCATTGATAACATTTCAGAAAGTTTCTTACTCTGGAAACTATATTTCTCTTAGCTTAAGAGGGTAGGAGGGTATTTCCCTTAAGAGGGTAGGAGATTTAGAGGCTCTCTCAGTTTCGCCAACCTGTCTCGAGTTCGCTCTAGGCATGGTAAAGGTTTTTCTATACCCTAAATCGGGCTACGTTCCGAAGGTTTTGAGCAACATACCACGTCCCATAGTCTTAAAGGTGTTCTGTCCTCCACCATTTAAGGACGCGAGCCAAAGAAAGCTTAATTTACTCTGTCCAGTACAAACACTGGACATCTATGTGCTCAGAACAGCGGAGTTCAGGAAAGCAGAGCGGTTATTTTTGTGCTTTGGTTCGGCCCGGAAAGGTTTCCCGGCCACAAAGCAAACTTTGAGTAAATGGATAGTCGAGGCTATTTCTTTTGCTTATGAAGCCTCTGGACGGCCCTCTCCTTTAACCGTCAGAGCGCATTCAACTAGAGGTATGGCAGCATCTAAAGCCCTGTGGGCAGGTGCCTCTGTCCAGGATGTCTGTGATGCGGCAGGCTGGTCCTCACCGCTCACTTTTGTACAGTTTTATGAGTTGGATCTCACTCCTTCTTTGGATCTTTGGTGCTTAGGTCTTAGTTGTGCTTTTTACACACAGTCAGGCACTCATAGTCTGGCGGATTGGGTATAGCGTTCCCAAAGCGTCTCTATGGCGACGCAGCGCGAGTTCCCTCGAAAGGGAACGTCTCGGATTACGTATGTAACCCTTGTTCCCTGAGAAGGGAACGAGACGCTGCGTCTCCTTTGCCATACTTCCTGCGTACCTGTAAGCCGTCTTCGGCAATATTTCAGATAGTGGGGGCGTGGTTGTACGTCGCCTTTTATGCTTTCCGGCTCCTGCGTCACCCCGCCGGTGACGTCACGCCCCACCATTGGTTGGATTTGATATACACATTCAGACGCACTCACACCTGAAGGCGTTCCCAAAGCATCTCTATGGCGACGCAGCGTCTCGTTCCCTTCTCAGGGAACAAGGGTTACATACGTAACCCGAGACGTTTTCTTTTAGTCATGGAAGTAAAAATAGCAGGCTTTAAATTGCTGTATATGTATGGCTATCCAATATCATCAAAACATAATTTACAAGTATGTACTCTAAAAATACTGTATTTGTAACAAACAGGAGATAAAGAATTTACAAACGCGCGGAGAGCCATTTCAGCACCCGGACACACTTAAAAATGTTTCTCATCTCACCATATCCACAGTTACAAAGTCATCATATACAATAAATATGTGGGGTAGCACTTAAAAAACATTTAAAAACAGATGCATTTGTTTAAAGCAAAGCATTTATTTACTTACCAGGCTGCAGGTGAAGCAGCTCTTTACACCTTCTAACGTCTCAAAATTGGTCCTCATTTATGTCCAGAGACTCAATAATAATCTTACATTTCAATGCTCTACTTTTTTCGTATTTAATAGCTTTTTTGTGCTGCTGCGCATCCATGTGTGTGATAAGCAAACCTGCGTTGTCATCCTGTTTAGGCGCATATTTATTCATTAAATAACAAAAACACTATTGCCCCATAGACTTTAGACCAGGTTTTTGTTGGTCAATGGCGTAGTCTATTTTAGTTGCCTCAAAATAGCAACATGCCAACAATGCCCCTGAACGTACACACCTCGTTTTTAGATCAGAACGCCCATGGACGCAAAAATGGGTGCAAATGCATTTGCTATTTCTCATGAGTTTCCAATTACTCTTTCACTGAAGCAGTAACTGTTTTAGGATTAAGCAATACAGTTGATGCTGGTAACCTTGTTCTCACTCTCCGACCCAGCAATGGGGAGACTCAGATTAAACAATGAAATGCATGGATCTCTTTCATCAGCTTCAGTCTTTTTTAATATATGTTTCACAGTTTGTACAGCCCTTTCAACCACTAAATTTGATTGAACATGGTGAGGGCTTGTTGTATGATGAAACTCAAATTCTTTAGAGAACACGCAAATTTTTGTGAAGCAAATTGCAGTCCATTATCAGAAATTAGTACCTCAGGCAGAGGCGATTCTAGGGTTAGAGCTTTAGGGGTGCTGAGCACCCAATGAGCTCCGCTGCCACCACCCACTCTTTTTTCCTACAGAAACCAATAATATGTTTATTGTAAAATAACTATCTGGAAGAAAACTGAAACTTAAGTAGTATTTCATATACACTGTAAACAGAAATTATAGCTCACTTTTACCATCTGTGTCTGTAAAAGTCTCTTTCAGTACTCAAAATAGTGAGGAGAAGCATTTTTACCCCCATTTCAGGATAGTAAAACACCAATATAACAACAAACACTAAAAATATATATTTAATTTAGGTCTATGCAGTTGCTTTGGAGCAAAATCTTTGCAATAAAAATGACATAATTGAACAAATGACACTTAATGACAGTAGTCATAAACGTTCATAAAATCTCTTTCATATTCATGACACGTCTCATGTCAGCCTTATGAACACCCATTCAAGTAAAGTGATGTTTTATAAAAACTTTTTCATGTGTCGTCAAAATGACCCATACCTAATCTGTTTATATGTGAAGAAATCCACGTATTTACAAATTTCTCACGAGACGAGTGTTTGACAAATTATTCGGCAAACTACTTTCTCTCATCGCTGCTTTTTGATTGTTTTGAGAACAATTACTCAAGAGTCGCCCTCTGTCTATTACAGAATTATACAACGGAGAGCACGTCAAGCATAAAAGTCTTGTAGGTTTACTGAGGAGCCCGCAGGTTCAGCAGGTTCACGCCGTAGAGTAGAGCCATGCAAATTGCAAAAGTGTAAACAAGGCTTCAACTGCACAAAGCTAAAAAGAAATCAGCAACTGTATGCTGATTCCACCACTTGCCGCGTTATGTGTGAAAGGGCCTTTATAGTAAAACACCACCGTTTTTCAATATTTTACTATGTTCTTACCTCAACTTAGATGAATGAATACATACCCATCTTTTTTCAATATGTGGACTTAATCTTTGCACAGCGTGTCATGAATGTGTTAGCATTTAGCCTAGTCCCATTTATTCCTTAGGATCTAAACAGGGAAGAATTTAGAAGCCACCAAACACTTACATGTTTTCCCTATTTAAAGACTGTTACATGAGTAGTTACACGAGTAAGTATGGTGGCACAAAATAAAACGTGATGATTTTTAAGTGGATAAAAATGAGAACTATATTGTATGGCGGAAGAGCACTTAGTTTGCAGCACTTCGACCTCTGGCGCAAGGCAAGGCAAGGCAAGGCAAGTTTATTTGTATAGCACATTTCATACACAGAGGTCATTCAAAGTGCTTTACACAGAAATGAGAAAACAATATATAAAAAAGAAAAAGAAAATGTAAAAATAAGATTTACACGATAAGATCACAATAAAGACAAAGATACATGAGAATTTAAAATAACAATTAAAGAAAATAAATGTGATTTTAATAAAACAGTTTAAAATGTTAAAAAGAATAAAACAGGAGTAAAAGTGACTTGAGTTAAAGGTGCAGTCAGTGTGAAGCAGCACAGTGCTCATTCAGTAAATGCAGAGTTAAACAGATGTGTTTTTAATCTAGATTTAAAATTGTTTACTGTTGAAGCACATCTGATCTCTTCTGGAAGTTGATTCCAGCTAGAGGTGGCATAATAACTAAATGCTGACGCACCTTGTGTTGAGTGAACCCTTGGTATTTCTAACTGACCTGATCCTAATGATCTGAGTAATCTGTTAGGTTTATATTCAGTTAGCATATCTGTCATGTATTTGGGTCCTAAGCCATGAAGTGATTTATAAACGAGTAACAATACTTTAAAGTCTATTCTAAATGTAACAGGAAGCCAGTGTAAGGACCTGAGGACTGGAGTGATGTGCTCAGATTTTTTGGTTCTGGTCAGAATTCTGGCAGCAGCGTTCTGTATGAGCTGCAGCTGTCTAATGGTCTTTAACATCATCAGTCCTGTGAAGATGTTACTGCGCGCTGAGGTCGAAATGCTGCAAACTAAGTGCTCTTTCTCAATGCATTGAAAAAAGATAGTTACAGTATGTATTAATTTGTCTAAGTTGAGGTAAGAGCATAGTAAAATATTGAAAAATGGTGGTTTTCCTTTAAGTCAAAAGTGTAGGCCTGTTTGTCAGTGTTTCACACTCTCTCAGTCGTGCATTAAACTGCCTGCCAATGTGCAAGTGTGAATTTGAATTTCCTTTCGCGACAGTTATAATAACACAAATTACATCACACCCAATAACGCAATCACCCTTCCTTTTTTCCCACTCCAACATTTCAATTATTGCCCACTAAAAGCTGCACAGATGAGGTGTAAAGAGTAGCTGAAAGCCACACTTGAGTAAAAGTACAAATTCCTTACTGTAAAAATTACTCCACTACAAGTTACAAGTCACCAATTTAAATACGACTTGAGTAAAAGTATTAAAGTAACCCAATTTAAAAGTACTCAAGTATTTTTACTCATACTAAATGTTGGCTCAAAGATGCACTAGTCCTCAACACAAAGAGACATTGTAGGTCTGGGCAGTGAAAACTAAGAAAGTTTATTTATGAGGTTTTATTTCCTAATATAGAAAAGAAATTGTTACGATCCCAGATGGTGTTTTTAGGGGTATGAATGGGAGGCAACAATATGAAATGATGGTGGATTTATTTTTGGTGTGTGTATAGGAGCCAACAACGACAGACAACAAAAATAGTGGGCAAAACTGTGCAATTTATTAATGAACAAAGGTGTTAAGTGGTGTGACAAGGTGAATAAAAGGTGGTGGGTATTTACAATATTTACAAGTAACAAATAACAAATACACAAAAGTGGAAAGGGGCACGAGCGGTGCCAAAACAAAGAAACAAACAAAACAAAACCGTTCTAGCTAACGTTTAACCCTCTTACCTACGCTATAAAACATAAAGGTAATTAGATAAATCTTCAGCGTCACACGACGCCCTAACTTACCTACACTACCTACCCAAACACAAAACGTACAGAGGGTGGCACACGCTCCTAAACTAGTGTCTCTAATACAGTAATGGTAACCTACGTGTTGCACAATGTATGTCACGTGACGTACTTACCTGTCCGCTTTCCCCAATATCAACAAGGTCACAGACAACAGAGCGAATGAACACTAACGTACAAACGCATAAACAAGTGGCCAATAAACTGGGTACGAACAGTCTGACATACACAACGAGAAACAACACAGCAAATGAGTTTGACACAGTATAACACAACAACAGGGATTTAACAACATCAGTAACCAGCGTACTGGCATGAATGAACAGCGGTGAGATTTAAATAGGCGGTATCGGGTATTGATTGGTGGATCGACGAGTGACGTCACACAGGATAATTAAGATTGACAGGAAAGGTGTCCAATGGCCGGGATCTGAGAAGACAGACAGCGGAGGAGAGAGAGAGAGAGAGAGAACAAAAAGAACACAAAAAAACAACAAACAACAGAGCACGTAACAGAAATCAAACACCTCAAAATTTTGACCTGGCAGAACAAACACAGATTAAACATAGTCATAGTCTTTGACTAAAATTTAATTTATTTTTGTCATCTGAATTGATTTAGTTTTAGTCTAATGTTATTCAACTAAATGCCCTGAGTCTATTTAGTCTTGAACCCATTTAATTTTAGTCTAGTGTTATTGTGTACTTGAATGTGCCATGCTGAAAAATATATAGCCTTACTTTGTGATGGTAACACTTTACAATAAGGTTCATTAGTTAACATTAAGCTACATTAGTTAACATGAACTAATAATTAACTGCACTTATACAGCATTTATTCATCTTTGTTAATGTTCATTTCAACAATTACTAATACTTTATTAAAATCTTGTTAACATTAGTTAATGCACTCTGAACGAACATGAACAAACAATTAAAGCTTACATTTTTATTAACTAACATTAACAAAGATGAATAAATAATGTAACAATGTATTGCTCATGGTTTGTTCAAGTTGGTTAATACATTAACTACTGTTAACTAATGAACCTTATTGTAAAGTGTTACCAAATATTCTTATATAGGCCTATCCTAAAAAATATATAATTTTAATATTTAAAAAATTCCAGTAAACTAAAATTACACTAACAGAAATATGATAATACATATTAAAAACGTGAAGTTGTTCATTTGAAAGATTAATTGTAAACACATGTAGTATGTAACACCACTATCTCATATTAAGTGCACTACATTTTTCCCGTCATGCATCCCTCTTTACAGTAAATACATTACAGCATACTTGATTAAATGTGAGGACAGTGAAATTGTACACTTATTATCAATCTTATAAGTTACTCGGGCAATCAGTACAGGACCTCGCTGGTTTATTTTGGCTTATATAGTAAGTTATATCAAGTTATGTACCAGCTCAGGTTAGCTGATAAAGTAGCATCAGAGTATATAAACATTTGTGCTTGCCTTTGAGTTGCGGGATGACCCTCCTGCAATCGCGCATCACTTTTGTTTTGATTGTAGCATCACATGTTTAACAAAGGGTCACTTGACTGAAGCAAATGTGATATGCATCCATATGTTTGCTCTTTATCTCTTCTCTCAGACCAGACGCGAACTTTTCTCTACAGTTTATGACATACGCAGCACGCAGATGTCCCGCTACGGTGGCTCAACGCAAGCCATTCAGCGTTTGACATCAAAGTACCGCGAGACCAGACTTCTCCATATGCATTTGATTCGCTCTCGCAGTACTTTGATTTCATACGATTGCTCTGCGCAGCGCCAAATGAAGTCCCTCAGTTGTATGTGTGCGTGTAACCTCGCGACCACAGATTCTATCCATCATCACCCTCTGACACTTTCGTCTCGTTTTTATTTGACGAATAAACAATGAAGCGAGTAACGTTAAGTGTCATTTCAAATGTAGTGGAGTAAAGAGTACAAATACACAATCAAAAATGTAATTGAGTAGAGAGTAAAAGTTGCCTATATTTTTGATACTCAGTACAAGTACAAAGTAGCCCAAAAAATACTTAAGTACAGTAACGAAGTACATTTACTCAAGTACTTTACACCTCTGGTCAACTAGTTGATGCATGAAAACAGCACCCTGACTGGTTGACTGGCTCAAAGTATTTTGAGTATTTTAAAAATACAAAAATACTCATCTTAAATGTATTTAAATACAAATTACATTTCATTTTTTTCAAAGGCTTTAAAATACAAAATACTATTTTGTATTTCAAATACGTATTTTAAATACATGTATTTGAAATACTGCCCATCCCTGTATGTAGTTTGTTTTCACTCTGTTCCAAACGCCATGTTTTCATGACGAATGACCAGAAAAGACGCACGTGACGTCATGTTTACATGACTCCCGATTGTTAAAATAAGTTAAATTAACGATAAATCATACAATAAACAACGGAGACACACGTATGCAACTACCCACTGAGACGCACAAAACTGCATGCGTCTTGCAGAAGAACATTGTAACCGGCGCTACTTCTCTCCATTTAAGTCTATGACGAGTCACCCAGGTACTGTACTACTCCACAGCGCGCGGGTAGTGTACCCGCCGGACTAAAATAATCCGAAAATAAACACTTATTATACGTGTACCATGGTGATTCAGTATAAGACAAAAACACGGCTTGAAAGATTGATTCGTGATGTACTCGCAGGTACAGAGAAGTAAAAGAAGAGGATGACACCATTTGCTAAGCGTGGAGGTTTTCATTTTCTACCTTAACATATACATTTTAAACCACAAACTACGCAGTATGTTTTGGACATTATTTAACCTTGTCAAAGACGAACGAACATTTTAGAATAAATAAATTTCTTGCTCCAAGTTTTAGGGGTGTTGAGCTTCTTTTTAGTGGTGCTGAAGCACCCCTAAAAAGGGGCTAGCCTCGCCCATGACCTCAGGAATCCCATACCTTGCAAACTGTGACTTAAGCAACTTGATGACAGTCAGACTTCTGGTATCACTCTTGAGCAAATCCATTTCAATAAACTTTGAGCAATAGTCCACAATGATCAAGTATTCTTTTTTATAACATGTGAACAAATCAACTCCAATCTGGCACACTATGAGGCTGTAGTGGCTCTCTAGTCTGAAACCTTCTATGTGCACTGCATACTACACAATGACTCACTATGTCTTAAATGCTCTTAGATATTCCAGGCCAAAAGAGTACCTCTCTTGCTTGTCTTCTACAACTTTCGATGCCTAAATTAATTTGATGGATCAGAGGCATGTCAGCTTTCATTGAAGCAGGAACAATAATTTGCTCTCCTTTGAAAAAAATACCATCAACAGCAGAAATTTCTTCTCTATAATTCCAGTAATTTTGAATTTCTCTAGGGACTTTCTTCATTCTTCTAAACCAACCATTCTGTACAATTTTCAACACCTTCATCAACGTGGCATCCTTTTCTGTTTCTCTCTGAAATTCTTTTAACTTCATTTTCAGACACAGGCACATTTTTTGGCAGCATATGTACCTGAGCTTCTGTAATGTCGACTTTCTCTGAAGTTTCAGTTTCTGCCAAACACGCTCTTGACAGAGCATTAGCGACATACATTTTCTTTTCCCGGACGAAACTTAAACTGATTCTTTTGCAGTCTCATGAGTAGTCTTTGGATTCTAGCTGGTGCTCTGTTGAGTGGCTTTTTCATTATTATCTCAAGTGGCTCATGATCTGTCTGAAGTTCAATCTCTCGGCCATAAAAAAATTGATGAAAGCGTTCTACACCAAACACTATTGCAAGCATTTCTTTATCAATTTAGCATAGGGCTGTTCTGTCACAGTCAATGCACGAGAAGCATAGGTTACAAGCCTATCCTCTTGAAGCAAAACTGCTCCTAGACCACTTTTAGAAGCATCTACATACTGGTAGACTCACATCGTAATAGCGGAGTACTGGGGTTTCTGTTTGCATCAATTTTAACTTTTTAAATGCTTGAGATGCTAGAATATCCACATTAATAGATAGACAAGCTCTCGAGACTCTTACTGGGGCCCTAATACAATGCCACTTTGATTATGCCTGCACTTCATGGTACACAACCATTCCTAAAATCTTCAAACAGAAGTTGCAGACATCACAAAACAAATTAGTGAGGCTTATTTTAAAACTACACCCGCACACACACCTCAACCCAGCTCATTTTAGTAGCCTTAAGTGGCTTAAAGTAGAAGAAAGAGTATATAAAAATGTGTATGGTACATAGAAAAGTTAAAAATCAAGTACCTACATATCTTTGTAACTATTTTTCTAGGGTAAATGCTGTACACAGCTCCTCAACAAGGGGTAGTACAACTGATTTTGTTTTATGCAGATTTAAACGTTGTAAGGGTAAGGGCTCTTTTATGTATTCAGCAGCAGTCATATGAAATGCGTTACCAGCAGCCTTAAAGTTAACAGACAATACTAATCATTTTAACCCTTGTGCATCCTTGAGGACATTTTTGTCCTTTTCAGTTTTGTTTTTCTGATAAATTTGCCTGTGTTAATGCTAACTGCATAAAATTTGCCACAGGTGTGTATTTTTATTGGAATTTTAATATTTCACCTTCATTTCCTTTAAAAAATCTATTTTCTACTAGGTACACAAAATACTTCCTCTCAGGACCTTTTGGACAAAATGTCCCCATTAAAACTGCCATTTTTAATCCCGGTGCCATTCAACTATAAAATGATGCAATCTTTGTGAACAGGCTTTCATTCTGTTGGCAAGGCTTCAAAATTTTTTACCAGATGGTGCCATTTTTTTAGGTTTGGAATATAAAGCAAATAACCACTTTACTGTTGTTTTCTGCTTTTCTCGGCTTAGTATATTATAGAGCCAATTAGATATATTATGAAGCTATAATTGTGTGGGTGTGTTGGTATGGATGTCAGAGTGTGGTTTGTATGTGTGTACTGCAGAGGTGGAAAAAGTAATAAAATATTGTACTCAAGTAAAAGTAAAGTTACTTTGATAATATTTTACTTAAGTAAAAGTAAAGTTACTGGTCTAAAAATCTACTCAAGTAAAAGTAAAAAGTAAATCATTTTAAATTTACTCAGAGTAAAAGTTACTTTTTTTTACAGCGGGGAGAGGTGGAGGATTCTAGTTCAAAAACCACAGGGACTATAAATCTCAAACTCGTTGTTTTTAATTATAGGAACATCTTTACAATTAAAGTGCAATAACAAAAAGTTAATAAAATAAAAAGCTTTTTTAAACTAAGAAACATTTATGGAATTGTTTAAATATTTTTACATCTGAGTTATGCACTTTTGTAGGTGTTCAGCAGCTGGTAAATACAAACACTATAGTAAGTTTGTAATTGATGTATTGCTGGTAACATACATTATTTTATTAAACTATAGTTTAAATGAGCATATAATGAGATGAGTGCCATGGCTATATATACTAGTCAACATTTGAAGTGGATCAAAAAAGTTTATCAAAGTTGTCCTACGACAAGAATGGGTATTAGGGATTGGTTTTATGTAAACATTTATTAAAGGTTTTGATCCACTTCGAATGTTGACTAGTGTACTTTTGACACGTTTATTGTCTTCTAGCTTCCCTGACCTGGGTACCTGATGTCAGACCTTTATTCTTCTCTCTCTCTCTCTCTCTCTCTCTCTCTCTCTCTCTCTCTCTCTCTCTCTCTCTCTCTCTCTCTCTCTCTCTCTCTCTCTCTCTCTCTCTCTCTCTCTCTCTCTCTCTCTCTCTCTCTCTCTCTCTGCAATGCCTAATGACCTGCGCATTCTCGAGGACGTTCTGAAGTTGTGTTTGACTTGACGCGAAGCTCGGAAGATAATGTGCATGGTATTAAAAACGCGTCGTGCTAATGAGTGGTTAAAAACCCGGTCGTTTCATACTCAAGAGCATGAATCCTACCTTTCATATGAAAGAAACACTCGCTTCGCGTCAGTGGAAAGTGGTCGCTTAAATATGACCAGGGGTTTCTTTCATAAGATTTGAACTGAGGCGGGTCTGCATTAGCGCGCGCCTGTCTCGTCCGTCTCCATGGTTCTTTTTGCGCTTTCCCCCGCCCATCAATTATCAGTTGCGCGTCTTTTCACTTTGCTTTTTTATATTTTTTTACTCAGTAACGGATATGATTTAAAATGTAGCGAAGTACAATACTTTAAACAAAACATACTTAACCCTCGTGTGGTGTTCATATTTTTGTTACTTAGACAATGTTTGTGGGTCTAGTGGACCCACGGCATTATTCGTATCCTAAAACAATCCAGTCATACAAATTTATGTATAACTGTTTACAGATGTTTATTTTAGCCTTATTGCAAGTAATATAGACAGAATTTATGGTTAATATTTGTCATTTACCACTAGTAGAGGACTATTTATAGATTAAAGTGCTATTCGTTTTTGTGATAATATGAAATAAGAGAAGAAAATTCTATTCTCTCCCAGATATTGGGGAAAAACATGTTTATCTTAAATAAGTATTAATCACTTTTTCATCTCAAATACGTTTTTTATCACTTTGATGTTTAAGTCTTTGAACTTAGTTTGAAATTGTACACATTTGTGTAAGTTTACATAGCACAAGCCCCATCTGGAAAGATGCTGTATCATAACACATCATCCACATTGAACACATAACCTGTTCATGCCAGCCTACACAACACATAAGAAGCAGATTTTTACTATGTAGCTGTGTTGTATATGCATTTCTTGCATTTTATAGACATATACTGTGTCGTCCTGTCCATCTTATGTCCACACACACTGCAGTAAAATGTGTTGCTATTGGCTACAACCTAAAATGATAAAAATGCTTGGATATAAAATTTTACTTTCTCTATTTCTACTTCTCTATTTACTTTCTTTCTGTCACGCACTCATACACACACACACACACACACACACACACACACACACACACACACACACACACACACACACGTGCGCGCACACACCATAGGTTTTGTGGTAAACCCATGGTTTTACAAATGGTAATCAATACACCAATTTGCCATGATTACTACACTTTTACTATAATACAGCCATGGTTATTTTTTGTAAGGGAGATAATGGGAAAATGTAGAATGGTTCCTGTTAGACAGAAGGTAAAGTGTTTGGGACAGTGGGGCCAGATGAGTGTTCATGCTTGATATATAACATGTTGTATCCTTGCAGCATTATAGCAAGTGCAGAAGGACAAAACTCTGACATGCATCCATCACATATGTACAGACATATATACAAACACACTCATGCACTCACAGGAGTCCCAGATAGAAGAAAAATAGAGTGAAGTTACATAGCACATTCAATTTTTACACTCTTATTAACCCCGGGTCCAGTGGACCCGAACACCACATATGTAATATAAATGTGTAGGGGGGGTGTACAGTCATTATAAATTTGTTTATTTTTATGTTCTTTATAGAAAATGAGCCAAGGCCAATGAATCTGAGGTTAAAACAATAATTAATTGCATAATTTTTCTTTTAGTAAACATTAAAAACGGGTCCCACAGACCCGAACACCACACAAGGGTTAAAGGGATACTTCACCGATTTAGCATTCAGCTTTGTATCTGTAGAAACCCGGCAGTATTACTGAATGACCATGTTTCCCTCCATCATTTCCCCCTGAGAGGAGAGATATCTGCATTTTGGTTCTGCAAAAAAATCCTCCGGTGATGCAAAAATCGTCATATTACATCATCGGAGGACTTTTTTGCAGAACCAAAATGCAGATATTTCTCCTCTCAGGGGGAAATGAGGGAGGGAAACATGGTCATTCAGTAATACTGCCGGGTTTCTACAGATACAAAGCTGAATGCTAAATCGGTGAAGTATCCCTTTAAGTATAAGTAAAAGTACAGATTTTAAAAACTACTCAAAAAAGTAAAAGTACACAAAAAAACTACTCAATTACAGTAGCGTGAGTAAATGTAATTCGTTACTTTCCACCTCTGGTGTACTGAAAATTTTATGTGTGTATGTGTACCTGGTAATTATCACGTTGTGGTGACCAATTGTCCCCACAAAGATAGGAATACCAGTATTTTTGTGACCTTGTGGGGACATTTTGAGGTCCCCATGAGAAAACAAGCTTATCAATCAAACAGAATGATGTTTCTTGAAAATGTGAAGTAGTAGAAGGGTTTCTGTGATGGTTGGGGTTGGGGAATGGGGTAGGTTAGGGGAATAGAATATACAGTTTGTATGGTATAAAATGCATTACGTCTATGAAATGTCCCCACAAAACATGGAAACCAGAATGTGTGTGTGTGTGTGTGTGTGCGTGCGTGCGTGTGTGCGTGCGTGTGTGAATGAAAAAAAAATATTGTACTGGAAATCACAAGACTACAACCGCTGCAAAAGAGGTGTCGTTTTTTTCATAAAAAACAACAGTGGCATTGTGTAAACAAACCAGCATTTTTAAGGGTTAAAATTCTGAAAATGAATGAATGTTTAGTCATTGTGATTAGAGCTGATGCTGGTTAAAAAAATTGCATCAGTGAAAGTGGAAAATTTTTTAATCTATAATATTTTTATGACACTTTTTGACATGGACATTTTTGTCCTTTATGGACCTGAGAGGTAACTTTCTTTTTAATCTGATACTGCATAAAAAATATGAATGCATAAAAATTAATGTTGTTGTTAATATTTTTATGACACTTTTTGGACATGGACATTTTTGTCCCCTATGAACCTATGTGTAACTTTTTTTAATTGATGCACAAGGGTTAAGTCAACCCTACAAAACTGGCTGAGTATTAGACAGTAGTAGTGTTATAAGAGTCACATGTTTTGTATGTACTGTATTTTCCATCTTTGTTTTATGTGGTATGTTTCTTATATGTCTGGGGATGTTTTGTCCACGTTTTATGGTTTTATTTTTGTTTTAATCATCCGCATATTCAAAATATATAATTACATTTAACTTATGCTTACACCATATCCCTACATTTGTAAACATTCACACGCACTATCAAGTGCACACATTTTGAAGGACCACAATGGAAATAAGCCTATGGCTTTATTGTGTTTATCCTTTTGACTGATAATTGTACAAAGTCATTTTATGTATTTATTCAGGGGCGTCATGCATTTTTTTTAAGGGGGCACAGTGTGCACAGCTCACAGAAATTTGTGCAAACACAGACATCAAACGAAATATTATAGATTCTTTTCCATGGCACTTAATATTTACAATCTGAAAACCCCTGCTTTCATGCAAAAACCTCCAGAATAAAAGTGTTGCCTAACTTTAATATCAAATACTATTCAATCGGAATAATGACACATTTGCATCATATTTACATCTGAAACGGCATGTTTTATTTATTTAAGTCTTAATGACTCGTTTAATTGTTTCATTAATGCATTTTGCACAACAACTGCATTAACATATAAAATTAATGTAATTTTAAACAACGAAAATGACATAAGCTATAGCAACGTGATTCATTTTAATGTTCAATAATGATATTAAAAAATATGTTAAAGCTCCACTGTGTAAGATCTACTCCCATCTAGCGGTGAAAGTCTATATGACAAGCAACTGAATATTACTTTCTAGCCCTCCCCATTCGGAACGCGTTTTAACTCGTACGGTGGCCCGGCCGTGTCATGCCAAGGTTAACATGGCTTCCAGTAGCTACAAAGCAAAAGCAATGAGAAAAAATGAACAATTTGCAATGTCCTTTGCCTGTGATCCATCAAAGCACACAGATTTATGTTTAACATGAAAAAAGTCTGATTGTCATGATATGTCCGCTTAAAATCACATACAAAAAGCAACCATGACGGGTTTAAATGGACGCGAACTAATATTATGTCAAAGTACAATGCTTATGTTTCAAGTAAACGTTACATGTCCGTGTATATGTAAGAGCTTTCTCTCAGATTGGTGAAAAAAGATTGCGCAACTTTCACACGCTTGTAAAATGAAACGAAAGACGCGCAGATCAGACGCTTTTATCAGAGTATTATGTCAGACATTATCAGAGTACAATGCTTATGTTTTAAGTAAACGTTACATGTCCGTGTATATGTAAGAGCTTCTCTCATATTGGTGAAAAAAGATCGCGCAACTTTCCCTTAACAGAGTATTATGTCAGACATTATGTCAGAGTACAATGCTTATGTTTTAAGTAAACATGTTACATGTCCGTGTATATGTAAGAGCTTTCTCTCATATTGGTGAAAAAAGATCGCGCAACATTCACACGCTTGTAAAATGAAACGAAAGACGCGCAGATCAGACGCTTTTATCAATGAAAGGCTAAAAATAGCGCTGTCACCGTGTGTTTGTGCTAGAGGTCAGAAAAGATGAAAACATTTATCTCAGTACCTCAGATTACATAAATGGGCGGAGAGACGGCGTGTGTCTGTTCGAACACATTAAACCACATGCATGTTTACACTAACAAGTGTTATGCATAATCATGCTAAAGTTAGCCAAGGAACTATAAAACTTCAAGTTTACAACATGGACTGTATAGATGTAAACGAATATGCTGAATTACCTGTGGAGAATATAGAAAGTGCAACTTCAGTGTCCCTTGAGCCCCATCTTGGAAAACTAACTCCAATAGTGACTTTGGTCTTGATGTTTTTCCTGTCACGTTGTCGTTTAAAATCCCCGTTTCGCATCCTTGGCGATTTGTTTTAATGTCCTCGAGAATATGTCTTCAACAGGCTTTCAAATCAAAGCATTAGATCGCAGGTTCATCACGGTTTGCAGCTGTCTCAGCCGAAGGATTCAGCTACGCAGGTCACAGGCTGGATACGTCATCAAGCCTGGTTTATTTAAATCAACTGAGCATTACATTCGCAAGTCATACGCATATTACATCAATTTACAATTAACTAAGAATAATTGTCAGCTTTATAATTGTTAATATTCTGAAATAAGACTGTCTTGATGACGTATACCGCCTACACATGCAACCTCCGGAGGCTTCAGCTATCGGACAGCGTGAGTGTAGAGTGAAAGCGCGAAAGGCGGAGCTTGAATTTCAGGAATGTCCCTCGTCGGCGAATGTATTTCAAAGATGGAGGCACAACATGGATTCAGCCAGAGAGCGCTTCGACGGTATGCATTTTAAATTGCAGATTCTACACTTACGAGAATACTTTGATTAGTGGGTGGGAAGTAATTACACATGAATGAGCACATACTTTTGAAAGAAAACATGGGTTTTTGTTAAGAATTAACTCAATAAAGTACACAGTAGAGCTTTAAGATAAAATTATTAGAGGAACGGATTTTTGCAATTAATTTTACCTCATGTGAGCATGTGTGATTCCGCTCCCCCGTGAACTTTGGCGTTGTGCCAAAAAGACGAATCTAGAAATCTCTAATATAACGTCGAGACCGTCACATTTTAAACCATACATTTTCTACACAGAGGAGGTTAACTGCATTACCGTACTGGGGTTTGGAAATGTTGTGAGCGTTTCTAACACGTTTTAATTCTTCAGATAGCAAAATGCAGCAGCAACAGCAGAGAGCTCGTGAGCGCGCTCAGACGCTGATGACGTCTGCGACTCCGTTGACTGCAGCGCCAGCTGCCGCCAGCAGTGTTGCCAAATCCGCTTATTATAAGCGACTTTGGGCTTGCTTTTCTACGGTGGCCCTAAAGTGCAAACCACAACAACAAATTACTAAACAACAACAACAAATTAAAAAACACCTTAACAAATTAAAAAACACTGCAACAAATTAAAAAACAACAACAAATTAAAAGACACTACAGCAAATTAAAAACCACTACAGCAAATTAAAAAACACTACAACAAAATAAAAAACAAATGCAAAATAAAAAACACAACAGCAAGTTAAAAAATCACTACAGCAAATTAAAAAACACAACTACAAATTAAAAAACACTACAACAAATTAAAAACACAAATACAAATTAAAAACACTACAACAAAATAAAAACCCATAACAAAATAAAAAACACAACAGCAAGTTAAAAAAACACTACAACAAATTAAAAAACACTACAACAAAATAAAAAACCATAACAAAATAAAAAACACAACAGCAAGTTAAAAAAAACACTACAACAAATTAAAAAACACTACAACAAAATAAAAAACAACTACAAAATAAAAAACACTACAACAAATTAAAAACACAACTACAAATAAAAAACACAACTACATTAACCTACCGGAAGAGGTAGGTACCAGTGGGCATAGAAATTATATACGTAGACACCTCGTAGATTGAGCTGCCTATTGGAGCTGATGTATCGCGCGGCCGCCATCTTGGATGGGTCTCCAGTGCGCTCCCTTGCATTAATTTCTAATGAGGAATAATCATAACTACTCTAATTTTTACCGGATGTTCACACGGTTTGAGTTGTTATAAGCGGCAGAGATTTAGTATTGATACAGGATGCTGTCACACATTGAAAAATACTGGTTTCATGCTAAAATACTTTGTATTATGCTCTTTAAGTATGGCATATTGACAGAGGCAGACACTACTTAAGTATTTTACTTTATTTTAAGTATTTTAAGTAGCCTATCTGTATTTTATCAGTGTTTTTATTTGGAAAACTTATAATCCAAAGCATATAATCATAATTTTTACTCCACTACATTTCATAATGTCAAGTTTTTGGTTTATATTTAATATTTAAGTACATTAAACATCTACTTTTTTACTTTTACTTAAAAAGTACACAATTTTTATGTAATTTTTACGTAATTAGATATTTTATGTAATTAGGTATTAAATTGATTTTAATATGAATGAATTGAGAATGAATTGGCTGTGAGAATTTTCATTCCAAAATGGCGGCCATGCTACTGAACCGCCATCTAGTGGCTGTGGCCAAAAACGAATCAGAGTTCCCCCTCTTGTTCTTCTATACTCTTTGCTAGACCTTTGAAGACTCTGTCACAAAAAACCCTCCCATTTCATAGCAACTTCCCATTGCCTCCTCATGCCTGTATCACTGGGAAACCTTCAAATGTGAAAAAAAACAGCGAGAGATAATGAGAGAGAGTACCAGTTCCTGCTGAACATTGACATAATATTATAAATAATAACGTAAAAAAACCAAAATGATTGTTCAATCTTACTTGTGAAATGTAATCCCATGTGATCTGGAATCAATACTGCGCCGGTTATTGCAACCATAGATATGTATATAAAGGCTAGATGGCTCGTCCGCGCTGATGGCCAATTGAGTGGAACGTCCGCATTTTGGTGGCCATCTTAGGACAGGGCGCTCGCTCACTCGTAGCATTGAGTTTTAATGATGCAGGTACTTTTAAATGACCATAACTTGCTTAATTATTTACCGATTTTCAAACGGATTGGTTTGTTATAAACGTCAAAGATGTACCTATGACACTGAATACGTATACTAAAAATAAATAAAAAATTCATGAAACATGTTAAAGCATCCAGAATTATAGCCACGTTAATAACGTTTGTAAAAAACCAAACCGTTTGTAAATCCGTCAAGAATTCAGCAAGTTACGAGCATTTTAGTTGGCGTATGTCACTCACCTTCCGTCCACAGCAGCAGGGAGCAGCACTATGGCAGCACTGACCTAAGATGGCCGCCAAGTGACGACACAGCTGACTCCGCCTTGAGCCATCTAGCCTTTATATACATATCTATGATTGCAACCGTAAGCTGCACAAAATACGGGCATAGTTGCTTTCTTCCGTTAACTCCGATTGACTCTGGTGCTAGCGTTACAGTGAGGAGACCCATCCAATATGGCTCCGAAGCTTGATGCATTCCAGCACGTCATGAGGTGTCTATATAATGTCTATGCCCACTGGTACCTATCTCTTCCGGTGGCCGGTTGCATGAACATAGTCGTGACATTAAGACTGCGTCTTAAGAATGATTCTAACTAACTAGCAATTAGTTAGGGCTAATCAGTCTTATTATTTGGATTTAAATTAGACCAATCTACCTTTCTATGTAACATAATTAAAACGGTTATGATCAGTCTTGAAGAAAAAAATTCATGACTAACTTTAAAGACTAGTCTTAAAGTTTTATGCAACCGGCCACGGTAGGTTAATGTAGTTGTGTTTTTATTTGTAGTTGTGTTTTTAATTTGTTGTTGTGTTTTTTTTATTTGTAGTTGTGTTTTTTATTTGTTGTAGTGTTTTTTTATTTTGTAGTTGTGGTTTTAATTTGTTGTAGTGTTTTTTTTAATTTGTAGTTGTGTTTTTTAATTTGCTGTAGTGTTTTTTTAACTTGTTGTTGTGTTTTTTATTTTGTTTTTGTATTTTATTTTGTTGTAGTGTTTTTTAATTTGCTGTAGTGGTTTTTAATTTGCTGTAGTGTTTTTTTAATTTGTTGTTGTTTTTTTAATTTGTTGCAGCATTTTTTAATTTGTTGTGGTGTTTTTTAATTTGTTGTTGTTGTTTAGTAATTTGTTGTTGTGGTTTGCACTTCAGGGCCACCGTACTTTTCAGTAAAGTCGCTTACAAATATTTGTAGTCGCGGGTCGCGTTATTTTGGGCTTGTTTCTAAAGTGTAGTTGCTTTTTTGGGCTTGATCCCAGCTCCATAATAAGTTGTCAATCAGATATTTTTTATATGTTATTTAAACGTTGGAGTTTGTCTAGCCTGGGGCACGTTCAATCTCACACCGGTGCACAACATTTTTCTACGGTTTCCGGGTTGAACGACATGTTTCCTGGAAACGGTGTGCAACAGAATGCAACAGGTTTTAGAAGCGTTTTCTCTTGTTTTGTGGGTGTGTCAGAAATGTCGGCCCAATCAGCGGCAAGATGTATAAAACCACGCGGTAGTAAAGAGACAGCTCGCTCAATGGGTTCAAGTTGGAATGTTGTCTTTCATTCTGGACGGCAAGGTCAGTGACTGTAACATCGAGGGTATTTTACAGTATTAAACACACATTTATAACGATTTCATCAGGCTTTAGAAACAATTAAAAAATAACACAAAGAATGGCCTCTCAGCTACCGTAGTTGCAACTCTTGCGTCATCACAACAGGGTGTTCAATGCATCACCGTTTCTGTTTAATAAACGTTGTGCAACGTTTTGTGGGGGCTCAACAAGACGTTGCACAACGTTTCTTAAACAGAAACGGTGATGCATTGAACACCCTGTTGTGATGACGCTGCGTTCAGCCCCGACAAGACGTTGCACAACGTTTATTAAACAGAAACAGTGATGCATTGAACACCCTATTGTGATGACGCAAGAGTTGCAACTACGGTAGCTGAGAGGCCATTCTTTGTGTTCTTTTTTAAATGTTTCTGAAGCCTGATGAAATCGTTATAAATGTGTGTTTAAAACTGTAAAATACCCTTGATGTTACAGTCACTGACCTTGCCGTCCAGAATGAAAGACAACATTCCAACTTGAACCCATTGAGCGAGCTGTCTCTTTACTACCGCGTGGTTTTATACATCTTGCCACTGATTGGGCCGACATTTCTGACACACCCACCAAACAAGAGAAAACGCTTCTAAAACCTGTTGCATTCCGTTGCACACCGTTTCCAGGAAACATGTCGTTCAACCCGGAAACCGTAGCAAAACGTTGCGCACCGGTGTGAGATTGAACGTGCCCCTGTTCTCTCCGTCTCTCCCCTTTCCCCATGCACACAGGAGACAGCAGTTTTTCCCACCCACACCTGTTTCTAATTGGCTTTGACCCAGATGGCAACGAGTACTAGCCAATCAGAGGCAGAGCAGGGCAATCTGTTGTTTTTTCTGGCTAGGAAAACGTAGTGAGTGATGTAAACTTTAAATTAATGCGCGCGAGTTGCGACTGGTGTTGACTGACTGGACTGTAAGAGAGTTTTTTGGAGGAACAAATGCGGTTAGGGGTGCGTGGAAAAGTCGCTTGTTTTGGGCTTGTTTTCACAGGCCGGGTTTCTTATTTGTCTCGCGAGAACTGGCAACACTGCCGCCAGACTAATGTAACATGATCAAAACACTATCAAAACGGTGAAAATCTCCGAAAAGTGACAAGGATGCAGCACATAATTTATAATATTGTGCATATTAAACAGATTAAAAGTCAAATAACAGATTAATAGACGCTTATTTGATTTTGAGGTTGGATGCAAAATCTATTGGCTCAAAATAAAAAACAAGAGGGCACATGCCCCCTCAGTTAATGGGCATGACGCTTCTGTATTTATTTATTCATTCCTTGTACAATATATACTATGTCAATAAAGATTTTCAACCAATCAATCATGTTCATCTTTCCACTGCCATTCAACTTCATCTTTTAAAAGATCGATCCAGATGAATTATTTTTTGTTCATTTCTGTGTAAAGCCCTTTTGATAAAACGGAAATGAATACAAATAATCACAAAATATAAGCAAGGAAAAGGGTAAACCGGAAATGAAAAGAAAAAGATTAGCCTACAGCTATAAAAGAAAGAAAGTGTAAAATGATGATACATGGAAACTTCTCATCTGGCAAAACTCCAGTGTTTTACTGTAAATGGGCTGGTCTAGGGGGTGGATTAACAATTCCAGAGAAAGGGGACAGCACTTCCTCTTACCCTCATGAATATGCATATTAATGCAGCAGGACTAAAGGTTAGTTGAACTCCAACTAAAAAGAAGTTGCAGCAGTGGAATTCATCTGTGGTGTCAATTGATCACTATTGCTAAAGTATTCTGTTTTCAAACTTAAAACTAAGGTATGTAACTGATGTTTTTCTTATAGGCTACTATAAAAGCACAGTGATTGTGCACTGCATTCACAACAGCTGCGGTAGAGACGGCAAAAACGAGCTTTTCGCGCGTAGTTGGACGTGTGAACATTTTGAGTTTACTCGATTTATTTGCGCGTGAAATTCTAGTCATTCGAGAAATTCACGCCGCATAGCCGTAGCCAGGGTTTGAAAATTACCGAGGTCCAGGGTGGGGAGTTATCAAATGCTATCCCAGGTGAAAAAGTGCACTTAAATAAAATACACTTTTTAAGTACACTTAGTAAATGTACTATTTTCGTGCACTCATTTTGTGGCTTATATATCAAATTTGTTTTTGGTACTTCTTAAAATTAAGTTAAAACATCTAAGTGTTAGTTTGAGACATCATTTATTTCAATAAAAATCTAGTTGGTACTGGTATTCTTACTTTTTCAGGTAAACTGAAGTACTGCTCAAGTAGAACTTTACTTTTAATAAGTATATTTGTAGCATAACTTTACATAACTTACAATGTACATGCTAGTATTTAAGTAGTTTAAGTTCATTGAAGCATACTTTATTTTTTACCTGGGATCTAAAATATTCTGTCTTAACCTTTTTACACTTTGGGTACACACTCTTTTTTGGGGGATGGACTGGGACTGCTGGATTATTTATTACTTTTTCATGCAACAATGTTTATTTTTGTTATCATTTTAATAAGCAATATTATAACAAAAACGTTACAAGATTTAAAAAAAGAACTTGTTTAATGCTCTTGTTTTCAGCATCGCTAAGGGTTAACTTCTAAATTAAATGAAATAACAGAATTCTTAATGTTTATGTTTTGTTGAGATTAGCTTTACCGTTTTACGCTACGTGTTTTAACATATTTGGCCTATTTTATTTAAGCCCAATTCTTCTACATCTTTGTACCAGAGTTATTTTGTTTTTCGATAGTGTTATTGATACTGTTGATACTCTTACAGACACAATTATGATGATCACTGCTTTTATCTTACCGAATGTAGTATCAGCAATAACCTGCTGGCGCTGAATAATGCGTCTTATCTGATAACTTTTTTTATAATGTTGCCAGATATTAGTACGAAAAACAAGGAAAAATAATTGGCCTTAAAAAACAAAGTTCGTCAAAACCTTGTATTTCAGAAATAAATCAGAGAAATCTCTAATACTAACCTACACCTAACAACTTTATAAATAATGTCAAAGTGTCACATTAATTGCTAAAACACTACGTCTAATGAGGATTTTTAACAATAGGATCTGGCAACACTGCAAAATCTGTACCCGCGCCGTCGCAGCTTAAACCAATCTTCGTCGTTTTACACTAACTATACAGTAAACTGTCCAAACTTAATTATATATGTGGATTCTTTTTGGAAAAACTAATTAGTCATTCAGAGAACTTCAAATTTTATTTTTTATATGAAAAAATTTCCGAGGTCCGAACCTCTGTGATCTCATAGCTGGCTACGGCCATCACGCGGTAATTCGCGTCACGGAAGGGGTTTTTGCCAGCCGGCAGATCCAATTGAGCCGAGCTGCCCCTGGATGACGGCCGCCTGCAGCGCTACTTCTGGCCGGCCTCAGTTAGATTACCGTGTCGGTGGGAGGATTTCCTTCGAGGACTCCAGCGCGCCTGTCTATCGGTCTACGGTCAGTAAATCATTGAATATTCTGTGTGATTACATGTAATTAATGTCTGAGAACTTCCATATACATAAATGGGGTGGTTTCCCGGACAGGGATTAGCTTAAACCAACTGTTGTAGACGAAAGTTAATTGTCACTTCAAGTGTTGCCTGTATTGATATCTGTGTGTTCAGAAGTGGGGTGTGCCGGTTTCAGAAATGGTGATAACGGCTATGACGTAAGTCATGTGATGGTTCGTAATAACCGTCCGGGGGAAAAAACGTCCAGGGGTGGGTCTCTGGGTAATTTGTTTGTAATTATAAAACGAAAATACCGTTTTTCTGTTTTTTGTTTCAAAGGGAAAAAACAAGTAATCGTTTTTGGTGTCATAATCAGAAACGAAAAACCAATTGAAAACGACCCGTTTTTCGTATTTGGCGATCATTTTGTCGTTATTCCTTTTTGAACAAAGAATGAAGAGGGTCTTTTAACTTCAGTCAATTCGTTATTCGTTTATAAACCATTAACCATTATTAAAACTAATAAAATAATAACTCTGGCTGTTAGGGAGAATTATACATTTTTAAGACTATTGGTGACCTGTAACTTCAGATTAGTAAATTAAGTCATTTTATATGTAGCTTAGGATAGCAGGTAGCCTATTTATTTATAAGTTTCTATTATTTAATTCACATTTTAGTTTTGTAACATATTTATAGCCCTTCTTGCTATGTGGAAGCTCAACCAGCAGAGGTCACTCTACCCCCTTCTGTGCACCGATTCTTTCTGTGGCGATAACAGGCAACAAGTGTTTGACCTTTTGACTTGTGTTTAAGAGAAGGCAAGCACTGCTACCAACATAAGCTAATCACTAAGCTTGAAGGGTGTGCAGTAGTGATAGCAAAATGAGGCTTCCTGAACCACTGACACCTCGCAGCCCATTGCTTCACCCAAAGGTTCATCACCCGAAGCTTAATTCAGCATTGCTCCATAGTGACACCTAGCGACTGTTAAAATTTTATTTATCTGTTAGCAGATAAATAAAATACATTTTATGCAATGACCTAAGCAGATTTTGTTTTAATTGTCTGGTTATAAAATAGAAGATGCATGTTTTTCGGTGTGAATTTTCTTGGGGTGTCTACAATAAATTCATTAATTACAATTAATTGATACACAGTTAATTAATTATTAATTAATTAATTAATTGTTTAAAGAATGACTAAAAAAAGTATGAGCTAAAAAGTAAGACTTTGTTTAGTACAGTGTACATGAGAGAGTAGTCTGGGGTGAAATAAGAATTGTTACTTTGTTTATTTATATTTGTGTAAAGTGAAACCATTACTAGTTTTAGTACTGTGTAGTGCTTATGGGACTGGGGGAACAAAGAAATATTATTGCTGTATGTCAGCTCCTTATGACACAGCAAGCAATTCACCTTCAAACATGAACAAATGGACATGAAGACCACACTGTCATAAAGTGTGACTTATAATAATTATATTAACACAGTAAAATATAATAATTACACATACTTTATTGTGAGCAAAATTTCAAAATACTCTCAGACAAGGGAGTATTTCCTCTTTCTTGCTGGCTCCATTACAAAGACAAAATAATAGGTCACAAAAAGGGCAATCTAACTAATCTTATCTTACTAATACAACAATAATATAATATAGCTAATAATTAATCACAATATATATACTATAACTATTTTCTAATTATATAGTATAACTAATAATATAATCTATTACTAATAATAAACTCCCCAACACTCTGCTTCTACAACTCCTGACACCTATCCAACACTAAAACGCTACAACACCCACAAGGTGGCGCAAGTTTCAATACTCAGACCGAACCAATGACGTGTTCCACACAAACCGAGGCCTCGTTTGTCATTGGTCACGTGATTTCTACATTAACGACACAAGCCTCGAATCAGGCTCCATCTGGCACGCCCATTTATTCTCGACACACGCTCCGAAGCCTCGCTTCAAATAACCCATGACTAGTGTGCAGAACTTGGCTTTTCTCCCTGGTTCTCGTGTCAGAGCCTCCCAGAGTTTCCCCAATACCTGGAGGATGTGAGCCTGTGCTGTGTGCAGGGTTTAAGGACTAATGATAGTAGCGAGACTGGCCCAAGTCACCTACCATCACTCTCTCTTCAAATAAATGCTGGACTGGCAGGACAAAGCAGCAGACCACTCCTTCCTTTGGCACCATAGGGCCTTGTTGTCACTTTCAGATATTTACATCATGGTTTATGGTAAGCCACATCTTTGAATTGTGGCACTACTTTTGTGTAATTGGATGATGTCAACTTATGTCTTTAAATACAAATATACATAATAATTTACAATGGTACAGTGAAGCAGGGCTCTGCATTGCAGCTCTTTCACTTGCATATGCCCTTAAATGATTTACAAGCATAGTGGGTGAGTGAAGACTAAAACCTACTGTAAATGTTATAATGTTAAGGTTAAATTATACTTTTATACATTTATACTAGTTCCTGTGGCTTACCATAAACCATGATGTTAATATCTGAAAGTGACAATAAGGCCCTTTTATGGTGCCGGAGAATCCATGTATCGTTCGTTCAATCGATTTTTCAAATTAAAAACAAAAATGATAAAACGAATAACGACTTGTTTTTCGATTTTTGGATTGTGCATTCAGATCAAAAATACAAAATATGAATAACGGGATTAGGACAAATTTTAATTTTTCAATCTAATACCTTAGCAGACATTTGCCAATGAAATCATTTTAAACAGATCAAGTACTTTTGTGGTAACAGATTACAGACATTTTAATAACTTTGTGCATATGACAGAGCAACGAGCAATCATGCTCTCCTGTAGTCTTATTCTCTTATACAGTCCGACTCTTGTTGGATTCTTGTGGTGCGGGATTAAATTTAGGAGTATAAATTGGTAGCAGTCGGAACTCTGGGGTACCCATATTGGACAGGAACGTGGTTGGGAACGGGCGGTCTGGGCTTTGTTTCCTGTTAAAATTGAACTTAGCACTTAAGAGCGCTTTTTACGAGCTACTTAATGAACGTTAGTTATTCTTCACGTGCATTTCCCAAAAATGCACTTAAATATATCGCACACAGCAGTGGCTATCCGTTTGTCAAGTGCTGAAATGTCGCCTATATAGAATGACTGTTAAAAGTTTAGCCTAATTATCTTCACCCAATGCATGTAATAATATTGTTAATAATTGTTAATAATATTGTTTAATATTGTTCAATGACTAATTGCACGTTTTAATAATTTATGCTATGTGAAATCATCTTTTCAATATTTAGTTATAGGACTCATTCCAGTGTGAATTGCCTTTTTAAGTTTATAATATTACTTATTTGGCTATCATTGATATATTAATATCTTATGCCTTTCTATGTTATGTTTATTTTACATTTATTTTACCAGCACGGATGTACACTGTTCTATGCATACTGTACACATTATATTAAGCACAACCTTTGGTCATTATTAACTTCACAATCAAAGAATGAATTAAAAGAGCTTTATAATACAATGTCTCTACAAATCTTTAGTCTCCTCAAGTATTGCCTTCTACATTTTAAAGAATAGATGAAAGGCGAAACATCATCACGGTAGAGCTGTGTTAAGTTACGATGCTTTTGGGAAATGCAGCCCTGACTGACAATAGCGCACTAGCCCCGACATCTTTTGACAGCGTTAGCGTATTCGCACTTCATTCTGATCACATGTACACCTGCAAGAATGTTTGTAATAGTTTGGCAGAAAATAGGTTTATATGGTTTTTAGTGATATGTTTATATGTTGCTTAGTGATATGCTTTGCCCTATTTAATGTATGTTTCTTTGTTACATTTTGCGTTGACCGTGAATATTTTTTTTTTAATATTCCATGTAAACCTGGCAATGTCTTTGCATCCCGATGATGTTATGAGTGCACCTTAAAAGAGAGCGCATTCAGCCATCGTTGTCGGAATTTGAATGCGATATGCTAAAGCGTGTCTTTATAGGAACATTTTTTATAGGCTAAATGTCGGTTAAGCTATCAGTTAAAAGTTATTTTTTACATAGCACTAGATATACAAACTTATGTTTTCCCTTCATTCATATTTTGCTAATAATTAGTGACAAACGTCGTAGGGAAAAAAAGGTTGGATAAAAGCATTCTAAGCGGTGAAACACAGAGTGAATTTTAAGTGGGTGCGGGACGAAAAAAACAACAATGCCGCGCAGACCAAACCAGATGTGTATAAATAATAATAATAATAATAATAAAAAAGAAATAAAATTCAAAACTCGGACTGTAAGCGAATGAGATCTTACATGGGAGCACAGTGCAATTCACGCCCTTATTATGCCTGTAATCTTCTGTTTAAAATGATTTCATTGGCAAATGTCTGCTAAGGTATTAAATAAAAAATCAAAATTAAAATTTGTCCTTATCCCGTTATTCATATTTTGTATTTTTGATCTGAATGCACAATCCAAAAATCGAAAAACAAGTTGTTATTCGTTTTATCATTTTTGTTTTTAATTTGAAAAATCGATTGAACGAACGATACACGGATTCCGGAGGAAGGAGTTTTAGTTTTTATTTCAGTTAACTAAAGTGTTTTTTTTTCACACCCAGTGCTACTTTAGTTGTACTAAAAAATTATATTAGTTCAGTTTTAGTCTACAATCACCTCACTAACTATAGTTACTTTTATTTTGAAAGTGTTACCAGTTACTTTTCGCTTCCAAAAAAGGAATAGACCACGTGACTTCCGTTTTTGGTTTATAAACGAAAAACAGATTGACTGAAGTTCAAAAACCCTCTTCATTCTTTGTTCAAAAAGGAATAACGATAAAATGATCGCCAAAAACGAAAAACGGGCCGTTTTTAATTGGTTTTTCATTTTTTGATTCTGACACCAAAAACGGTTATTTGGTTTTTCGTTTTGAAACAAAAAACAGAAAAACTGTATTTTCGTTTTATATTTACAAACGAATTAAAGATTATCCATAGATCCCCAGACCGTTTTGCGCTTTGCGATGTTCACCTGTTATAGGACAACTGACTGGATTAGCTACTTGCTCTATGTCAGGGGTCCCCAACCTTTTTTCACCACGGACCGGTTTCAGCTTTAAAAAAAATTTGCGGACCGGGGAGTGAAATTGAGGGGGGGGGGCTGGGGTCGTTGAGTTGCTGTTCAAACGTGCTGAAAATCCCCCTTTTCGAAATTTACGTTTTAAACGGAAGTAAAGTAAACCATGCATTAGGAAAATTAATAATTGCTTTATTTAGGCTATAGTATATTTTCTATAGACGTGTAAAACCATATTTTGGCGGATTGTTTTTTACTTTCATTGTTTTTACTAGTTTACCTGCCCATTTAGTCTTAATATTTAATGGAACCTAAACGAACTTGGCTTGCTGTTCTCGAAGGCAGCTCGAATCTTGGTCGGGCTCGAGACCCAATTCCAAGTAACAGAAGAGAAGAAAAATGCATTGAAGGAGGAGAGATGCCAGAAGAATTGCGGCTGCGGGCGCAGAGGCACGGAGACTCAAGTTTACCATGATTAATGATGATTGTTGGAGCCACATTAGTTTATATTCAAGTAGTGGTAATTTGTTATAATTTTCTAATTAATTTGTGTACTATTACGATTTTCTCAAATTAGTAATATATATTTTGACCTTATTCTTTTTGTTGTTTATTTATTAATAGTCTTTTATTTATATGTTTAGTCTTTATTTTTTGGTTAGTTTAATAATTACAATACTTGATTTATACACCTGAGGGCAGTAGTGGGCACAGGTAAAGGTGAATATAGGTAGGAAGTAGGAGGTGTCCTATAGCACCTGGGTGACGGGCATATGGTTTTTTACCAGCGTGAGAGATGCTGTATTGTCTGCTCAGTGTGAACAAATAAACCAGCCACAAGTCTGAATCCAGTTTGAATTTGTTTTATTTCTTACCTGCGTACATCACCTGCCCAGGGTGCTAGAAGTTGTCGTTTGAAGGTTTGATTTAAGTTTAATTTTTCTTTGTTTGTTGACAAACGGCCACTACAATAATTGACAAGTTTAGGTTCCTTTCAAACCTACGTTAAAAGTGTAGCCGTTAAAATATTATTAGCCTAATAGTTTATTTTGATCATGGTGCTACGATCGATAGATAATTCTGAAGTTGTTTTATAGAAGAATAAAATAATTACTTTTCAGTCATTTGCGCTGTCACACATTTGAACGTCTCCGCATATGTACATCATTGCGACGTACATTTGCAAATGATTCATAAAGTCATACCTCCGCAATTCTTTGATCGATTGTCTTTTAGAAGTACTGTATGCTCAAACTCTAATGACAGCAATGTGATCGCTGATGCGCTGGTAGAGAGAGCGAGGCGGAGAAAAAGAGAGAGAGAGCGGCTCTGTTCAAAAGTGGAAATGATTGATATTATTTGAAGTCGGCTCTTACAGTACAAAATACCCGATTAAGCTATTAAGTGGCTATTATACACATTTTTTCGGGACGTTCTTGCGACCCGGTGGCAACTTGTCCACGACCCAGTACTGGGTCGCGACCCGGTGGTTGGGGACCTCTGCTCTATGTTTATTTAAAATTAACAGAAAGACAACTAGCAGTGAATGTGCATTCACCGCTATCACCCAACGACCCCCTTCTTTAGCCTGAGGAAGCATCTCCCTCTAACCCGTCGTTTGAAACTTGACCCTTCGCAGGGATTTTGATTGACAGGTGATCTGACCAATCATACCTCTTCGCCATCCAAAACAGTCAGGAGCGTTAGTAGATTAACATTTAAAAAAAAAGATTAACATGGAGGATTTGAACTTGAAAAGCGGAGTGTACGGACGCCTTTCCGCTGTTAAAACAACATTCCTTCTTATGATAATTCATGTTTATTTGATGCTATAAATTAACTAGAAGGAAGAGATGATTTGAAAGGTGAGACTTTGTTTAATATGGTTAATATCAAAAGTAACCAAAAAGTAACCTGGTCTGTCCTGTGTATCAGTGCGTTGTCAGTGTCTTCTCTGCTCCGTGATGTATCTTTCACTGCTAGAGAACATGGTGGGGCATGAGAGCGGCGTATCTTGTCAGACATAGCAACAGTAACTAAAGGGGTCGGGTCTTTGCGAACGGTCAATTGACCTGATATATTCTCCATGTTCATGAGTCATCTGCATATCTCACTCACCTGTATGCTGTTTTAAAAAAAAAATACAGTTGAAAACGATGTAGACCATTAATAACACAGACTGTTAACAATTGTTTTTAATCAGTATTTAAAAGCACACCATGGAACGTTTTGGCCACTAGGGGGTGCTAGACATGTATTTTCACGTCTAGCGCCCCTAGAGGCCACAAGCGCCGCAGCACTGTTGCAAAGGAAAAGAAGACACCTCTTTAGGTCACAAAGTGTGTCTTCCAGCATGTCATGTGTCATATAATATAATTTAATTGCAAAGCTTACGTTTACAAGCCAGTTGTAACGGTGGTCGCTTGGTTAAAGTTTGGATTTTAAAAAATGTTGCCTTAAAGGGGAATCGAACCCGGATCACCCGAGTCGTGGGTCCATGACGCCACCACGGCACCTCAATATCAATAATAAGTCTCTCTCTAAACTCTCCAAGTAGCCTCCAGTAAAATTTATAGTAAAAAAAAAACGTAAAAAAATAGTGTTTGGGCGCCAGACAGGACTAATATATGCAAGCAATATAACATTACTTACTAGTACAAAAGCATGAGGGCCAAGTCAGCATCGGTCAGAAACCCCTCCTCCTTCTTTTAGTTCACGCCAGCGAGCGAACGCTGGCCCAATATAATTTCCTCGTCCTTCATTTTATTCTGTCACTCTCCCCTTTTCTCTTTCTGGTGCAGAAAAGTTGCACTCTCACGTCCGAATTTGAGGAAGTGGAGGAAGTGAAGCAGATTTTTGTAGTTTTTTGTTTTGTGCTCGGTTACTACTCGAAACTAGCCTGGATCCGCCCTCCTATGTGCTTCCGCTTAATTTTCAGTACTACGTCTGGGACTGCTGTGTAGAGTTTCGTTTTCTCCTGCAAAAATCTGCAGGTCATATCAGCGAACAGAGGGGGGTGGCTAAGAACGATGATGTTGAGGTCATGCGTCACATTGAGTTATAGTTCAGTAATGGCAGCAGAGAAAGACTTGAGAAAAGGTATTCGGTCCGTTGTTGCAAAACTGCCGAACATACAGAAGTTATAGCGGAGCAAGAACAATGTTTGCTAAGTTTTGTTGGTCTGATCATTCGGACTTGTTGTTTCAGTCCAGTTTCGGCGCATGATATACGTCACGACCACACGTTAGCGATTGGCTATGGCAGATCCTGAGTGACTCTGGGCAGATCCAATAGTTTTAAACTTCAACAGAGGACCCTCCTTAACGGAAGTAACACTTTGCAATGGAGCGTGGCCAGACGAGAGTCTGGTTGGACCAGGCTAACCCGAAACCCCAAGTTTAAAAGTATGAGTAAAAGCGTAAAATACGCTATAGTGGACATGTCATTTAACCTATTTTAAGTCTATGTACCATCACAAGGGTCTTGAAAATATATTATGAAGGTTGAAAACTACAAAGTGTAACTTTAAACATTCTCTATGATAATAAATATTTAAAAAAATAATAATAATACGGTTTTGGCGGTTATAGAATGCATATGACGGTGTTCAACTATAACCGTTGGTCTCACGGTTATATAATAACTGTCACACCCCTAAGACTATGGGGCTAACCTGGTTAAAAATTCTCAGTAGTAACTGAATCATGGTCTGGCAAAGCTTCATAGACAAATCATTTCATCAAAGGGCTTCACCAATGGACATCTCTCAAATGCTTCTGTGCGCAATAGACCCTTTTATTGTTTGTACACAATGATGACGCAGCAACGTACGCGCGCACAGTTTGGCAAAGGAAGTATGGCAAGAATCAGCAGTGAAGCAACCCAGACAGAGAAAGTTTTTTTTTTTAATTTACTTATAAACTTTTTCAAACACAGCTACCAGATCCGTGTACTATAGTGGAGTGGATAGAAGATGTTAGCAGATGGCCAAATATAAAGTGGCCAGATACATATATATGTATATTAGTATATTATATTAGTGCAACCAAACGCAACAACCAGACATTTTGATGCTGGGAAACCGTTTTAATAAACTTTCTGAGTTGCTAACATGTTAGAACCACTGGGGAACAACACCACTTCTGTTGCCGAAATGCGCGTGCAGGCTATTTGATCACGTGGGCTGTAAATGGGTCTATAGAGACAAAGCGCAACGCGTCATAACCTGAAAACTACACCCGCATGGGGAAAACAATCCATCCATCTCCATTGACTTTGTATTGCGAGAGGCTGCCTCCTTGTAATTTCTGGCTTATAACAAAAAACAGAATAATGCCTTAAAGCTGCCGTATGCAGAGCTAACAAACCAAAAAAAAAAAACAGAAATAAGTTTTTATAAGCTGTCGATCCCAAAAAACGAGCATTTAAAGACACAAAAGTGGAAAACAGTCAACTTTAAATAGTACTACCATTGTCGCACTTTAGGGAAACGTAGTCGGCAATCCACTTTTTTCTCCTTAAAGGCTGGGTTTTTATGGCTCTGCCGCTTATAAAAACTTATTTCTGGGTATTTTTTTTTGGCTTGTTAGCTGTACACCTTGTCACACAGCAGCTTTTAGGCATTATTCTGTTTTTTGTTATAAGCCAGAAATGATAAGGAGGCGGCCTCTCGCAATACAAAGTCAATGGAGACAGTTGGATTGTTTTCCCCTGGGTGGGCGTGGTTTTCAAAACTGCACTCTGTCTCTATGAAGGGTATGCATGTGACGTCACCTTCGGCAAAAGACAGAGTGGCAGCATTTGTGTACGGACTGAAATCAGTGAAAACACGAGGAAAACGCATCTAAAACGAGGGAAAAAGCTGTTGTGCGATAGATTTTACCAACAGATTTAACAAGAATTCAAAGCTATCGTTTTACAGACAAAGTAAATAGATCGTTCATGCCAACGTCCACAGTAGGGCTGCACGATTTGGGTAATTTTTCCCATTGCGGTTATTGATGCTAATATTGCGATGTGCGGTTGCGATTATAATAAATGGTATCATGAGTCAACTTGATGGGTTTTAAGGAAAATCCACACACAGTTTAGTGATAATGCTAAAATGTGTATTTGTAAAACTAGAAATGTTTTCGTATTGCCACGTGATGTAGCAACTGCTCAGTGTCAGTAATCCTAAATCCAAAATACCGCCATACAACAGACGTAGAGTTTTCTTTTTAGCTACCAGATCACTGTCAATCTCCGCTGCATCCATCTTCGCTCTGGTATTTCCGCGCTGTGCACACACGCATGCCACACACGTGCATGCCACACGTGCACTGCCTTTTTTGTTCATTTTTCTTTCTTTTTTTAAACAGCAAGGAAAATCATCAAACTGTTATCAGAAAGTTTGTGTTAACAAGTCCACACATTTATTTATTTAATATAATTGCAACATTTTTCTGTCATGTAATCGCACAGGCTGACATCGCGATTGCGATGCGATTAATTGTGCAGCACTAGTCCACAGGTGGGTTGACAAGTTGCTAGGGCACTATCAAGCAGAGTTGGACACTACTTAAGTATTTTACTTTCTACTTAAAAGTATTTGTATTTTATCAGTGTTTTTCTTTGGAAAACATACATTCCAAAGCATATTATCATAATATTAAGGGCCCGAGCACCAAGGTGCGAAGACCCTATTGTTCTTCAAGGAGTTATTATTATTATTATTATTTTTATTTTTTTCTTCTCGGAATTCAGTGGGACTTTAGAGGGCCTAATCATGCTCGAAAACTCATGAAATTTTGCACAGATGTCAAGAGTGGTGAAAATTTACATGTGGTGTAGGCTTTGGAATTAAGCGTGGGAAGATGGCTCTATAGCGCCACCTACAAATGTTCAACTAAGCAGCCCTCGGACTGTGTTTGATGTACAATTACGGTACGCTTCTGTATCATGACAAGACCTACAAAAAAGTATCTTGGAGTGAAGCCGTAAACCAAACAGGAAGTCAGCTATTCTGTTTTTTTGTGTCATTTGGGCGCAGTTTTTGTCATTTCCAGGCGTCATACTTTAACTAACTCCTCCCAGGATTTGACTCTGCGCCCAAAAACTCTAAATTGCTGCCTTCTGTGGCAGCATTCCAAGGCATGAAGGCATTGAGGCATTTCCGAATCCAATGTCCTGGTCGAATTTGAAAAGAAAGCGGCTGGAGTACAAATTTAGTGTAAATAAATGTATATTTTCACTTTTTACACTTTTTACTTTTAATTGCATTTCTAGCGAGAAATTAGTATTGCAGTTTTCAAATATGTGATTAGTTATCACAAATGTGCTCACTGTTTATATTTCAAACACACTGCCTTTTGAAGTGTGTCCGTAAACATTTCTCTTAGAGGCGGTTTACACTTGGCATTAACAAGTGTTTTATGTCGATCGGATCACAAGTGGATGACGTTAATGGCAGGTGTAAACGGTGTTCAAAACGTTTTGAGCTCGTCCACTTTCGACCACTTTCAACCACATTCAGATGTAGTTGAAAACACTTTTGATTGGATTCCTTTGTAGTGTAAACACAAATGTTGAATGTGTTCTAAAAGCCACAGGTGACCGCCTTCTCTTCACCCATTTATCTAATCTGAGGTACTGAACACAATGTTTTATGTCTTTTCTGACACGGCACTAACATATGGTGTACTGCGCTATTTTTAGCCTATCATTTATAAAACTTAAGCGGCTGATCTCTGCAGTTTCATTTTGCAAGCGTGTGAAAGTTATGCGATCTTATTTCATCAATTACACTAAAAATTCAGAGAAAGCTCTAACATATACATTTACAAAACACTGTGCAGCATGTTTTCTTACAACACAAACAGCGGATTTCGGGATAATATTAGTTTGCGTCCATATAAACTCGTCATTTCTCCCGCTCGTGTTTAAATGACAACAGAGAGACTGGCCCACAGCTTCCTTAATGCCTCCAAAGTCTTTGCCTCATGAGGCAGCGGGTAACAAGTCACCTGCCTTCGGACGCAGCCGTAGTAAGACAGCAGCTGTGTCCCAATTCAAGGGCTGCGACCTTCTAAGCCAGGGGTGTCAAACTCATTTTAGGCTGAGGGCCGGATGGTAAATAATGCCACGAAGTGCGGGCCGGATAATTTTTTTAAACCTTAGTGTGCTGATAATTGTGTTAAAATTAACTAAACAAACCAATTAATTTATTTGTTTAGCAAGAAAACTAGAGAAACACACAGCTCTGTGAAAACTACATTTCATAAGGTCACACTCATACTGTATATTATACACACAAATTTACATCTGTACAAAATCCACTGGCCTTAGGTTGAAAAGCTTTTATTTTTACTTCTTTGCCTTAATGCCAAAATTATTTATAAACCATTCACTGTTCTTTGGAATATATTTGTAATGAGAACAGTCATTTAGAAAATGAAAATGCTAGATGGGTTTGTTATGTTGAACTGCCTTCAGCAGCCTCCCTTTCCGTTCTCTGTCTATATTTTCTGAAAGCATTGGTGTTTTTTTTATTTTTTGTCTACAAAGTGTGCCAACAACAGCAAATTTAGTGTTTATATTAACTTACACCTGATCGGGAACATTAAATCCATTAGACAAGCATTGTAACTTTAATACTAAGAATGTGGATATTTTGTCGTTTGCTTGCTAAGTTGTTAGCACTTTTAGAACACCGACAGCAAATCATTACCGGAAGAAATACATAAACAAACTTCCAAATTACGAATTCTGTGGTTTAACAACTGATATAATGTAATGAATCTACCTGTTAATGCAACGAACTTCGGAAACTGTCGTTTTCGCTCTCCAGGCAGAGAGTGGACACAGAGATGCTGCGGAGCGGGCGGGAAAACATGAAGTGGATTACTGGAATCAGTGGATCTTTAGGGGAGCGGTAAACAATAAAGATTTTTGGGCACCGTGTTTAGTCTGTTCCGCGTTTTGCTGGTTTCCACAAGTCAAAAACCCCGCCTGAAAGGGTTTTTAAAATATGTATTTAATATTTAATAAAACTGTATAAATCATCATGCGGGCCGGATTGGACACCTTTGCGGGCCGTATGTTTGACACCCCTGTTCTAAGCATTTAACCTAAATACGCAACCAAGGCGAGCACTCGGTCATTTAAGGTGGCAGCCTCCGAAGTCCGCAAAGAGAACCCAAATGAGACGGCTTAACCTGTCACGACTGGGATGCAGGAGTGAGTAAGTTAGGACGCATGTGCAAAGTTCAGATGAATAAATAACATTTTTTAACCAACAGAAACAAAACACGAGGAGTAAAACAACGGGCAGGTAAGTAACACATGAACACATGAACACTCAAACAGAGAACAACAGGAACAGACGTGGAACAGCGACAATGATCCGGCAATGAGTGTGACACAAACACTGGTATAAATACACAAAGACTAATGACACACAGGTGGAATGAATGATGTGATAATTAACAAGTGTCCAGGTGATGACAATATAGAACAGACACAAAACATGACACGGATCACCGTGACATAACCTTCGGAAGAACCATAATTTTGTCACCTGCTGCACTCGCCCACCGCGCCTTTCAGCAGGACGCAGCGAAGACGTTTCTAACTTAATAAAATAAATATGGAATCAGAAAACATATTAATTTATTTTAGAAAATATGACATGTTAATGTAGATTTAACTATTCAAGAGTATATCAAATGAATCAACCTTAGAAATATACACAACACAAAAAAAACAGAACAATATTTACACAAAACATAACTTATGATACTAAAACAGTGACAAGAAAAATGTTTTCTGCAAAATACAAACTTTTATTTAACAAAGGTTTTAATTGTTTATTGTAGAATATCCAGCTGTTATATGCAGCCGTTGCAGACACGCAATGAATCTCGGGATAGCCCCAGCTTTTAAGGATCCATTCGTTCTATCCTTAACAGCATGAAGAATAGTGATGGAAATTTTCGTTCATTTAGGTGACTCGTTCATTTTCAGTTCGTTCACCAAAATGATTCGTTCAGACTCGTTCACTGATTCGTTCAGTGACCATTTCTTAATTTTACAAAAATACGCCAATAGGTGGCGAAGATGTGTGTCATTATGTGTTTTAAGACAATGAATGACTTTTTGCAAAAACTCATTAGTTTTTAATAAAGCTCAAATTGTGAAATACTAAGCATAATTTTATCAAGTTACCGAATATATTAAGACACACGTACATTCATAGTACATCTAATCTGGATTTGTTGTAAATAAAGACTCCCGTGCATGCCTCCTCTGGTTCGTCAGTCATCAGATCCTCGTTCACGAATCATATAATTTCGGTCATGTTGTTCAAGACTTCGTTCAGACGCAGATGACTGATTTAAGTTCGGTGAAAGGGTGGATTAAACTATATAGACATATAAAACTATATTAAACAGAAATACCAATTTTTTCAACAGTAATTACCTTGCTTATCATTTGTATTAAGGTAAATAGTCCGCCTAAACATGGTTACTATAACTTTTATTAAAATAAAACCACATGATTCTTTCACAAGATTGTTTACGTTGCACTCGCTATCTATACGATCTCTCTCATTCATTAGGTTGTAACCTGTACCAGTCATTCAGTTTGTTTAAGAACGCGATCTCTCTATCTCTCTCACGTTCGTTCAGACTCAAAACAGCGGCTCGGTCAGTGAAGGGCGTATTCATTCAGTACGTTGAGCCAATCATATGCTCGGCCACAGCTTATACTCGATTGCCATTGGCTCGTAGTTTTGTCACTCTTTGAAGGCGGAAAGAAAGCCGCGCATCATTTGTCCGTGCTCCTCAAGAAGGGAGGGAAATTTCAGTGAACGAGAAATATGAGTCAATGGATGGCGTGAACGAGAACGATTCGTTCACATAAAAGATTCGTTCAAAAAGAACGATTCGTTCACGAACGTAACATCACTAATGAAGAAATAAGGACGCATTTTGAGGCTTCATTCTAAGCACCCTTTGAATTGGGATGGCCTTACTAGCCTCAAGTCACGCTGCTGTGACGCAATCGGTCTTAAAATACGTCCTTAGAACATCGCAGCCTTTGAATTGGGACACAGGTAGCGATAACATCTTTTTTAGATATGAAGGCTTCAATTGTTGTTCTTTGCTCATGTTTTAACAAAAATGAAAAGTTTAAATCGCTTAAAACAGACGCATAGCTGATTCAAACGAGTTATGTTCCACGGCAGCATCCTTCTTTGTAATGTACAAAATCTGCTTCACCGTGTCCATCGTGTAAAGCCTGCCCAACATTTCTGATTGATGCCATGATTTCAACGGATTAGAAATGGGCTTGAATGGCCTCTTTGCCAAATCTGCCGTAAGTTAATGTGTTTGTAATAAAAGTGTAGTAACCATGCATTTTTTGGTGTATAGATTACTATTAGTAAAACCATGGTTCCCTTTCAAAATGGTTCACTTTGCATTGTGTCAGTAGCAACTCCAGTTTACCCCGCGATTGAAGCCTATTGGTTAACGTCAGTAAAAATTACAGACAAATGGCATTTGAAATCGCGAAAGGGGCGGGTTTTACGCGCTATTTAAGTCTGGGTCAAATGCAGAAATTCACCTTTATGAAGTGCGATCATCTCGCTGCTCCGAGGAAGAAGCCTTTACCTTTACTCGACGTTGAATCAAGCCCTGCAGCGGAATCCACGCCCCGGCGTCTTCCCCGGCCCCTTTCCGGATCAAAAAGAGCAGAATTTCCTAGAGGGAATTTCCTCTCAAACAGAGGTCCCCAACCACCGGGTCGCGACCCAGTACCGGGTCGTGGACAAGTTGCCACAAGGTCGCAAGACCGTCCCAAAAAAAATGTGCATAATAGACATGTAATAGCTTAATCGGGTATTTTGTACTTTAAGTACTTCAAATAACATAAATCATTTCCACTTTTGTACAGAGCCGTGCTCTCTCTTTTTCTTAGTGATGCACCGATGTATCGGCCACCGATTTTTGATGAATTTGAAACCATCGGCATATCGGCAACAGCACGAGGAAGGCCGATACCGATTGTTTATTAATTAACTGCATAAAGAAATCCATTATATGTAAAAAATGAGTTAATGTTGTTAATAAAATAAATGCTGAATAGCAAAAAACACCTTTGAAGGTTGTCAGTGTCACGGCTAGTCCATGTCATGTTTTGTGTATTGCACTGATCCGTCTCACCTGGACACTCATTGACTCATTACGCCAATACACTACACCTGTCTTGTGTTTAATTGTCTTTGTATTTATATGCCTTGTTTCTGTCACACCGGTTGCCAGATTATTGTCATTACAACCCTGTCTGTTCCCTGTGTTGGATGTTCCTGTTTTCCTGTGTTCCTGTATTCACCATGTCAGCCCTCGTGCTTTTATTATTAAATGTTATTTATTTTGAACTTTGCGTTTGCGTCCTGTCACTCCTACCCAGTCATGACAGTCAGGCTGTCTTATTATATTTGTTTTAGCTTAGTTTGTGCCTCTCTTATTATGTTGGTCAGTTGAATGTTAATTAGATCCAATCCATGTTCAGTAAAAATAATTTGATGCAAAAATAAACTAGCTAATAGACCAACTGTATAGTATTGTATATAAGTGTTTAACTCTTTCCCCGCCATTGACGAGATATCTCGTCAATTAAGAGAAAACGCTTCCCCGCCAATGACGAGATTTTCCGTCTTTCCGCAATACCGCTATTATCCACCAGGTGGCGCCCTTCCGCAACTTTAAGTACCGGAAGTATTGCCCTATGGCAAGCAGCTGCATGTCCGTGTCTGTTTTAAAGATCGCGCTGAATGGGATCTCTATGAAAAGTCCGTCATAAAAATGGAATTATATCTGCTTTTTGCTCAAAATATGGTGTTTTTGCAAAAACCTACCCATATTCAAAAGCTGATTGCAAAAGAACCACTAAAGGTAGGATGAAACGGGTTTTTTTGTTTGAAAGCAGAGGGTCTGTTCTTTCATTTGGTATATTGTATGTTTATATATTTAAAGAAGAACATTTTCTGGAAGGCATTAAACTTTGGTGAAAATCATGAAAAACGCTGGCGCTGGCTGGCAACTTTTTTTAAAAACGCTGGCGGTGAAAGAGTTAATATCGGCATCGGTATCGGCCAGAAGTTGCCTGTTTAAATCGGTATCGGCCCCAAAAAAATCTTATCGGTGCATCCCTACTTTTTCTCTGTCTCTCTGTTTCTCTCTCTCTCTCTCTCTCTCCCAGCGCATCAGCGATCACATTGCTGTTATTAGAGTTTTGAGCGTACAGTAGGCTACTTCTAAAACACAATCGATCAAAGAATTGCAGAGGTATGACTTTATGAATCATTTGCAAATGTACCTTGCAAATCATGTAAATACGCAGAGACGTTCAACTGTGTGACATCGCAAATGACTGAAAAGTAATTATTTTATTCTTCTTTAAAACAACTTCAGAATTATCCAGCGATCATGGCACCATGATCAAAATAAACTATTAATAATATTTTAACGGCTACACTTTTAACGTAGGTCTGGAAGGAACCTAAACAGTCCTGTGTCAATCAAGTCTCCGTGCCTCCGCGCCCAGCCGCAATTATTCTGGCATCTCTCCTCCTTCAGTGCATTTTTTTCTGTTCTGTTACTTGGACTTGGGGCTCGAGCCCGACCAAGATTCGTGCTGCCTTCGAGAACATCAAGCCAAGTTCGTTAACCATTAATTGTTAAAGGGGACATTCCATGAAAATCAGACTTTTTCCATGTTTAAGTGCTATAATCGGGTCCCCAGTGCTTCTACCAACCAAGAAAACATGAAAAATAGCAACCCTGTAACTTTGTTTTGGCAAGGCTCTCTCTGCAAGCATGTGAATATATAGGTCATTCGGATTGCCCTCCCCCCATGACGTAGGTAGGGGATCTTATTATAATGATACCGCCCCTTCAACTGCGTTATCCAACCATGACGCTGCCTCGAGTGCGAGAGTCAGAGAGAAAGAATGACTGACAGCACGACGCGTTAGTATTCCCTCAAACACAAACAGTAGCCTACAATCTTATAACTTGTAGTTTTAATAATCTTTCTAAAGGTTGAATTAACGTTCTAAAGGATTAACCTTAACTTAGTGAAAGAGAGAGAGAGCGAGTGAGCGAGAGAGAGCGAGTGAGCAAACGAACGAGAGAGAGAGCAATGCGACGCGGTTCGCTTTCAATGTTGTTTAATATTTTTCTCTGAAGTTTATATGAATGAACACGAGGATTAATGCACTGCACGAGACAGAGTGAGAGAACAACGCGTATTCACTATCATACACAATAAGCATAAATATGTTGTTTAATGTTTCTCTCAAGTTTCAAATTAATACAAGGAGAGAGACTGACAGAAACGCGAATGTGTTCAATACGTACACAATAAACTTAAACATGTAATTTGATCTGTTTTTCTAAAGTTTAAGCATTAAACGTGTTGTTTTATTACAGATCATTTAAATGTGCTCGAGTGGTTTGGTCAAAAAGTAAACTTCTGAGTGTTTGTGGAAGTGTAGTTTATTTGTAACATGCTTAAAATCATTGTGCCTGTTTAAAACACTGGAGCATGAAACCTAAAAGTCTTTATTTTTATTCCACAATGTTCCACATCTGATAAACATGTATTTAGTATGCATAAAACAGATGATTTACTTTTTAAACTTGTTCATATATATAATGCTGAACATAACTTACTAACTTCTTTCGTGAGAATATCTCCCTGATGCTCTGTCATGTCTACAGCTCAAGCGCCCACCTGAGCAGCTTATTTGAATTTAAAGGGATACACACAAAAACGGTGCATTTTTGCTCAGACCCATAAAGTGCCTATTTTAACATGACACAATAAATTACCTATAGGGTATTTTGAGCTAAACTTCGCATATGTACTCTGGGGACATCAAAGATTTATTTAATATCTTAAAGAGTAACTAAACCCTAAACCAACTTTTTTTAGTTAATGATCTGTAAGAATGATGCTTTATTAGTGCTGTTCATTGATTTTAGTAAGTTTTTTGACATTTGGATATAAAGTGTTTCAATACTACAATATATGGTGTAAAAACGTCTGAGTGCTGCCCTCTTCAGGTTGAACGGTGGCTACTGCAGTTGAATTTTCCTATTGGATGTTGGGTCCAAGAAATAACTCGTGACGTAAGCAGGTTCAAGATCACCACGCCCTTGTTACGATCTCACAATACACTTAGTTCGTCCCCTCTATCTCCGTTGGGATCTGCCCACTTTTCTTGCATTTTTCAAATATTGCAGTGGGTGGAGTCAGGCTCTGACCAGGGGTTTAGTTACTCTTTAAAAACGTCTTGTGGAATGTCCCCTTTAAGACTACTGTAAATGGGCAGGCAAACTAGTGAAACAATGATAGTAAAAAGACAAAAACAAAAAATCTGCCAAAATATGGTATTACACGTCTAAAGAAAATATACTATAAATAAAGCAGTTATTAATTTTCATAATGCATGGTAGTTATTTTACTTACGTTTAAAACGTTATACATTTTGAAAAGAAGAATTTTCAGCACTTTGTTCGAACAGCAACTCAGCGACCCCCCCCCCCCCCCCCCCAAATCTCACTCCCTGGTCCGCAAAATTTTTTTAAAGCTGAAACCGGTCCGCGGTGTAAAAAAGGTTGGGGACCCCTGCTCTAAAAGAGCAGAGAATGTCGCTTCGGCATTGTGGCTCATGCAGAGCTCCTTTGCCAATGGAGGATTTTCGCTCCGAGTGCGTCTCCTGCCTGGGTCCCGCCCACGTAGCACCACTTTCTGTCCTCCCCAGAGCCCAGCCAGATCCATCCGCAGTCGGACTCAGAGCTCATCCGTATCCTCACCAAGGCCAAGAGCAAACTAGGGCTTCAATGGTCTCCGCCTACAGAGCCTGAACACAGTCGGCTCAACGTATGGTTCATGCAGACGGCTTATAAGAGACAAGCTCCGTTCTTCCCGGAGGTCCATCAGGAGCTCACAAGTTCATGGCATGCCCCGCATTCCACCCGTTCCCAGAGCTCTGTCACCCACCCAGGTGTTGTCAGTGGTTGACGGCGTGGACAAACGCGGCTATCCGAAACTACCGTCGCTTGAAGAGTCTGTGGCTGCCCATCTTTGCCCATCATCGGCCAGCTGCTGGAGATCCAAGCTGAACCACCCTTCGAAGCCCTGTCGTCTTACATCCTCGCTGACGACCAAGTCTTACGCCACCGATGGCCACGCAGCTTCTGCCCTACCTACAATGGGAGTCCTGCAGGTATACCAGGCAAAGCTCCAACGAGACATGGATGAGTCAGGCCCAGACCCAGCATCATTTAAAGATCATTCTCCTGTTTCGCCATCAGGTCTCTTCGGCGCCATCATGGAGGGCTTTACCCAGTGCTTCACTGAGGCTCAGAAGTCTTCACAGAAAATGCGGCACTTCCTGCCTAAACAGGCATCCTCTGCATCTAATGTCTGGCTTCCAAAACGGCCGCCGGCACAACGCCCAAAGCCCACACCGCCGGCGCAACCTCAGAAGCAACGAGCCGAGCCGGACGTCAACGTCCAGCGAGGCATGCCGGTCCCATGAGGTGTCACGGTCCCAATCCCAGGAACATGCTGGACCCAACGCCGTCGCTGCCTCCCTGAAGTGAGTGCGATGAGGAAACGAGGCTCAGGCATCGCCTCGGCTAGACCACACTCAAAAGTTCTGTGTGCTTCGGTGGTGAAGTGCAACACGCAGTGGTGAAGTTCGCCCTGCGGTGGTGTGCACGTCACAAACTATGAAAAATATAAAGTACAGTCTCACCCAGTGAGATGTCTACAAGTTCGTGTTAACACAAACGGCTAGCAGACGCGGAGTTAATGCGCTATTTGCAAGGGAAGGCAACTGATATCAGTGATGACCTGCTGTTTTACGAATGGAAGTGCTACAATAAATACGCAAACATGCGCGTATCCCGTGGGTGCTCCGGTGCTCAGCTCGACCACCCACCGAAATGCAAATCAGAGCAAATGCTAAATAAAGGAAGGGGGATTTAATGAAGCTTGTTGTTGTTTTACTGTAAATAGAAATGCTATCACAAACAACAGCATTATAATTTTATATTTGTTAATATGGAATTGCAATCTGCATTTATGACAATGTTTATTATATTTTTTTCTCTTTCAGATATCTTACAAATGGAGACTCCTCAAGTATCATCTCCACCAGCTTCCGTGTTGGTGTCTAAACGTCTAAATTGTGATTGACTATGTTGTGCATAAAGTAACAAACCAAAACCTTTGGTGATTGTATAGACCATTTATTTATACAAAATAAATCAATATATACAAAGAACCTTTACAACTATTTACATACAGGAATAAGAAAGGATCTTGCTTGGAAGAGGGTGAAGGAGAGGAGAGAAAGTCTGGTTCATTACCTACAGAGATTGTTGCCTCTTTTTTAATACTACATTGTAGGCTCCAAATTAAGAACAACTGTGCTGCTTTCATAAATTAATTTGTGCACTTTAAATTTAACAAATTCTTTCATCTGAGGTGGCAACCTTTGCAGGGAAGGGACCAAACTCAAGATGATGAGCTCATCCTCTGAGCGTGGAGGCGGCACTGAAGTTTTCAGGACTGGTCCGGAGTAGAGGTCTACACGGGTCCAAAAGTTCCTACCCGAACCCAAAGAGACCCGTAAATGTGCTGTTATTTTGCAACCTGGACCCGGAATCGACCTGGACCCGGAATCGACCTGGACCCGTCTATTATTTAAAGCTGGACCCAGAACTGACGCGGACCAGTATATTATTTAACAAACTTAACAACCGGATAGTGGTGAAATCTGCTATTTACCTCATCTTCGCCTAAAAAAAACCCTAGTTAGTTGATCTTTTGCTGTCAGGTTCCTACCCGAACCCAAAGAGACCCGTAAATGTGCTACACTGAACCGACCCGGAACCGTCTGTTATTTTGCAACCTGGACCCGGAATCGACCTGGACCCGGAATCGACCTGGACCCGTCTATTATTTAAAGCTGGACCCAGAACTGGCGCGGACCAGTATATTATTTAACAAACTTAACAACCGGATAGTGGTGAAATCTGCTATTTACCTCATCTTCGCCTAAAAAAAAACCCTAGTTAGTTGATCTTTTGCTGTCAGGTTAACACTGGCTGGTTTTTCATACCAGTTAAATTTAATGTATGTCCCTTAACACAATATACAACAATAACAATCATTGACTCATAAGATCTTTCATGCTTAGCCTTCCCTCCAGTGAAAGCTTTCTGGATCCCTTTTTTATTCCTGGTCAGTGAACTAATGCCTATTCTATTGAACTTTCTTTGTAGCCTACAGCTGAAGATGGAAAAATACTTGTATTTGAAAATAAATAAGATTTGCCTTTTTTTTGTGTTTCTTTCCTTTGGGCTTCTGCTTGTGTGTCTATGTAAGAGGGCTTTATGTGTGTGCGTATGTCTAAGTGTATTTGGAGGTACATTTAATTCTGTACTAAAATATTCCCTGACACCATCCTATGTGGAAGTACAAGTTGATATGATTTCGTTCATTGCTGTTAAAGTTTTTATGCTTTTTCTAGGCCATGAATTTTGGAGACCTCATTGCATACAGCCGTGGTTTGTACAAACACTATGCAGTGTACACTGGGAAGAATGAAAAGGGACAAGATACGGTTGTCGAGTTTACAGGTACAGTGATTCTCTGTAGAAACTTCAGATCATGGTTTCCTATCTCTTACTTGCCTCTGTCTTACTTAAAGTGCTTCTTAAATACTTTATTAAAAACTTTACAAGAACACCAATACACTCATTCTGCACTTCTGTTATGTTTTAGCTACTTCTTTATGCAGTAAAGGATAAAAACATTTATAATTGATATTTGACAGATCTTTATATTATTTTCAGCCACTAGAGCTTTCAAAAGCATTGTATACATGTGAATTGCAAAATTGTATTCATGGTCTCTCTGTGCGACACAATGCGAATATGACACTAATGTTAATTATCGAACATCAACTTGTAATTTTAACTGCAACAGTGATCTGTATTCTTTACTTTTATCACCTAAAGTTAACAATCCTGTCTCAAAGCACTTTCACCCATGTTCTCATGGTAATACAAAGCCTAATGCACCACTGCCATGTATAAAACTACATAAGAAAGAATTAAACAATAGTGTCTACAGTCGCAACATGTTTTGAACATAAGTAGCCTACATACAGTATTCTGAAGTGTGCAATAACATGCATTTTATTAATTATATTTATATAAAAAATTAGACCAGTTTCATAACCTGTTCTTTAATAATTCTTAAACATTCTTACATTCTGGTATCACATACTTTACTGTGCAGGATGTGCTTGTCTCTTGTCTTTTGTTTATTATCCAGAGTCAGACATGGTCAGGTGACTTTTAATTGTTAGTTGTATCACATTAGTATGTTTTACATACAATTACCTAGTTGGGTTTACTGGATCAATCTAGGTATGTGGGAAACAATTTGGCTTCTTTGACAGTTAAATATTTTCCTTTAGGTGAAAGTGGACTACACAGTAAAGCAGGAGCCACTGTGAAGCAAGGTCTGCTCAAGCCTGATGGAAAAGTCGTAAATTATGATGAGATTATGGGATTAAAACCACAACCCGTAGATAAAATGGAAAAGGCTGTTCAACAGCTTTTGAAGGATGGGGGAGGAAAATACGGAGTACTTGACAACAACTGTGAGCACCTGGCCACATTTGTTCGCTACGGGAAACCTGTGTCCTTACAGGTAGCCTACATTTAAAATCATAACTCAAAGAGATCCTTCTTTTTAGAACCTGATGCAGGTCTGACACAACCACAATACTGTATAATAAGGTAACGTTACACTAGCCTGCACATAGAACATCAGCTTCTAATCGCCTTTTATTGGTCTTCTCTTTTGCAGGCAGAAGCCGTCCTTAATACCCAAACAAGCTTTAACAACCAATTGGCAGAAAACATGGGTGCATCTTTCCTTCCTCCGATCTATAAGAAGACTTAAATCATTTCTTCAATCTGCATGTTCCCTCCACTACACTCACATGCTATTTTATTTTTAGTGGGGTTTTTTTTGTCAAACAATAGTTGATTAGTCTTGGTTTGATCTTATCTTTTCATTTAACACAATACACTGAGACGATTGATGTGTCAACTCGTTTTCTGTTTGCTGGGAACTCATTCTTCTTTTATGTATCAACACCAGTATTGCCAACCATTTTTAATGGAAAGTAGCTAAGGCTTGCTTGGAAAGTCGCTAAATGTCGCTAGATTACGCCATTGCATCATTAGCATAATAGTGACGTGTTCACGTTGCATTTGCATTCTTACTACATTGGCTGTTTTCAAGTAAATAAAAAATAAAACATTGCTGTTTTCACATTTCTCTTTCTCTCTGTCTCTGAACTGTCAAAAATATTTTAATACACATGAATGCCTAAAATGTTTTCTTGCTTGTTTATCTGCTTCTGTTCTCATAAAACAAAATGTGTGAATGTTCCTGTTTAAATGTCCAAACAGTCCAGTTTCAAAACATATGAGGATACGCTGATAAATGATGTTTTGAAGGTACATAGCTCATTAACGCGTGAGCTCGGTACAGTTTGTCTGTTCTGAATGTGCTTAATTTTTCTGATGCGTTTCTGTAAGGACTTCATTGAGGGAGAGAGGACAGAATGCGCTTCATGTTTATTTTTGTAATTTTGCGAAAAGCACAACATTCTGCTTTTATCTTTTATTTAAAGAGCCAGTAACATGCAAATTGTAAGTGTCCTATCACTATTTATAAGTCCCGGTGTCATGAGCAATTCGGTCTCCCCGAGCAATTCGGTCTCCCCTAGGACCCCAATTGGTACCTAGCACTAATGCCTGCTCAAAAATTTGTCATTGCGATATCTCGTCTGCATACGCGGTCTAGCAAGCTAATTATGTTGTACAAAATAGAAGCATAACATTTTTAAAAAATAAAAGTTAACAAAAAATAATATAACAAACTAATATTCATGTTGCAGACACATCAGTACTTTTGTGTCATCATCTGCTTTACAAAAACAATACTTTAATTTTTTGTAAATTATTAACATACCTTACGGAATATATTTTTTAATAGTAAAAGTGTAGTAATCATGGCTTATAATTATAATTTAAATGTGTGATTCAACTATGTAGTAATCATGTTTTGTATAAGTAATTAATGAGTAAGTAATTGTATAAGTAGACAGTAAAAAATGGAAATGATACAGTATATAATATCTAAATAATAATGACACAAGCAATGTGTAGATCTCCCACCTATAGCCTCATTTATATACTACTATATGAAACATATCATTTAAAAGACATCAATTGTAATTTTAACAATGTTCTAACTACATAAATCATAACGCGATTTTGTAGGAATTGTAATAAGGCGCTAAGAAAACTACCCATGAGGAGTTTTTTCAGCCAATTGAATCATGCGGGGTCCTAGGGGAGACACTGTCATTTTCTCAAAATATAAATGTAATATTACCCCATTTCTCAGAGATCCCCAAACGATTTGTGTGAAGGCGTTCAAAGACTGCCTAAACAACACCTTTCGGTAGCCTACTCTGCTCTGATTGTTCAACTGACACAGTTCCGCACAGTCCAACAATAGCAACATGTATTGACCTAGTGCTAACATGAGTATACACATCATTCATCATTAGTCCTAGGTACAAAAACGATAACAGACACTAACATTTTTACACTCATTTAAGCAAGTAAGCTGACGGGGCCATAGCAGAACTGTACACAATAGTGCAACATGTGTTAGCTGCTTGCTATTGCAGCTTTCTATCAAGACATTAAAAGTTTAAACACCGACATCAATACACATCATTCATCCTTAGTCCAAGTTGTAAAAACGACAACAGACATTAACATTTTTACATTAACTTAAGCAAGTATGTATGCTAACCGGGCCACAGTTTAACTGCAACATGCATTGCTAGCGCGGCTTACTGATAAGACATTACCGTAAACTAAAGCAATAAGCCCCAAGAAACAGTGGGTTACCAGTTTATTTTATAACAGCTAAGGGGCGTTGTTAGGCAAAATAAAATAAAACATCCCAGTCGGCATTTCAACGTTGATTCAACGTCAGGTACCAACGTTGAATCAACGTTGGATTACCTTTTGGTTTTGCAAAAAATTTCAACGTTGAAATCACGACGTTTCAACGTCACACTTTCAACATAGGTGAATTATGGTTCATATCATGACGCAATTTCAACCTTCTATTTCCTTGTTGTTTTTAACACTAAATATAGATTTTTACTTTACACTGCAATACTCACTAAATTATTTACTGTAAACGTGTCATTTTTAGTGCAATTATCATATGAATGCAACTTGCTACGCATAACTTACAGTACAACCCCATTCATAAAACTAAACACTTAAGGAAGGTAAAGTTTAAATGTGGACAAATAAGATGGCAGGTGCCTACCCTTTCCAAATAAACATGAAAGCAGCTGTTAATGCTTTTATGGATAAAACACATTCTTTCAAACAGTTAGGTTTCCAGTTAGTAGTGCAGAAGTGGAATTTTCTAAATATATAATAAAATCATAAAATATGAAACAAAATCATGTTTAAAAGTCATTTTATTAATCTGAATAGAAAAACTTTATTCAAGAAAAACTGCAAATATGAATTTTGTTGTTGGTTTAGTTGACCGTCTTCTTATGGCCACCACCACCCATCTATTCTGGCTCATGCTGTACTTAATACGATGACAGCATCTAAGGAGGGAAAAAAACACAAGATATTTAATTTTTAAAAAATGCTGCATTTTAGCCCATGTACAAAAAAATCTTATTGCACATCAGGGCAAGATACGTTTTCTTTGATAGTCTGACTTGAAACATTGCATAGCCATCTGATGAAAGAACAAAGCTGTTGTGTTTACGAAGATGACAATGAGGTTCAATTAATATCATCTACAGTGCATTCAGAAATCATACACCTTTCACTTTCAATTTTATGTTGTTGCATGATACTGTAATTGTTTAGATATTTTTACAAAGTAAAAACAGAATTTTAGAAACTTTTGCAAATGTATGAAAAAAGAAAACATCATATTTACATTATACATATTCAGACCCTTTGCAACAACTGAGGTTGCTGAGATGTTTCTACACCTTAAATCGTCCTGATGAACACAAAGATTTTTTAAGGAATGTCTGCAACCAAACTGACCAGAAGCACCATTGACTTACATAGTAGGATAAAGAATACTATGGTAGTGAATGGTGCTTCTGATCGATGTGGTTACAAATGAATCCAATACTGAATGCTTAAGTGATATTAACTTTATATTTTCAACACCCCTAAAAGAGATGCTTAAAGCAAACACTGACAGGTTGCTTTACGTGTGGGTCAAACAGCCTTTTGTGTAGTCCCTTACCAATGAAATCGAAGATGGACTTTAGAACTTCTGGATTGTCTGTGTAAGCCTTTAAACTCGCCCAGACCAGCAAGGCATCTTGTTAGCAGACATCCCGACCTGATCAAAAACTTTTGATTAGGAGATGTTCTAATCCTATTTTTAATATATGTTTTACAAACTTACCACAGGTGATCTGGCAAAGCGACTTACGAAACAGCATCTTCCCAAATCTCCTCTTCAGGCTCATCTTAGCGATCATTGCATTTGATAAAGTTTGGAAAAAGAAAAACAAATTTCATTAGTATAGAAATATAAATGTAATCTTTTGGTTAGAAATACAGAAAACTGTGGCCCAAGTAAAACTTTTAAAGAAATTAAGAATGTTTACATTTTTTGTCATAACACTATTCATTACCTTTTAAGAAGGAATGATTTGGGGATCTGGAAAGACACACTACTTCACCTCTCTGTATTTTATCACACGTCTTCAAATTGCATGTTGATCTGCCAACAATTTAAAACACATAATAAAATAAAAACAAGTCATAGCCCAAAGAAAACATAAATTGTGAAATACAAAACACTGCATCTTAATTATTAGGATTAGTAGAATTTGATTTGGTTACAAAACAAATATTAAATTCATTGTAAGGTTTTAGGGGAGACGCTTCACAAAAAAGAAATAGTAAATTACGGATTTCTATTACAACATGGTATCTTGGTGGTGCATTACCAGGGTAGGTGGTAGCTCATTGACAATTAAAAAAATTATGATTAAAGCCATAATACATAAAGATAAGAACAAATAAATGCTGTCATGTACACCACCACAAAGACCCATTTTTTTCTGTCAATATGAAGCCTCTATAAAACTTGCATCAACATCCACTCTGAACACTGGATTAACTTTTGTCGCTGTATACTGAAAACAAAGTGTTTGAAATATGTAGGCCTACAAACTGTAGAAGGAATAGTGGCATACAAAAGAAATTAATTGCTGTGCTGAAAAGTAACCATTGTATCCTAAATTAGTTTCTTATATTTTCCTAACGACAATGATAAACCAGTCTTGAGAAACAAGTAGCAGGTGTTTTTAAAAAGCCACTCTCAATTCTCACCTGTGAAGTTTCTTGTGTTTGTGTGTCATTCTGTTTCTGACCTGACAACCCTTGCTGTCTGTTTCTTGTTCAATCTTGACAAAATATAAAAAAGAAAAATTAGTGCAATATTGGAAGAGAATTCTATAATGACTTTAATCAGAACATGAATACATACACTTGCATACTGCATTTAAGTAAATACTGTAGAATAGCAGGGTTAACACAACATTACCTGATCCAGATGTAGTGGCTGTTGATGCATGAAAATCTCAGCATTGACAAGATCATCAACACTATTCTAATTTGAAGGGCTCTGATAACGAAGACATTACAAAAGAGTTATAAAAATATACTAAAAACAAGAGCACATTTGTCTAGATGACCATTATTTTCTATTTCCATTAAAACTTGCTAACTATTCTACAAGTAAGCAAAATTACACCGTTACAATGTATTTCAATTCGAATAGAACATGCAAACTTACACGACATGATATTTTCGTACAGAGGAGTTAACTTAAGTGTTTCAAGCCGCTTAAAATCGTGGATACTGCGCGAATGACCGCAGGTGAGCGTCATAAGCGTAATTGAGTGATTGCCATGGAAACATGAGGGTCACGTCGACTATCTTGTCCCTTTTAATTTTATAACTGCATTTATACACATTACCCCGTCGAGAAAACCTCAGCATGATTAATATTGGATTCGACGCCCATGTTATCACGTCATCAATAAGTTTGGATTAATGTCATTAACACGAACTGCTATACGTATCCGTTATTGCGAATTCGTGAGCCATAAAACACCAACATCTCATCTAAGTTTTAACACTTTATCAGTAGAATTTGAGAAACTAAGCAGCTTAACACTGACCGGACCGCACCGCACTCGAGCTGCTCAGGCTGATAGGTGTCTGTGGCGCCTGTAAGACCTCTCGGATATAAGTTACGCTGACTGAACTACGAAATCAACACTTTTTCACCGAAGTTGTCCAAAAAGCCCTTACATTTATAACTAGTTGCTTTTCTGAAGCAAAAACAACCAAGTGGTTAAGTTGATAAAAACACACCTCATATTAATTTATTAATATTCATAATAACGAAATCCAATTTCGGCGGGAACATCCCGTGGACTAGTAAATTAACTACTATAACGAATACATTCGCAACTAACAGAAAAAAAAACCCGATTTGGCATTGTGCTTTTTTGTCATACCACTTTGTATATGTGAATAAAATAACGTTATACGTTTACATTGACTTATAGTCAGGGTTTAAATTGGGCCGGGGCCGTCCGGGGCTAAGCCCCGGCACATAGGCTGAAGGTCGCGCTCTGCTCTTGCCATTGTATCCGCTGCGCTTGTGTGTGTGTACTCGCTGCGCTGGTGTGTGTGCACTGACGCAAAGGGAATAATGCTTTTTCATTCATTATGGGGCATATTCACCAACGCAAGTTCAACGATTTGCGCGAGCAGAGTACATACAAAGTCAATGCAAAGACGCAATCAGACGCGTCCTCGCACGGGGCGATGAAAACGACGCGAATTGGGCGCCGCAATTGCCGCGAAAACACGCGCTTTTCCCTTAGATGCGACTTCACGCAAGTTATGCAACTCAAGCGAAAAAACTCGGAACTTCAAGAACGCGCTCTCACGCAGGATCATTTGACGAGAGAGAAAGAGAGAGAGAGAGAGAGACACAGAGAGAGAGAGAGACAGAGGGAGAGAGGTAAGAATGGTGCCCATGTCGAGAAAACTTCATAGAAGACTAGAAACGTGTAAAGGATTAAAGTATGTATGTCACTCATCTAATTACATTATGTTAAGGATAACACTGGATATAACTATTGTATAGTTTAATAAAATAATGTATTTTGATTACACAAATCAAACCTAACTATATGATTGTTTTAGCTGCTGACCAGCATAGGGAATCTCTATGGCTAATTTATAAGACATGTTGCTGATACAGTACTGTGTGTTGTACCTTTTCTTGTTAATTGAGTCTTTTTGGGTATCTTATGCCTAGAATTATTCAAGGAGGTTGATTCTTTAAACTTCCTTTAAAGTTTGATCAGTTGTGCATAATGATATGTGCAACAAATGGATATAGGGTGTCAAACTCATAGATTTGCATCATTTAAAATTCAGAAGCTCTTTTTAAAATATTTTGGGTCAACCTTTGGCACAGCTTTAAAGCTGAAACTTATCAAATCCTATCAGAGGTCCAGAATGTCATTGAAACACACCAGTGGCTTTGCTATCATCAGTATTAAACATGTTACCCCTTGAAGTACCCCTCCCCGCAGAGCCCCCCCACATAACAAATCCCAATTTAACCCCTGCTTATAGTTCCTTACCTCTTCTTTCTCTGAAGCATTTTCTCGTGTGATACGCAAGATCTCGCAGACAGCCGTTAAAACAGTCCAGTCTCGTGTAATCTCGCGAGATTACCTCGCTACCTGTATATTCAATTATTTGTTACATTTTTTTATAATTTCATCAATTTTATAAAATGAGTTTTTACATTTTTTTTCTGAATGATTCACATATTATAAAACATATTTTATTGTCTCTCTGCAACCATTTACTTCACTGTTGTTTCAACGTTGTTTCAACGTTGAACAAACAACTGACGTTATTTCAACCAAATTTCAACGTTGATTTTTAAGCATTTTATTAACCTTTTTCAACCGTTTACCATTCACCGTTGTTTCAACGTTGTTTCAACGTTGAACAAACAACTGACCTAATTTCAACCAAATTTCAACGTTGAAGGTCGGTCATATGCCCGCTGGGATAAGTTGTAATTATTAGGGGTGACCCCGAATAGTCGAAGATTCGATGCATCGATAGGAGAAGCCTGATTCGACTACCAATCTCACAGTCGAATCGTCGCAAATGTGTTATGAAATGAGGATCATTCAATTTTGGCCGTATATGGGTGCACACATTATCTGATTTCACATATAACAGCTTTCTCACAATATATTAATATACTGCATATTATGATAATGCTCCAAATAATATGTGAAGTAGCAGCTTTCAATAAATATTTTTAAAATGCGTTTATAAATCCAACAATCTCTGTGTCCGGGCTAACGTACACGTGCATAAGAGGTTTCTATGTTAATAAACCATTGCCTCTTTGCAGGGGCGTCAGTTTGTGTTGAAAAGTGGTGGGGACAAAAAATCAGATGAAAAAACATTACAGCAGGACGGGAAAAATATTGAATAACAACGCATCAAAAATGGGCATAGTGTAGGCTGGTCAACAACAGAAAAATACTCAGCATAAAACCCTCAACAATGTTGACTGCACATGTAACAGTCCATGCAACACCAGCTCAACCGAACAGTGCCAAAGCACCATACTGTAGAAAACAGCAGCACGTTAAGTCAATGATTACAATGAAATTCATTACATATGTAAAAGAAAACACACTATAAGCACACAACGCAACATATGTGACCCTGGACCACAAAACGTACACTGCAAAAATTATTTTCAAGAAAAAAATTTCTTTGTATTTTTGCCTAGTTTTCAGTAAAAATATCTAAAAATTCTTAAATTAAGATGCTTTTTCTTGGAAAATAAGAAATAAGTCTAGTTTTTAAACGAAAAAGACAAAATTTAAGTGATTTTGTGCATAAAACAAGCAAAAAAATCTGCCAATGGGGTAAGCAAAATTTTTTTTCTTAAACACTAAATTCGCAAATTGGCAGATTTTTTAAATTTGATATTTTTGGTCTAAAAACTAGATTTTTGCACATCAAGAAAAAGCATCTTAATTTAAGAATGTTTAGATATTTTACTAAGAAATTTTTTCTTGAAAATCTGACTTTCTTACTTAGTATTTTGTCTTGTTTTCAGTAGAAATATCTAAAAATAAGAGCAAAATGACTTAAGAAAATAAGTCTTGTTTCTAGACAAAAACTATACAATTTAAGTGAATTTGTGCTTAAAACAAGCAAAAATATCTGCCAATGGGGTGAGAACATTTTGCTTAAATTTGCTTATTTTTAGATTTTTTTTGTCACCCCATTGGCAGATATTTTAGTTTTAAGGACAAATTCACTTAAATTGTATATTTTTTTGTCTAAAAACTATACTTATTTTCTTTATGTCATTTTGCTCATCAAGAAAAAGCATCTTGATTTAAGAATTTGTAGATATTTTTAATGAAAACAAGAAAAAAATACTAAGTAAGAAAGTCATTTTTGCAGTGTAAGTCGCACAGGTATTGATAGATTTTTCAGAAAATTTTAACCAAATGCTTTCGAAAAGTGGTGGGGACTAAATCAGCCATTTCAAAAAGTGGTGGGGACATGTCCCCAGCGTCCCCAGTGTAAATGACACCTATGCCTCTTTGATTCTACATTTAAAAGACAAAGCTGGCAAATTATATGATTGCCTTTCGTTCTTTTAATAATTTCTATATTTTATTTTATTTATAAATCACTTCGGGTTATCTGATTTAACTATTTGGCTTGTGTTTTGTTTCCGTGCACGAGGCATTTTGCATATTTGTTCTGCACTTTGTTGACCTTATTTTATTTAAAAAAATGTATTTATTATAAACGTAAATTCTGATCTAATTTAAGTATAAATTTTGGATAGTTTTAGATTAATGCCTTACAGAAAAAATATCTTCTTTAAATAAACAAATGTCAAATGAAAGCACAAACCATCCGCTTTCAAACAACAACAACAACAAAAAACGTTTCATCAAACCTTCATTTGTTCTCTTATCAGTTATCACCTCTCAAATTTTCAGCTAAAGGCGGAGATCATTCCATTTTTGTGAAGAACTTTTGTAAGAGATTAGATTCAGAGCCATCAAAACTTACACGTCACGCTAAATCCACCACAACGCTGTTGTGTCGAGTGAATGCGTCAGTGTTTAATTTGGGTAAGATTGCCATCTAGTGAATAATAGCGGAAACATCAATTTAAGACAAAAACAACTCAGAGAACATTTTCTCTTTATTGACGAAACGACTTAACACTATCTATGACATTTATCTGGATATCGCCGTAATTGTGCAAATGTAGAAAAAAAAATGATTAAAGACTGTGGTGTTTATTTTTATAAAGCAGTACGCAGCAACAGTGGCGCAGTGATACTTATGTAATACGGTCTGAACCGTGGGTTTACCATAGACAGTAAAAGAAATGGACACAACGACCCCATTGGATTCAACGGAGACAAGTGGCCCTGTCCCAAATGGCGCACTTCATGTGGACTTTCGGTCTCGTGGCCTTAAATTGCGCGTTCTCACTTAGTCTACGAGTCCGAAGGGTGTCCCATCTGTCATTTTTACGCTTTGAAGTGTGCTCATCAGCGCCTCCTTTGCCCCCTTGATGCGGTCTTCAGCGAAGCCCGCACTGCAGCAGGCTTCGTGCACTTTGCCAACCCAGAAGTCCTTGCGAAAGGGCAATCGAACCAATCAGACGACGGAAGGGAGGAGTTCACACTGACGGGCAACTTCTCTACCTATTTTCCGGTGTGATGCTCGAGTCTGTCCCAAAATACGACTCCGGTGCACCCACGTGGACTCGCATCAAGGGTCCCTAAAGTCTGGACTACGTGATGTCATCAAAGTGTGGACTCTGAGGAGGACCACAAGTCCGGAGTGTGCCATTTGGGACAGGGCCACTGAAGTCAATTAGAAGCACGCACTTCCTGGGTGTCGAGCGTACTGCGCAGACTCAAACTGAGCTCAATGACGTGGATGTCACGTGAGCAACCTGTCTGGCAATTGTAAGTCTTCTAATAGTCGTGCCACGGGAAATCTGAATCACCTACTGAATCTTGCAGAGACGGCGAGCGTGAACAGGAGCACATTTTGGTTAGTATTCTGATTAGTAATCTCCCTCACTTTATGCCTTCACGTCCACCCGATTGCTTCATAGTCAGTAAAAGATTGCCTGTGAGCTTCTCTCCCAGTTCATACGGTAATTTCTCTACTGTGCGACAGAAAGTCGCAGGTTATGACGCAATCGTTAGCCTATTTTTACAAAAACTGCTTCTACTGGGACATAACGTAAGATACATGGTAATGGAGCCTTTTATACATTTTCGTGTTTCTTTAGAAATAATTAATGGACAAATGGAGTCTTTAAACGCCTCAGATGTAAAGTTATTCGCTGTCAAAGTGACGCCAAAATGAATGGGAGTCAATGGGATGCTAACAGCAGATGGGTGTTCGCTAAGCAATGGCGGCGTCCAGGGAAGCTTCAATAAAATATGAAACCCTGCCCCCCTGGGGTTTACCGGGGTACTTTATCACGGCTTAGAACGCGTTTCAACCAATCAGAATGAAGAACTAGAACGAGCCGTTTTATAATAGACATTTTAGAACACTCAGGGGAAAATAAACACATCCATACCGGCATGTTCCACATCCATCGAAAGCCCAAAAGGTAATGTTTCAGTCGCTGCTCCTGAAGAATGCCATGAATTCCAGGATTTGTTCTATGATACTTCTACAGGCACTGGTCACCCTGGCATACAATAAACCAGGTCGTACAGATGGTACAACAGTGGATCGAATGGAAGACTTGGCAGGACTCCAATGTTAAAAGAAAAATATAGAAAAGAAATTCATGTTGATAAGCCAACAATGCTTCTGGGAAAATGAGTATCCAAAACACTGACTTTGCTGAAAGAACCCAGAAATGGCCAAAACAATAGAGTATTCTCAAGTAGCCCTCTATAAGCTTTTTACAGTCATTGTTTTTCTTTTGATAGCAGTAACAACAAGCAGTAAGGTGGTGTCCTTCAAACCTGAATTATAAAGAAATTAGTGTTTGTAGTGATTGCCTCTAAAGGTTGTGCAACTAAAAACTAGGTTTGTTTCATTATTTAAAATATTTTGTTATATAAATTAAAACAACAATCAAAACAAACTATCAAATATAAAAAAAAACACTGATGTGTGTGAATTTGTTGTTTTTCTGGAAAAGTTCAGACAGATTTGTCCATATCTGCCTATTACTCAAAATTATAATTAGTAACGTAATACAAATATTCCCAAACCCATTTGCAAGATTTAACAATAAAGATGAGAAAACCAGTCGTACAAACATAACAGAGACTTCATAATCAGTACGTGAAGGGAAAGTCAAACTACACTTTTCATGCCAATGACTTTCATTCGTATGCAAATGCTGGGGACTGGAAACACAAGCTTTTAAATGTTTCACATTTCAGTGAACTCTGGTGAATTCCCAGGAAATTTGTATGACATGAAGACGTGTGACAGTGACTGTGACCTATGAAAGAATAATGTCATGGTGTGACCTTGTAAAAAAATACTAGATGGAGAAAACCGATAACACTGATAAAATCAAAAAGGTTGAAAGGTTTGTCACATGGTATTGTGTCTGGTTGCTGCTCATATTTGCAGATGGTCCATAAAAATTTAGCATGCTGAAAGTCTATTGTGACCACCCTTATGTGTGGTTTAAATGGTAAGGATATTATGCAGATAATTGTCTTAAGGTGATGATCAGTTCAGGAAGGTGATTGGTGAATTCACAATGATGAAGATTAATTAGCGAGCATGAGGAATAGTATTAAAAGGTATGTCGACTTGACAAACATTCCTGAATGCTTATCACCATATCTAGACACAATACAGTCTTTGTTGCTCTTTGTTGGTTTTAAGCCGTAGCCCCAGACGTTTCATATTTCAAGGAGTGACATTTTGATGCTAAACTGGCATCTTGTGAGACAGAGCTAACACCAGCCAGTCACCTAAGCGGATCCCCGGAAGTCTTAGTAGAGCAGGGACGCATCCATACATTTGCGAACGTGCGAGGAGAAAGAGCTAGGCCGACCGGAAGCACCTGCTATTGTTAGAGAAACCAACCTCTTGAGGCTAGGTTTGGTTGTGAGATGTGCTAAATTGATGCCTGATGCAACTGATCAGCCAGAGCTTCTTAGTGGCAGCCTTAGAGTTAGAGATAATGACTGTTCTAAGGTTAGATTTACCACATTAATCTGTGGCTGCAGTGCTGCTGCTGTTTCTACCCCAAAGATCTCTGAGGGGGGTTCATTTAGCCACACTTTTCCATGATTTGCATATACTTGTCTTTAGAATGTCAAATTTGCACTCGGTTGTATAAATCTATCTCATCTAATGTGCTGGATGATACAGTTTCTTTTTTATCTGCTGGTCAAATAAATATTTAATCTAGCAGTGTCACGAGTAACAATCTTTGTCAACTCATACATTTAAAGGAATACTTCACCAATTTAGCATTCAGCTTTGTATCAGTAGAAACCTGGCAGTATTTCTGAATGAACGTGTTTCCCTCCCTCATGTCCCAGTGAGAGGAGAGATATCTGTATTCTGGTTGTCCAAAAAAGTCCTCCGATGACGCAAAATGACGATTTTTGCGTCATCGGAGGAGTTTTTGGCCAGAGGCAAAGACTACAGCCAGTATTAGGAGCTACTTCCGCCTGTTTTCTCCCCGCCCATAGGGGTTGGACTGCGAGTCCATTCGGAAAAGCCCGAACCAAAACAAGAGTCAGCCATCTTAAATCTTCGCTAAGCTAAGCTAGCCTGGGTCTTGCTTTGTGGAGAAAGCCGAGTAAACAAACCACGACGGCAGAGTGTAGTTTTGAAAACGGATGGCAGAAGGGGATTTTGATGACCTGTTGCTCGAATCTGATGGTCGTGGTACCTGTACGAGCCGCAATACAACGAGGATCAGTTACGGATGATTGAGGAACAAGAGGCTGCCACCGCGGCTTCTGTAGCCGAGGTGGGGCCGGTCTGATGGTTTAGGTGCTCTCGCTGTGCGCCTCGCTGTTGCTCGAATCTGATGGTCGTGGTACCTGTCTAGCCGCAATACAACGAGGAACAGTTACGGATGAACAAGGAACAAGAGGCTGCCACCGCGGCTGCTGTAGCCGAGGTGGGGCCGGTCTGGTGGTTTACATGCTCTCGCTGTGCGCCTATGGACACCAAAAGAGAGTCATATTGCTGTCGCAGGAAGAAACGGAGGCATGGGTATAAAGTGAGTATTTTGTTTTTCACGTCCGTCAGCTGAGCTATGGTTGTTATATTTACACCTATGTTAGCCTATTGTATGTGAAAATAGCTTGCATTGCTAACGTCGTGCTTACTGTTTTTCCTTACATCCTCGTCATTTTATGGAATGGGTTTTGCAAGGCGAAAGACTGGGGAAAGGACATCGACTTGTTTTACCTGCCTGTGTTGTTCAGGACATCAGACGTAGATATCCAGCTCCTCACAGACATTATAGCGGCTATAAAGAAACAAATGAAGCTCTGGATCAGCTATGAGTGGGAGTTGTTTATGTTTTTTAATAAAAAGTTAAAACTCATATTTGTTGTGGTTCGTGTTATAGTCCTTATTGTTGCTACATTAGAGTTTATAAAGAAACAGTGACTGCAATTTGAGGAAAGCATTCTTTTTTTAAAGTTTAGGTCTAAATTGTGTAACACACATAATATTTGGCTTTATTTTTAACCCAAATGATTTTGTAAAGTAAGTAATGACAGCTAAATCACAGTAACAGTAATCATTGCGCCTCCACAAGTCTATAATGTATAACTTTGGTGTACAAAAGACAGGGTTAGATGAAGAAATGTATTTTTTATTATTCAAAAAGGAAAAATATTGTGCCACCAGTGGAAAGAACACATTAAAATAAACAAGGACATAATTTACATCTAAAAATGTCCTGCACAAAATAAAAACAAAGCAAAACATAATAATAATTATGTGTGTATATACACACAGTAGCCTATATAATAATGTAAAAGTGGACACAGCAATAGAATTTAGGGAAGAGGTGATTGTTATTATTATTATTATTATTATTATTAGAAAGTGTCAGTCTCAGAAGTGACTTTTGAAAGAAGTCGTGGCAGCCTCCTTTGATGGTTTAGGCACTAGTGCAATGTTGGGTGGCAGTGGGGAGGTTGGCACGTTGAACACAATGTTTGGATTGAGTCTTTTGTCAATGGCCTTCTGGATGACTTCGTCTACAAACTGTGTGGTATGAAGCTTTTCTTCAAGACCCACTGCTTGGATCTCTTGCAGAACATTTGGTTGAACCGTGCTTCTCCTGTAAAGGGTAGAAAATTAGATTAGATTCAACTTTACTGTCATTATGCAGAGTACAAGTACAAAATTTGTGTCCAACCAGAAATGCAAAAAATACAGTGCAGTGTAGACAGTAGTATACTGTTTGTTTACAGAAGGTGGTTAGAGTAATATAAACAAAATATAAATGTTTCAGTTTATTAGCTGTTACCTTGTAACCCTTACGAAAAAGAAGTATACTTCAAGCTCATTTTATTAAGTATACTTAAGTAATGTTGGAGTATAGTTTTAAGTATACTTTATGTAGTAAGTGTACTAACATTTATGTTCTAGTAGTATACTTGTAAGTGTACTGCTTGAATACCGCTTGGTACTAAATTGGCCCACTTTTAGTATATAGAAGTATACTTCTAAGTGTACTATAAGTGTAAGAGTAGTCAACTTTAAGTGTACAACTAGTGCACAATTAGTTCTTCATTTGTACTGCAAGTGAACTCATGACTATACTAGTAGTTTTCTAGACTTATACTTCAAGTGTGCATGCAAATGTTCTGTTAGTGTACTCTTAGTAAACTAGTAGGTTACTTATTGTGTGCTGCAGGTACACTTCCAAGTGTTCTTTTAATATACTTTTAGTTAACTAGTAGTTTACTAGTCATAGACTGAAAGTGTAAATGCAAGTGTTCTGTTAGTGTACTCTTAGTAAACTAGTAGGTTACTTATTGTGTGCTGCAGGTATACTTCCAAGTGTTCTTTTAATATACTTTCAGTTAACTAGTAGTTTACCAGTCATATACTGATAGTGTATGTCACAAGGTGACGTTTTGCATAGGGCGGAACCGAAGGTAGGAGGGACGAGTTCCGCCCGGAAGAAGCAAAAACACCGGAACTTCTGGGTTTTCCCCGAAGCCAAATCAGCCCGTATTAGACACAGGTGGGGTTATTAAACGTAGCGATCACCGATAGGACATTGAAGAGGAGGAGCTAGATATATAAGGAGCCCCGAAATCACAAATGGTGTGCTTCTTTGTTGTGCCGGTGTTGGGGTGCTGTTGCTGCGTTTTGGCTGTGTTCTAGGCTGGGGTGCGACGAAATCATTCCCTTTGGGAAGAAAGAAGCGGAAGAAGGTAAATGCTTACTGCAAGGAGGAATTTCTGTTGAGGATAACTGGGCGAAGAAGGACAAACAATACAGGCTTGCACGTGAGTATTGTTGGAATACTGTATAAACATTGAGAAGGAGGAATTGTTTGGCGTGTGTTTGGAGTGTCAGTTTATAGCGCCGGCCCCACCGGAGAACGAAGCGTGGGTGAGCCGACGGACGCTTAGGAAGACAAACCGGGAACCCATACGTACTCATCTATCACTCTCCCTTTGCGCTGGAAACCACGCCCGACAAGCCACACATGAAACCGGGGACTAAGCTGCCTATATCCCTACCTCACGAAGAGTGTGTGTGTGTGTGTGATGCTGTGGGTGAGTCTTGATTTTCGATTTGTGTATTATCACTAAAGCTTGCAGTGCAGTGCTGTGCTTTCTTTTGGAGATAAAGACTGTCTTACCTCAGGGATCCCGTGTGGGAGTGCCAAAACGTTGTGCTAACCAACGCAAGTGGGGGAAATCAATTACCCGCAACACCAGTGTGACCCGTGGAGCCATCGCTGATCCTGAGTGAGGGCGGTGGTGAACCGTGTTGGAGATCTGCGTGAGTAACATACGAGTATTCCTTATTTGGGCCGTAGGCCAGTGTTGTGGGCAGCCTTTTTCATCACCATCTGTGTGCGGAGCCTCTTCAGAGAGTTCGCCCCTGCTCAGCATCCCTGGAACCAGTACAGGAAGAGTGAGAGCTAGGGAGGCGTCCGGCCCCGCACGCCCTGTCTGTTATGGCCCTGTAAGTCCACCGCTCCCGGGAGAAGCGTTGGGTGAGTAAATCTGTGAAGAAACACGAAGCCTGTGAGTCACGTATGTTTATGAATGCTAACTTACCTCTGCTTATAGCAGACCTGTGAGGGAAAACGCAAAGCCTCAGTCTGTGAGTCACGTCTGTCTATGAATGCTAACTTACCTCTGCTTATAGCAAACCTGTGAGGGATAACGCAAAGCCTCAGTCTGTGAGTCACGTATGCTTTCGAATGATAACCTACCTCCGCTGTCCGTAACCCTGTGAAGAAACACAAAGAACCTCAGTCTGTGAGTCACGTATGTTTATGAATGCCAACTTACCTCTGCTTTCAGTAACCCTGTGAAGAAACACGAAGAACCTCAGTCAGTGAGTCACGTATGTCCATGAATGCTAACTTACCTCTGCTTATAGCAAACCTGTGAGGGAAGACACAAAGCCCCAGTCTGTGAGCCACGTATGCACTTGAATGAGAACTTACCTCTGCTTTCAGTAACCCTGTGGAGAAACACGAAGAACCTCAGTCTGTGAGTCACGTACGTTTATGAATGCTAACTTACCTCTGCTTTCAGCAAACCTGTGAGGAAACACGAGAAGTTCCAGTCTGTGAGCTACGTATGTCCATGAACGAAGACTTGCCTCTGCTTTCAGCGAATCTGTGAGGAAACACGAAGAACCTCAGTCTGTGAGTCACGTATGTCTACGAATGCCAACTTACCTCAGTTTTCAGTAACCCTGTGAAGAAACACGAAGAACCTCAGTCAGTGAGTCACGTATGTCCATGAATGCTTACTTACCTCTGCTTATAGCAAACCTGTGAGGGAAGACACAAAGCCCCAGTCTGCGAGCCACGTATGCACTTGAATGAGAACTTACCTCTGCTTTCAGTAACCCTGTGGAGAGACACGAAGAACCTCAGTCTGTGAGTCACGTACATTTATGAATGCTAACTTACCTCTGCTTTCAGCAAACCTGTGAGGAAACACGAGAAGTTCCAGTCTGTGAGTCACGTATGTCCATGAACGAAGACTTGCCCCTGCTTCCAGCAAATCTGTGAGGAAACACAAGAAGTCCCAGTCTGTGAGTCACGTACGTCCATAGATGAGAACTTACCTCTGCTATCAGTAAACCTGTGAGGAGAAGCAAGGAGTCCCCCGTGGTGCCTACTTACCCCTAGCTGCCGTACGGCCTCGACCCTGGCTCCAACGCGGCTTGGAAGAGAAACCTGTGGGCGAGAACAGAAAAACACTTTAGAGATACAGTCTCTACGAGTTAGCTGGCAAGTGGCTGAGAAACACCAAGCTCATTATTCACTGCATCTCTTGTGTTCTGCCTCCAGGAGAAGGGGAGGGCGCCACGGACAGCAGAGAACCCTCAGACAGGAGTCCTACTCCCTTACGTCCTGGGAAATCCAGTCTGAAACCAGAGGGAGAGAGAACTGTTTTAAACTGCCTTTTCCCCTTTCCCCTTGCTTTTAAATATTTAATAAAGCTGTATCTTAAACTTTAGTATACTTGTTTGTCTGGTCATTGAGGTGGTCTTGGGAACCTCCTCAAGGTGGAAACTAGGAAGGGGCGTGACCCTTTAACTATCTCGGGTCCGCTCCGACCTGTGACAGATTTGGCGTAGTCGGCAGGGCTCCACCTCGAGTTGAGCCACCAAGGCCCTCCAATAGCCGACGACGAGTTGCTCGAAGCCCCACCCCGTGTTGTGCCCGAGAGGCCTGAAGCCCCACCCCGTGCCATGCCCATATTCCTGGGGAACCCCTGGGTGCAGAGATATAGCGGACTAGAGTCAGATGTGCGCTTGTCCGAGTGGAAAGCCCAGATCGAATATCTGGCCGGCCTCCAGGGGCTGAGTGCCATCCAGCAACAGCAGTTTGTACTGAATTCCCTAGAAGGGGAAGCCCGACGTGAAGTGCAAGCCGCCCCCGAAGCCGTCCGAGCCACTGCCCAGACGATTTTCCAGTTCCTCACCGACCTATATGGCGATGCCACTCCTGTAGCTGTCCTACGAGCCCAGTTCTTTAATTGCAAACAAGGCACCCGGCAATCGATTAGAGCCTTCGCGCTAAGGCTGCGCGAGCAATTTACCCGCCTGCAGAGACGTGAAGATCATGGGCTGGGAGATGAGGAAACCCTGTTGAGGGACCAATTTCTGCTGGGGCTGAAGGAGGGCCCCGTGCGTCAGAGCTTGAGGGTACAATTCCGAAGGGACCCTGCACTTACGTTCGAAGACCTGAAGAAGGAAGCCATAGCCCTCGAAGGTGATCAAGTCGAGGTAAAGGATGCCCCCGTGTGTGCGGCCGTAAGCGGCCCCGCGGCGACGGCCCCAGAGGGGGTAGATTGGAAACAAGCCCTCAAAATGGAGCTCTTGAAAGATGTGAAGGAACAGATGGCGGAGCAATCGAAGACCCTGGTTGGGGAGCTGCGCTTGGGACGTGGTAGGCATGATGACGGCCCCGCCCCCCGGGAGCGAATGTACTCTGAACGAGTACCAGCCGGCACGGCCTCGCCTAAGGGAAGCGGTAAGTACTACGTAACTTGTAGCTAGTACGTACATTGGCCGACGTACTCTGAAACTGTCAGCTGCACGCCGGCCCCCCCAAATTTTTCCCAGACCCCGGGGTGGGGCCCATCTCGCCCGAGGGCCGGCCCGGTCGCGTGAGGTGCGTCCCGTCCCCCAGGGGGGCGGAGCTAGCCGGGGTCAAAAACATGGGGTTTCTCTTGCAGTTCGGCCCTCGGCCACCGTGCGGCAGCACGCCCGGGCGTCCACGGGACCCCTAAACTGACAGTTGCAATTTAGGAAGTGCAATTCATCGGGCGACGGCCCCGGACCCCCCCATTTGTCCACAGACCCACTATTTGTCCATTTGCCCATTATTTGCGCGGATTGACCCCCTGACCCCACCTGACCGCAACCCCCACCCCCCCATGACACGGACCCACTATTTGTCCATTTGCCCATTATTTGCGCGGATTGACCCCCTGACCCCACCTGACCGCACCCCCCACCCCCCATGACACGGACCCACTATTTGTCCATTTGCCCATTATTTGCGCGGATTGATCCCCTGACCACACCTGACCTCACCCCCGACTCCCCCCCATGCCACGGACCCACTATTTGTCCATTTGCCCATTAGTTTACCCCACCTTCCGTTTGACCTCGCCCGATCTTCACCAAATTCGCACCACGCGTAGAGTGCGCCTAGATTAAGACGTTAAGGCGTACCCCAGTCGTATATTCCTGACGGATCATTTTGACCTCCCCCGATCTTCACAAAATTCGCACCAGGCGTAGAGCGCACCGAGACTAATACAGCGGCGCAGGTCCCACCCTCCTAGATCGTTCCTGTGCCGAGATAGAGGCCTGACACGTACATGTAAATAGTCTGCCAATGGACGAATAATGGGTTTGTGTCAGTTTTTTCCTTTAGAGCCTCTGTGATTTCGACCGAGTTAGCGCGACACGGACGAAGCGTGGAGACCGTCGAGGTCACTTGTGCGCACGTACGACATGTACACGAACCCACTATTTTTTTTTTAATGGAATCGATGACACGTGTCAGTGCCGTAGCTCCGCCCCACAACGAGTCACCGCCCCGAGAAGCGCGTTCCCGAGCACGGCTCGACCCCCTCATCACGCGTGAGCGGTTTGAGCCAAATCCGGCAAAGTTTAAAATTTTGTCCAAACAAATTTTGGTCTTTTTTGGACCAAATTTTCGACCTCCTCCGATCTTCACCAAACTCGCACTACGCGTCAAGCGTGCCGAGACTAAGACAGGGGTGCAGATCCCACCCTCCTAGCTCGTTCCTGTGCCGAGATAGAGGCCTGACACCTACATACAAATAGTCTGCCAATGGACGAATAATGGGTTTGTGTCACTGCTTTCCTTTAGAGCCTCACTGATTTTGACCGCATTAGCGCGACACGGCCCCCTGTGGGATGTTACGACGGGCGTATCAGGGCCGCGCGACGTTCGGGGACCACGCGGGGGTTGCGACACTTTTTCATTAAACCAATGTTATTTTCCGTAATGGGTTTGCGGACGCGCTCCTCGTGACCCCGCGCGGTGTCAGATGACCTCTGGGGGGCCCCCGATCGACATATCCGAATCTGGAGAACGTAGCTCCAAAATAAGACAAGGTTGTCCAAATGTTCTCAAAATCACTCATCATAATCCTCTTGATGGCCTAGACCACCACACCATGTTGTTTGCCATTCGAGCTCTGTTTCGCTAACTTTTTTTCTGAAGGTCCCAGGGGTCTGCGCTTCGGAGAGAAGAGCAAATAACCCTACTGAAGTCCTTTTTAAGCAAGGAAGATGTGTTTGGAGTTTTGCCGACTGGTTACGGTAACTACGTCACCTTCTTCGTTGCTCTGATCCGTCATAGCGCTATCCTATTGCGTGCAGAGGCATTTTGAGGGACAACCTTATATCCCGCCCCTTGCATTGAGCCGTTTGTGTGAAGAGTTGCCAGACCTTACATCTTGATGTAGGTCTGGCTAACCAGGCTAGGCAAATGGACAAATAGTGGGTTCGTGTCAGTGGGGGCGTGTCCGGGGGTCAGGAGGGGTGTGGCACTAAATCCGCACCAATAATGGGCAAATGGACAAATAATGGGTCTGTGGCCTGGGGGGTTGGGGGGGCACCCCCGTGGCTCAAGTACGCCCCTAGAGGCGTCCGATTGGCCAGTATGCTCCCTTCCTTCCCTGGGGGGCCGGTAATGCAAAAGTGCCAGATCGCCTAATAACTACATTGCCCATGGCTGCCAAATAAACTGTTCGGCAATGTATTTGAATGGGATTTCTGACAGAAACCATGTATGTGCCCTTACCCAGAGACGACCCATTGTCGCCTGTTCTATTCACTAGCCGACGACTCGCTCGGCGTGGATGCATTGGCACACAGCTGGCCGTGAAACATGCGCAAATACGCGTTCCCTCCGGTGAGCCTCATTGCGCAAACCCTATGCAAAATCCGGGAGGACGAGGAGAGCGTGCTGTTGGTGGCACCGTATTGGACAACCAGGAGTTGGTTTCCAGAACTCTCTCTCCTCGCGACAGCCCCTCCGTGGAAGATTCCCCTGAGGAAGGACCTTCTTTCTCAACAAGAGGGCACATTATGGCACCCGCGCCCCGACCTGTGGAACCTCCATGTATGGTCTCTGGACGGGGCACGGAGGATTTAAATGATTTACCGCAAGAGGTATCTAACACTATTGCTACTGCGCGAGCGTCGTCTACGAGACAGGCTTACGTGCTTAAATGGAACCTGTTTGTCGACTGGTGTTCTTCCCAAAGTGAAAACCCCCGCGAATGCCCGATTAGTGTTGTGCTTTTATATCTCCAGCGTCGTTTGGAGAATAGGCTGTCACCATCCACTATTAAGGTCAATATCGCTGCGATATCAGCTCACCATTCACCCGTAAACGGTAGGACAGTGGGTCAGCACGACCTGGTCATTAGATTTCTTAGAGGCGCTCGAAGACTGAATCCTTCGCGTCCTCCCTCTATTCCTCCTTGGGACCTGTCCTTGGTTCTGAAATCACTCCAGGAAGCCCCATTTGAGCCTCTGCATAGTGTGAGTGTTAAATTTCTTACTATGAAGACTTTAACTCTCCTTGCTTTGGCTTCTGTTAAAAGGATAGGAGATATTCATGCATTTTCGGTCGATGATTCGTGCCTTCAGTTCGGGCCAGCTGCATCCAGCGTAACACTGAGACCCCGGCCCGGCTTTGTGCCCAAAGTTCCCACCACCCCTTTCAGAGATCAGGTGGTGAACCTGCAAGCGCTGCCTTTGGAGGAGGCAGACCCAGCCATGGCTTTGTTATGCCCTGTTCGTGCACTACGTGTGTATATAGACAGGACGCAAAGCTTTCGGACCTCAGATCAGCTCTTTGTTTGTTACGGTGGTCAGCAGAAAGGAAAAGCTGTCACCAAGCAGAGGATGTCACATTGGATTGTGGATACTATAGCCCTTGCATATCAGAAGCAGGACGTGCCTTGTCCATTTAATTTACGTGCCCACTCTACACGCAGTGTGGCATCATCTTGGGCACTGGCTCGCGGTTCCTCGCTAACAGATATTTGTAGAGCTGCAGGCTGGGCGACACCTAATACGTTCACAAGATTCTATAGTGTTCGTGTCGAACCGGTTTCCACTCGGGTTCTTTCTACTAACTAGTTAAGAATGCCGAGGGTCGGCTCGTGTGTCGGCTTGGAGCCTCTATTTTGGTGCTGCACATTTGCACCAATATGGAAGGTCATCGGGAAAAAAACGTCACAAAAACTGTTTTTGCCTCTCCTCCACCGCCCTGATAGCTGGTGTTGCAGAGCATCCGCTGTCAACCTATCACTGATGTATTCTCTGTAAACCTGTGTAGGCTAGGCGTCCACATTTGTCCCCTACGTGGGGTTCATTTGTGTGTATACTCCGTGGGGTACTAATCCTCCACGTTTTCCTTAGCAGAGCCTGCTCTGCATCTCTCTGCATACTATGTTTTGTTCAGAGACTTCTTATGAGCAACCTATCGGTTGTTTCATATTTTTATGTCATCCATTCAACCTTCTTAGGGGATGGCTTCCGCAGTGTTCTAGCTCCGCTCAGTTTAGACGCTTCCCCAGTTCGCTGCTTCACTATCGTGGGTTAAGGAACAGGTAGTGACCGGCCTTCTGCATTTCGCCTTAGGTTCCGCCCCTTACGTGGAGGGCGGAGGGCTTTTGCAGGCACTGGAAGGGTTCAGCTGCAGTGGCGTTTTGGTAGGGATTCCCAATTCGTCGGTCACGACGTGACGTCGTAGTGACCGACTGAAAGGGAACGTCTCGGTTACGTATGTAACCCTCGTTCCCTGAAGGAAGGGAACGGAGACGTCACGTCCCGTCGCCACAGTTTGCTGTTCCATTGCTGTTTTCAGGCCGGGCACTGTTGCTCGGCTTCTCAGCAATAATATAGCTAATTTGGTATTGTGCACCTGCGGCTTATATACGCACCTGGCGGGGGCGGCGCCGGCATTATGCAAATACCTGCATGCCAAGTTCATTGGCGTTTTTATAGTTTCTCGAAGTAGATAGGTCACCCGCGGAGCGGTTCCCAATTCGTCGGTCACAACGTGACGTCTCCGTTCCCTTCCTTCAGGGAACGAGGGTTACATACGTAACCGAGACGTTTTTGTTGGTCAATGGCGTAGTCTATTTCAGTTGCCTCAAAATAGCAACACACCAACAATGCACCTGAACACACCTCGTTTTCAGCCCAGAACAAAAGGGGGCGCAAATGCATTTGCTATTTAAACAACGTGGCGCTAAACGTGAAAATGATAATTGCGCAGGGTGGAAACTAGCAAAAGACACTTGCGTTGCGCATTGCGCTGCATTGCGCCGGGTGTAAGATAGATCCCTATATCTGTAAGTAAATCATTTCCAATGCAGAAATACTACTACTAATGACAGTGGTGCAATAGGTTACTGATGTGCCACTGCTATTTTTTTGAACATCACTGTATGCATAGATTTCTCATTCGACCATTCCATATTTAGAAGTTTCCACTGCTTTGTGCTCCCCCTGGTTGTAAACCCTGCAGAGTTTAATATTCTGAATAAAAATGGGATAACCTTTCATATGTGAGAATGTGTTGTGTTGTTTTGTATATATATTACCTCAATATTACAGGGTTTTAAACTAGCAGTGTTGGGGAAAGCTACTTTTAAAAGTAATGGATTACAATATTAAGTTACTCCCTAATAAAGTAACTAATTGCATTACTTAGCTACTTTTCATGAAAACTAATACTACTTTTTCTTACTTGGCTGAGGCTTGATCTTGTTTTAATGACTGAGAAGTTCTGCATTCAGAAATTGCATATTTCCATCACAAAAATGTCAAGCTCTGGCCTGCCATATACGTTTCTGACTCAAACTGTTTCCGCTCAGGCGCGCATTCATAGGGTTTACGTAATTCTTCATGACTATGTTCAGTTTAATTCAGTACATATTTTTTTATCAAATTAATTAAACTGAAAATTAACTTGCATTACTTTTTTAAAAATGTAACTTAAATATTAATATGTACATTTAAAAAGTAATGCGTTACTTTACTTGTTACTTCAGAAAAGTAATATTATTACGTAATGCACGTTACTTGTACTGCATCACCCCCAACACTGTAAACTAGTACTGTACATTTTGTTAGTTTAACAAATATGGTGTGGTTTCCCAGACAGTGATTAGACTAGTCCCTAGACTAAAATAATATTAAGAGCTGTCAAACTGAAAACAACTTGCACTGACATACTGTATCTTAAAATATATGAGTGCCCTTTGTTTTGCCTCAAAATGCACACAAGTAATGTTTTTAGTGAGGGATGTTTGTTAAAACTGTTTATATTTCCTAATTAAAATAAGGTCTAGTCCCGGCTTAAGCTAATCTTTGTCCAGGAAACCACCCCATTATGTTTGGGTCTACGCAACAGCACGTAACAGTTGATAATAACACTTGTGTGTAAATATGGTTGCAGATGTGGTGGCAACCTTCTCTCAAGTGTTTAGACCGGCTTGGCAGGTTGTCCGATTTGCATAACAAAACCAACACAGTGGCAAATTATATCTAGTCCAGTGACTATATACCAAAACTTTACTTTTATAAAAAATATTTTTTATATATTTACAGCCGGTAAACAAAATTCAAATCTCAAATTTAACCAATTGATCATTAATCCGAGTCCACAGAAACACTAAAGAATTGGCAACAGTGGTTAATGTACTGTCTTAATCCATTCCAATATGGCTGACGACTTAGGGGCTGTTTACACTTGGTTTTAAGAAGCGTTTTCATCGATCGGATCACAAGTGGACGAGAGAGACACATTACGTTTACACCTGACATTTAAATCTCTTTTGTCCACTTTCGACCGCATCTGTCCTGAATACTGTGAGGGGGTGGTCTGTGAGACGGTGGGCGAGTCTCTCTGCTGTCATTCAAACGCGAGCGGGAGTAATTATGAGTTTATATGGACGCAAACTTATATTATGTCGGAGCCCGCTGCTTGTTTAGCAAGTATACATGCTGCACAGTGTTTTGTACGTTTAATTGTTGGAGCTTTCTCTGAATTTTCAGCGCAATTGATGAAATAGGATCGCGCAACTTTCACGCTTTCAAAACGAAACTACGGAGAACACCCTCAGTAGTTTTATCAATGAAAGGCTAAAAATAGCGCTGTTCACCTTATGTTCACGGCAGAAGTAAAAAAAGACGTAAAATTAGTGTTTAATACTTCAGATTAGATAAATGGGCCGAGAGAAGGCGGTCGCGTGTGGCTGTTCGAACACATTTAACCACATTGCGTTCCGCAACTCCAAAGCGATCCGATCGAAAGTGGTTTCGACTACCTCTGAATGTGGTTGAAAGTGGACGCGTTCAAAACGTTTTGCATGTTAATGCCAAGTGTAAACAGCCTCTAACAGCAGCCCATAGAAACAGTAGCTTATGAGGTCTCTATTTATAAAAGTTGAAGTTTCTGGATCTTAATTACATATTTTATTTTCTGGCATACTTTTATACTTATATTTTAACACGATTAGAGTTATATTAAATAATATCCTGCCTCTTCCTTGCTTTGTAATGCAATAAATGGTGAAGGTTTTCTGAAATCAATCCATAAGACTCCAGTGGGTTTAGCTATCAATGGTTCTTGCAATTTTTGGTGACTAGTCGTCATGTGTTTTGAGCGAACACTTACTTTAAAGAGTACCTATTTTGCTAATAAATTAGCACGTTATTGTAATATCCCATAGTACATACATGTTATTAAAACTTGAACTAATGCATTGTGAGTCTTATAAATTGCTTACATACCTCACCGAATTCTCCCTGTGTGGAAAACGCTCGGATTTAGTTCCTGTCTCCGCCTCCCAAAATGTCTAAGGTGTGTTCGACATCGGCTGTGGCTGGATGTAACCGATCGGCGAGATTAGCCGCGTGCAGGCGGGGAGGAGCTGAAAACGGAGACGTGAAGTCGGACGCGCTGTGGTTCCCGTAGTTTGCTGCATTTACGTCAGGCATGGCTGATCACGTGCCGTTTGCTTGCTTAATCGCATTAAGCATGATTTGTAAGATGTAAACTACATAAAAAGTGAATTATACTGTTTTGAATGTCCGTGTATGAGCATGAGTGGAACTGAAGAGGCTTACAGCATCTGTTTTTACAAGAATAAAGTTTAACAGAAGCATAAATTATTTAAATACCAATGTAGTGGGGTCTACGTTTTTGTATCCATTTTATTTTGATGAAGATGACACAATATAACATCGCGACTACATGAAAAGAGCTTTAACTGTTATAAAAATACAGATTTGTGAGCATTTGTGGAACTGAGGGTGTGAAAATACACACGAAACACACGTGATTGTTGTCATGTGGTGAATGCGACCAATCTTGAAACAGCTGTGTCGTCATTACAGCCCGTGCAGCTCCTCTTCGCGAACTGCGCTGGCTAACTCAGGCGGCTGATCTCGAACCGCTCTCGCGGTACTTAAAAACCATATGACACAGTCACGTGCCTGCAGCGCCAGCTTAAGTCGGACAGAAATACTAACCGGAATGCAGTGCACTGCTTCAAGTCAGCCGCCGATCGGTCTGCGCAGCGCCGCATGAAGTCGAACACACCTCTAGTGTACTCGGATTGGTCAGATGACTACTCAACTGTTATTGGTCAACTGGGTTCGGCGTGTTTTTGAAAGGTTACGCCCCTGACTATGCGTGGGTTTTCCGGTTCTGACTGAGAGTCACAGGCAACGTAAACAAGCGTTATATTTCTCTATAAACGATGCTGTCTGTACTGTCTTACCACTTCGAGCTCGATCCAGAGAGTTCAGACGGCCGTTACGATATAAACGATCTCCGTCAATGAACGCGATTGGATTTAACTTTTTTAGGTGTCCTTAGCTCTGCCAGAATGCTAAACGAAGACGAAAATGTGTTGCAAAGACATCCAAAAGGTAATTATAACGTACTACATTACTTTGCAAACTATATGGAAACACCAAATGTAGCACATAGAAAGTATTTTTTGAAATGATTATAAAACTATTTCACTTATTAACATTATTTTACTATAGTAAACTTTATTATAAAAGACCGCTTACATACTATATTACTGTGCAAACTAACGTTATATGGAAACACCAAATGTAGCACATAGAAAGTATTTGTTGAAATGGTTATAAAACTATTTCACTTATTAACATTATTTTACTATAGTAAACTTTATTATAAAAGACTGTTACATACTATATTACTGTGCAAACTATATGGAAACACCAAATGTAGCACAAAGAAAGTATTAATTGAAATGAATGTTCTACATTATTTCACTATGGTAAACTTTTTTATGAAAGACTGCTTACTTATAAGTGCTATGTTTTTACTTATTAGGTTTTAAGGAGAATGCAACATGTTCCAGGGCCTCTTACCTGCGTGATTCATCATCCAGGTTTTGCACAAATTGTCTAAATCCCTACACACAGAACATTTATTGTACCGACTATAAGCCTTTGAGGTGCAGGACTAGAGTAAGTTTTATTACATTTTTAAACCAATAACACTAAAGTATCATTATAGTAACAAAGTACCCAAAAGAACAAAAGATGTAACTTTAAAGAAAATATAATAGTCAGTCAAAAGTTTTTTTTATTTATTACAAATATATATTTAAATGTTAAACAATATACAAATAAACATACTTTAGTAACCATATTGTGCTCTTGTTTCAAAAATTGTTCAATTCATTTCTTACAGCTATCTATTCAGATAAATGGCATATCAAAGCTTTGTCAGCTGGTGCTATTTAAGACGACACTATAAGGTTATCATCCTGTCGTGTGTTGTTCTCCAGATATGCTTGGAGCTTCCTTATCAGATCGGTCACAATTTTGGCTTTCGACGACCCCTGCACTGAAGATGGCATGCAATCACGTCCTCCTTTGAAGGTCTCTCAAACTGTGATGCCAGGTCCATTGGAATCGGGGTTTCCTTCAGCTTATCTTCAAATACCTCATCAAACACAAGCCTGATCACATCATCCACATAACTGTAGAAATATTGCGGTCAATAAATCTTTTGTTTTGATCATTTATTTCCCTGCTTCATACATTAAGTTTTTAATTATGAATGTATTTGAAGTAAAACATTACTGCTTACGGTATGTCACTTGTGTGTTTTGGGAACATAGCCTTGTACTTTCCCTCTCCTGCTTTTGTTACGCCTTGGTGACATTGTAATGGATGGCTGCAAGGTACAACCTTTAAAAATATAAACAAGCAATCAATTTATTGTAAAAGTAAATACTACTTTATTTAACACAGTTACTAAAATACTTAAATACCTGCACAGCATTCCAATAAATGAGAAAATCAATTTTTTTTGCTGCAAATCTGAAATCTCAGGCTACGGACGGCAAAGGCATCCACTGATGATGGTGATGGAAACATTGTGAAACGATGCTACTGCCTGGGTTCCTATTATTATGCAGAGAAAAAAAAACTTTGTCATCATCAGTTATACATCTAAGACTGGTAGTGGTTTCACTAGCTAAATACATCATATGTGTTACACACCTTTGCTCCTTATATGCCAGTCTGACTCCTTGTACTGTGTGTAATGATGTTGCATGTTTGCATACAGTGTAGAAGGATGTGTCCAGCTGCGAATCTAGGATATAGACAAATAAAACAAACATGTATTCAGTCAAAAAGACATATTATAACAATAGAGTACAACGACTATAAATCGTTAGACTATTCATTAAAATGTAAATGTATTACATATTACATGGCCCAACATTAGCAACACACATTACGTGTTTACTTCGTTTCAAAATCTAAGAAAGCTTCAAGTAAATACAACAGTAAAATACATATAACTTTAAACAAATCATCTGTACTTAGAGTTTCTTGAGTTTGATCATGAGAACAAATTTTACCGGTAACAGTTTAGCTGGTATTTGTATTTAGCTTAGCAACTTAGCAAGTTTGTAAACATGTCTAAACCAACATAGATAAAAAAACGATAGTCTGCATAATTCAACATTATACACGTGTGTAAATATGGTACGTTGTTTATGAAATACAGTATTACAACACAAAACAATTAGCTTGCAAGCTTAGCTCTACACGCACATTATGTTAATCTCCGGTTACCGGTTACGTAACGTACAGTAAAAGGCAAATAATAAACGTGAATACTTACAGCCTCTGATCCAGAAGTGCACAGTAATCCAACTTTCAAGAAGAGACGTCGCCAGGGACGGATTATGGCGATGATGTGCCCTGGGCATGGATGTCTCAAAGGCCCCCTTAACAAATTTTTTGGGCAACAGCGTTGCACTTGTATACAGGGCTCAAGTGTTGGTCCGCCTCTGCCTGTATGCTCCATTTTACAGGATTAACAATGGCACTAATACGTGGGGAGAGAATGCACACAATATTCTGTACTTTCACACCACAAGTTGTTTTGTTTTAATATCTCACCAGTAACTGACAACATACAACATACTCAAAAAGATTCTGACCTCTCCAAATCATATCACAGGAGAAAATTCCATAAATATTTTACATTTCTACATTTAGCAGACATTTCATAACATTTCATGTGTAACTGTCGTTCGCCACAGGCATTTAGGGGCTGGACACACCAAAATTTTAAACGCGGCTGAAAACGCCTTGAGGATGCCGAATGCCAGCTTCTTCAGCTGAGCGCTTTGGTAGCTGTGATACTTCAGCTGTGAGCAGGTTGATTGCTGTGGTAATGTCCCGCCCCTCCTCCACTGTAATTGGACGGCCGTGTGAGAACTGACATTGACGAGCGGAGCCTTTCACTCAAAGTTGAATATTTTGACCTCTCGGCGCTCAGCGCTAAAAAAACCCCGAGCGCCAGTTTTCAGCACGGAAAAAACCCGCTAGCTGCTTGCTTATTTAATAAGCGCCAAGTTTCCATTGCAATCAATTGAAAACATACGCCGGTCGCGGGCGTAAAAGCTTTGTGGGACTGGACACACCAAAACTTTTAGGGGTTTTGTACACCAAAACTTTTAAACGCGTCTGAAAACGCCTGGACAAAGCCAAATGGCACCTGTTTTTCAGCTGAGTGCCAGCTTTCTTCAGCTAAGCGCTTTGTCAGCTGTGAGATGGTTGCTGTGATACTTGTCCCCGTCCCGCCCCTCCTCCACTGTGATTGGACGGCCGCTTTCGAACTGACATTGATGAGCGGAGCTTTTTACCTAAAGTTAAAAATTTTTCATCTTTAGCTGAGGGGTATCTTTCTCGATTTCCTCAGAGAAAACGCTTCCACAACATCATCAAAATCCAGTTCCCTCACAAGATCGCATTCAATGGCCATTAAAGCAACACTATGTAGTTTTTTTACCTTTAAATAATGTCTCTAAAATTATTTCAGTGATAGAACAACTTTTAACTGGACAAATTGTACTGTTGCTGCAACCTGAGCAGCCTCCTAGCTGCTACAAGCACACTCTGAAAGTGGTGGTGGAGGGTAGAGCACACAGCCCCGCCCCTCCCCCTGCCTGCAGAAGAGTGTCTGATACCAGGCACTGTTGCGCTTTTCAACCACATGGGGGAGCTGTAAGTCATTTTTACATGGAAACTACATAGTGTTGCTTTAAAGACAGTTAATTTAGACGTTCTTGACACATTTTTTGTTTTAGTTTTTGAGTAACCGTCTTCTACACGTGACTTTTATATTACGCAATTCTTTTCACTCGCCTCTAGATGTCCCTCTCAACAGTGCAGCAATACATTTAAATTATTTATTTGATTTATTTACTAGTTAATACTTTGCAACTGCAAAAAAATTCACATTATCCCTCAATATTTAACACAATTTTACTGAAAATAAAATTAAAATATTTATTTGAAAATAATAGACACAGTAAATTTGACAGGGCCCCCTGCTGGCCAAGTGCCCTGGGCAAGTGCCCAGTAGGCCCGTGCGTTAATCCGTGCCTGGACGTCGCGCAAATCCAGCTTCGGTTCATGAGAAGCAGTTATTGTGAAAACTCCGTGAACAACTTCTGACTGGATTTTTCCGGAACCGTATTAAACATGATGTCCTCTGTGGAAGTCCATAAAGTGCTATTTTGCCCTCACATCTAAAGAGACAGCGTCTACCCGAGAGATATAATCGCTTAAACGATGAAACAAGAGTTTGCAAACAGAGTCAAAGCAGGAACTCACAACCTCCGCCATTTTAGCTCTCTTCTGACTCGGCGCTCCCCACCCCCGTCTTTGAGGGCGTACCCAAGCAAAGCAGAGAGGGCTGAACTATGATAATGTGGTCTTATCTACGTCACTAATCCCAGGAAGTAAACTGTTGCCTACAATCCGAGTGTTTTTGTAGTCCTCGAACGTTAGAGACGATAACTCGCGTCATCGTTTTCTTTGAGGTATGTACTTTTTGAATATCGTTAGCATGTACTAATACACACTTACACACAAAAGGATGTTTAAAAACGTGTATCCCATAATAGGTGCTCTTTAATGATTCTAATCATATTGATGATTGGAAAACTGGATGTGAATATAATTTTCCAACCCTAATGGTAGCTGATGACTCAGGACAATGGCAGGAGGAGGAAAATCTCATATTGTCCTTCAGTACTCCTCAGCTGGGCAGTTTTGAGTCTGCTGAGAAAACAGCATTGTATGTGACTTGTGTCAAGGTGACCAATGCACAATCTTTGTCTGGAGTGATTTTATCTAGATGGACTGAATTTTTTAGAGATAATACCTCCCCCAAAGGCTGTTGGCGATCATTGTATAAAACGCCAATTGACAAACGAACAGGAGATTTGCAATGGCGCATAGTTCATGGCGCAATAGCAAGAAATAGACATGTGGTGCACCTCAATCCAAATACAACAGTGGGCTGTCTGTTTTGTTCTGAAAGTGAATCTGTTTTTCATCTGTTTGTACAATGTGCACGGCTGGGCAATATGTTTACCATCTTAACTCAATGGGCATCAGCCTTAGGTGAAGATTTCTCTTATCAACTGTTTATATGAAACCAAAATATTTGGTCAGTCGCAAAAATGCTTTGGTTTTATTAAATTATGTGTTTGATATTGCTAAACTGGCTATTTGGAAAACAAGGAAGAATAAGATGCTGGGCAGAGATACATTAGATCCTTTGTTAATGTTTCTGGGGTTGATGAAATTTAAGACTCAAGATTGAATATGCCTACTATAAACTTACAGGTTGTTTACCAATGTTTGTGAATATATGGGCTGTAAATGAGGTACTTTGCACAGTTGATGAAAATGATGATTTAGTGATCAGCTTTTAACAATTTTTTTGTGGATGCTAAATGTTAGCCTGACTACGTCAGACTTTGTACTTCCGCTAAATTTCATTACGCTTCTGTACTCAGTCTGAGATACCTCCCATTCAAACCGTTTTCCTCAGGTCTCAAAACAACCGGCGAATCAATGAACAGAGGGCGGGCTGAGAGCCGTGACGTAGACGCTAAGCGCCGAATGTACGGTTGTAGTTTGTAGTGGACATGGAGGCACAGAAAGCTATTTGCTCTGTTGTGGAGAACCGGCACTTGCCAACTTAATCCCGAACAAGAAAAGTGTTTGTTAAACATTTTGAATGGAGATTATGTTGTTGCCCTACTCCCGACAGGTTTTGGGAAAAGTTTAATTTATCAACTATTATCGATCGTCAGCAAGAAACTGTGTGCAGCACAGCTTGACGTGCACAACAATTGAGATATCATGGAAGGAAATTTCATTGTTCACAGTTAATGGTGGAGGACGCGTGGGCAAACATTCTTTGGTGACGTTCCTGATTAACCAGAAAAAAAGGTAGGAAGATTTAATTTACATATGGTTATGGCCGTCTGGTGGAAGAGTTTGAGTGGAGAGAGGGGCAAGACACCGTAAGGATAGTGTTCAACTAGCTCTGGCCCGATTTACTTTACATAATCTGCAGAAGTCGTTCATAGCCATGTTAACTTCGGTATTTCGCTCGATGGGTTTGTTTTCACATCATGCGTGTGTTTTACAGCAGAAATTTGATGCGGCTGAGCTGGCGCATAACGCACATCATATCCAAACGTTATGTGATTGGCTTACGTTTAGACCAATGATTTTAAACTTCAGACAAGCCCCTCCCACGAGAAGGAAAACGATTGTCAATTATGCCCAGCCAGACTCTGTCTATGAAGCGAAGCAAAATAGCAGAGGATGGTTCTACCAGGCTAGCTAAATGTTTCAATAATTGTGATTTGTGAAATGTAAGAATGTAGAATTGTAACAGAGTTTTTTGGTCTTGCCTATATGGTATAAATAAAGGAGAATTTAATCCTCTCTCTCTCTCTCTCTCTCTCTCTCTCTCTCTCTCTCTCTCTCTCTCTCTCTCTCTCTCTCTCTCTCTCTCTCTCTCTCTCTCTCTCTCTATTTATTTATTTATGAGTTAGAGTTTTTGGAGCTTCAAAAAATAAATTTTCAATGGCTGTTCAAATTATTGCAAAATACATGTTGACAACTTGCCCCTGTACAAACAAACACATCGAACATGCTCAGAAAACATGATAAATTGTGATATTGTAATTTCTTTCTAATTGCAATAAGTTGTTTGAAGGAAGGAAGGAAGGAAGGAAGGAAGGAAGGAAGGAAGAAAAATCATGCAAGAGTCATCATCAGATGATGAAGAGTGCTTCTGCCTCGTCTGTGTAGAGCCATTTTCAAAGAGTCGTCCAAAGGAGACCTGGGTAAAATGTGTAAAATGCAACAATTGGGCCCATGATGCTTGCACCTCAGGCAAGGCAATTTATGTGTGTCAGAATTGTGATTCTGGAGATGAGTCCTATTAGTCATACAGGGCATCTGTTTTGTTCAGAGGTTAAACATGTTAAGTTAAGCAAGTTATCTGCAGCGTTCCATTCAGTTATCTGGTTTTATGTGAAAGCCATAGAACATTTGAACCAAAGTTCAAAGTAACGTGGTCTTGCCACTTAATTGAAATGTGCATTATTTGGATTGAAATAATTGTTTTTCCAGATTCTCCAGGCACGGATGTTTATATTTCCAGTTTGGTTTGAGTTTAAAAATTAAAATCAATATTCACAATTAAGTAGTTGTGTTCTTATTTTTAGATAATCTAGTGTGACAACTTACCCGCCCTAGTGTGACAACTTACCCTCCGATGGGGCAAATTGTCACAAGTGCACAGTCACTATTCAACAGTCTACAACTCTGTAATGAGATAAGATATAAAGATGTTATGAATACAACATATGTGCCCAAGACTTCCTTCTTTCATTTGGTATGAGATTTATACCATTTTGATGTATGGTGCTCAGTAAATGTTAGACAGTGTGAAAAGTGTGACAACATACCCCGCTCTCCCCTACATATTTTATCGTCTGGCATACTTTTATACTTATTTTTTAACACAATTAGAGTTATATTAAATGATATCCTGGCTCTTCCTTGCTTTGTAATGTATTAAATGGTGTGCAGTTTTCTGAAGTCAATCCATAAGACTGCAGTGTGTTTAGCTATCATTGGTTCTAGCAATTTTGGAGCCACCATTTTTCATGTACTCAATCCTCTAGATGTGTTTACATTCAAACTCAGTGTATTGCTTAAAATACGAATTGAAAGACATATTAACTTAATCGTAATGATATCATACTGTATTGATTATGTTTAATTGCTATGTGCTGTGCAGGGGGTCTCATCTAGGATGCCAAATGGTGAAGTACCAACCCTGGCCAAGCTGCACGGAGGTTAAAAGCTGCTTTAAAATATTTTTTTTAAACCCTCAAGAGATCCTGGGGACATTTTGTGCCATTCAATTTTTTTTTAAACATCTTGACTGTGAAGATTAAAAATTGCCCAAAATTGCCAGAGGTGGTTTTTGGTTTTAGTTTTTAAAATTAGCTTAAAATGGCTAAGCTGTGTAAAAAATGACACATGCGATCATAGGGACAAAAAATGCCCCATTGAAAACGATTATACCATTGACCCCCCAATTATCTTAACATAAACTAATGCATACCTTGAGGAGGAGTATGATTTATCAGAGGAATCTTCAGAAGACTTGTCAGAGGGTGAGAGCGGAGGGAAGATGGATGAAGTTGTGACAGGATGGACATAAAAAATTGAAAAATCTTCTGGTCTCCAACAAACACTGTGACGCTTCGCTACATCCCAGCAGTCAGAGATTTGATCCCGGGGCCTACAAACTATGCCACTGCCCGAATCAGTGCCCTGACTTCAAGCTTTTTATTGATGCTGATGCATGAAATCCTGCAGCGTATTGGGACCATGACAAACCTACATGGGAGACAATTGCAAACTGGAGAGATCTGAGACATAAAAACTACAGGCTTTTGTAGGGCTACTCATTTTGGCCGGTGTTAACAGATAAAAATGAATCAACCCTCAGCCTCTGTGAAATCAGGACGGGGCATTTTTCGGGCCTCGTTGTCCCACAAAAGGTTCCACGACATCAGCCGAACACTGTGGTTGGATAATTGTTAACATATTGGCATATAAAGGGTTAATAAAAACATTAATATTTCATATGAATGTTTCAGGCAGAAGTAGTTTTAAAAGACTCTCATTTAAAGTGGAAAAAATATTTTGATGTAAGAGATTTTTAGAGCAGTTTTTGGGAAGGTGTCATTATTTCAGTTTTTTTAAGGATCTCTTAAGGGTTAAGGAACCAACCTGATGATTTTCTGGAGAAACCACATTCTTTTTCACAATGAACCAGAATATCTACATTTAAGCAATTTAAACATTTCAATATGGTTAAACTTTTTACTTGCACGTTACCATGTGTAACTTAAAACCATTACATTTGAAGATTAGAACAACATTGACAGGTGTTTTAATTGTATGCAAAATGCAGAAAGCTAAAGTTTCCACCAGATAATCTTATAAAACAACTTGAAATTGTTTAACTTAATTTGTAAAGTAACATAAAAATATATGCTGAGTTGACATCATTTTTTTTTTATAAAGATGAATCAACACACACAAAAAAGAATGAATCTGCATCAACTCGAGGGTAATCCTGCAGTGAAGCAAAAAAAAAAAAAATGCTTTAAGCTAGATCCTTTGAACAAATGGTGCAAAGAAAAAAGACACACCAATATTCACTTAAGTTTATCTACATTTTCAGTACTTTTTAGTATAATTTCTAATGAATTTCTAACTCATTTTTAAAGCAAACGTAGATTTTAAAGGGATAGTTTGGCAAAAAAGAAAATAACCTCATGATTTACTCACCCTGAAGTCACCCCAGTTACATATGTCCATCCTTTTTTATACAAACACATATTTAGATATTTTCGAAAATGTCCTAGCTCTTCCAATCTTTATAATAAATTAATATAGGGTCCCCACCTTCAAGTCCAAAGAATGTGCATCCATCCTTCGCAAAAGTAATCCACGATGCGATTTTGTAAGAGAAATATACGTACATATTTATATCTTTACACAAAAAATAACTAACTTCCGATAATGCCGCTATCTTAGACTCCTCAGCATTCAGTAGAAAGCATCAGCGTAGTTTACCCTTTAATATATATTTTTATTTTGAATTGAATATTGTTTCATACAGAATTGTTTAAAGTATGTTCTGTATGTAATGCAAGTACATAATAAAAAACTGAAATGACTTCAAGAGTTATCCATTACTTTTTCAGGCAAAGAGGAATTTAATTACAGTAATTCATTACACCCAACACTGTTTGAAAGTCTACAGTACTTACCTTTGAGTATATTTAAATATTTTCTAACTTAAATAATTATTTGTATGTAAATATTTAATAACCCAATTTAAAACATTTAAAGTCCAAAATTCACCTAATAATGTCTTATCACTCCGATCAGTGAATCATCAAAAGAAAAAAGAAGAAAGATGTTTAAAACAGTTGACACTTTTCACAGATGTATCATAGCAAGGTAACAGTAGTTAAAAAAAGAAATATAAATTTCTGATTTACTTAAAGAGATATATAAGATGATGATAGCAACGTGTCTTTAAAAGGGTCTATTGCAAATGTGCCAATTCAAGTAAACATAATTATATATAATGCATATTAATTATGCCAGTGAGGGAAATGTCTTAAAACTTCTTCTGATGAGTTTTTTACAAAACCATACTAACCCTACCAACATAGGCCCTGTATCCAGTACATGCTGTATTAAAGGAAGTATCTACTTTTTAAAAACAGAATAGCATGTGTGGGTGCGGTATGCATACATTCCAGAAATACAGCAAAATCTACCATGTTCTCATTGTAATGCAAATCCTATGGCATGCTACATTAACAATAACCAGGAAAAGAATTTACTCAGGTGTTGGTACAATTAACAAGAACTGACAAGCTGAATCAAGTGTTGTAATTTTTGAGACACCTAAAATATTTTGTGTAAAACCTGTCTAAAGAGCTTGTCATTCTTGCGTCTACTATTTCCTGCATGGACTATTGCAATGCATTTTTTATCCAGAATTTAAATGTAAAACTAAACATACAATTAAATTAATAGTGCTTATCTTGAATTTCAAAATGGTATATCATTAAAATTGGCATCAATTTTTATATAAGAAGAAAACAATTTAATTGCAGATCCTTTTTGTCATTTAAAGAAAAAAATACATTATAAATAGTACACTAATTTGTACTGTACAAGGTAGAGACATAAAAATAACCTGGCATTAGTGTAGTTGTATTATGGTAATACATTACAATAAGCTTGTTTGTTAACATTAGTTCCATTAGACATTAGTTCTAATAGCTAACATGAATGAACAATAAATACTAATTTATAATATCTTTTAATCTTAGTTCATGTTCATTTTTGCATTTACATGCAATTGTATTAACATTAACAATTCTACAGTAGTTCTTGTTCTGGAAATAATACCTTAAATGACAGTTTTGTTGTTATTTAATTTAAACATAAATTAATTTAGAGCTTTTTTACAACGTATGCTCATCTTTTTCTTGTCTGAGAATGTGTATATGTTTTGTAAAGCAATTTTTAAACACTTTTAAATGCGGCTATAAAAAGTAAAGCTTTACTGAGTGTGTACTGGTAATAATTCATATAACAGTTGAACAGTTTCATATAGTTTCATTAAGTGCAAACATCAAAAATAATCAAGCTAGAATAATATGTTATGAAATAAGTCTTTAAAACTGTTTTGTTTAAAAACTTTTTCATTATGTGCAATTGGCTTTAATTCATCAGTTTAGTGTATTATGTTTGAATTTAAGTACTTATTTTGTTGGCATTGCTGGACAGGGCTGCCATGCAGCATGCTTTGTGTAGGACTAGATGAGTAAATATTGAAATTTCTGAAAGTTTTGTGGCTGTGCAAAATGTGAAAAGGGGGGAAAAACTTGATATTTTAAGCTTTGCTTGTTATGTTAAAGTTTTGTGTTTATTGGGTTAACATCAAGATTGGAGCTTGTGCTTGTTATGTTGTACTTTGTGTTGTAGCTGTTGCAAATACATTTAGAAATGTTGTGTCTGCTCATTTCGAGTTAAGCAATTTCAACTTGTTTTATACTGTAAATTAAAGCAACTCATAAAAACAAGCTGAAATTGCTTAGATTTGAAAACTTTCAAGAATAGACAAAATAATTTAATAGGTTGAATGATTTGCAAAGCCAGGGTGATTAAACTTAAAATTTAAGACAGATAAAAATGTTTACAGTGTCAAGTTTATAAAACAGCCGGGAAACCAAAGTAACAAAAAAATTGTGTGCTTCTTTGATAAAAGGATCAAGCGCTGTTTTTGGTAACTCGCTACATTTATTAAAAGTGAAATTAATTTCTGGACTGTTACTTGCCTGTCATAAACAACCCTCTTAAAAGTAAAGGTGCTTCATGCTGCCATAGAATTAATTCATTTTGGCTGAATGAAAATCCTTTAACTGAAGAACCTTTCTATATCACAAAAGGTTTTTTGTTGCGGATAAATGTTCTTTATAACTACAAAATGAGTAAAAATCATATACATTTATTGTAGTTTCTTAACTGTTCGATTTGTCCAACTCAAAAATCCTTTAAGTTAATATCTTTTCATTTTTGTGATAACTGCAAAGCCAATAAATCATTTTTAAAGTGCAGGGAACAAGGAAGCAAACTGCTCAAAAAACACTTTTCCTGATGAAATGAAGATAAAATAAACAGAATAACTGGTTTTTAAAACAGGTGTAGGACTACTTTTGGTTTTAGCAATGGTCCACCCACATTATAATCTGATAAGACCTGCAGTTCTCCATCACTGTATCTGATTCAGCTGCTGAAGAGGGAAACTTCTTGATTTGCTCTGTAGCAGCACTTTATGGTAACGTAACCTTATTTCAGTACTCTGGCTTTGATGCTCTTGTTTATACTAATATATTGCATAATTTTGCAATAAGTATTAATTAACTACTACATGGATATGCCACTTTGTAGATATCTAAATGTTACAAATAGACACAGTAACATACAAGTATGGATTATAGAAACACTTTGAATGAATGAATATTGTGCATAAATGAATATTTGCGTCTGTGTTAAGGTGTTGCAGTCTGTCATAATGAGGTTTCCAACCTCACTTTATGTGTCACTGCTGCTGCTGATTCATGGTGAGTGTTTATATTAACTGACATCAGAATATAAATATAACCAAGTATTACTGAATATGTAATGGCAGACGTGGTGCTTTATATACTTTGATTGTCACAGATATAAGAAATAAAAAAGTGTAATTATTTGGTTAAAAAAAAAATCATTCATAACCCACCAAACATGAGACGTCCGCTCGACGTGCAGATCATGTCTATATTAGGTCGGTTGGTCCAGGCTCTTATCTGTACGTCTATACAACGTGCAGATCTGGTACAGTATCTGGACGTCTGACTATGACCCCTATTGGACGTCAGGTAGACGTCCAAAAGGGGTTCGGGGAATCAATACAAAAACATTTTATACAAATGTGGTCTATGAGTTCTGAGTCAAAAAACATAAACATCACGTGCATTTTTGTAGAATATTTTGTTAAGCTGTAAAAATAATGTAATCTTTATTCAAAGATTAGTGTTCAAAAACATAGCACTGCTCATAGATAAAGTTCCACCTTAAATGCTGTCTCTCTCTCTCTTTCTCTTTCTCTCTCTCTCTCTCTCTCTCTCTCTCTCTCTCTCTCTCTCTCTCTCTCTCTCTCTCTCTCTCTTTAATTAACAGAGATGTATATGCTGACGTTTTATTGAAAATCTTTTGTCACCCTAATGACGATCAGTGATTCCTTTAGTTGGGTAGTTTGACTCTTTGACTTTTTATAGTAGTGTTTGGTCTTTGTAAGAGTGTTTATAAAAGCATGTTATTTGCTGCAAAGAAAATTTGTTAAAAATAAAACTCACATGGATCTTACAACTTCACTGAAAGTTTACCTACAGTAAAACCACATATGTAAAGTCTGTAAATTAATTTTGTAAACCATGTAGTATTGTCTCAATTTCTCAATTGATTTGAGGTGCCACATCCAACTTATTATTTAGGTACATTCCACCACTGGGAAGCGCTTGTATAAAATTAAAAGTCCAGATGTTATTGTCACATATGCAGATATCAAGATTGACCCCATGAATCACAACAGTGGTGACACTCTCTGGACTCATGAGTTTTTATAATACGCTGGTGCAATGCATTGCAACACTTAGAAAACTCACCACCGTTGTGATTCATGGGCTGATTCTTGATGTCTGCATTTGTGTCAAAAATACTAGACTTTAGATTTTTTTAGTACGTCACAAGGTTTCATTATTCGTTACAGTAGGCAGCAGTATGCCCCGAGTGTATTTATTGCAAACCAAACAAACTTACTCAGAAATTTACTTTTAAACGAAATTTATAATGTATTGTTTTTGTTGTTATTTTAGTTATATTATACCACCACTTCTGACCATCAATGTAATTATTGTGAAGCCACAAGTAAGCTGCATTGCTGACAAACACTTGGTGCAATAATAATGTGTTTAAACACACCATCATCATGCACACAAACTACAATATAAAAACAAAGAATCAAACTACCCAACTAAATGAAACACTGATCACCATGATGGTGACAAAACATGTTCAATAAAACATCAGAATCTTGTAAATTCTCAAAAACGAGCCGTAGAAATGACAAAAAATAAAGTGAATTTGGTTTGTTTATCCAGTATGGTCCTAATTCAAAACAATGCTTTGTTAAAACAACTGATTGTAATGGTTATGCCATTGCTTTAGAGAATGTACATGTATCAATTATCCAGCGAGAGCAAGGGAGGGAGAGTGAAGTTCACGTCACTTCACTTCAATTATTGAACAATAGAGAGAGAGAGTGAGAGTGAGAGAGCGAAGAGAGAGAGAGAGAGAGAGAGAGAGAGAGAGAGAGAGAGAGAGAGAGAGAGAGAGAGAGAGCAAGATTGCAGACGCAGATAGTTAAGGTGGAACTTGTATATTTGGGAATTATCTATAAATAATATTTTTTTAACATTTATTCATATATAAAGATTATATACTGTATACAAATATAATGTCTAAAATGGCCACATTTTAAATAGTTTTACTTTGCGTGGAGGTCCCCTTGACATCAATATTGGATGTTCAGAACAGGTCATAAAAAGACGTCATAAAAACTTTCATTCTGGCTCCTCATGGGACGTCGAAATGACGTCTTTCTAAGACGCTTTGCTCAGTGGGAAAATGTGATCTGAAATAATAAATGTTGAAGTAATAAAAATCTGAAAAATTAAAGCTGTTTTCCTTCACTGAACAAAGGAATTTCAATAAATCAAAAATCTAAATTTGTCTTATTTTAAATTAATTACTCTAAATAAACAACAGCTGGTACGTTACGTTCAAATATGTCAATTACTGTAACTAGATCCATCGCTTATATTAATTTATTATGCTTTATTTTGTATTTAATATAGGTGAAATAATCAATGGACAAACATCAGGTAATTCTCCCCTCATTTTATCTTTTTTTTGCTCTTTTGACCTTTCATTGTCCATTACAATAATTAAAGAATGTAGCAAAAGAACCTGTTGTTTATCTGTTAAAAAACAAAATCTTATTGTGCTTAAACACCTAAGATATTGTGCTTAAAGGCACAATATGTAATTTTCCCAATTGTCTTGGTGGCTGTCTTTATTATCTTTGCTGATTTTCTGTGCTGTGTGTAGTCAAGAGTGATTGAATCTGATCAGAAACACATCGGAGCAGCTCCAATTACAAATCACAAATATTCAACAAACATTCAAATCATGTTGTGTGGAAAACTCAGAGGATAAATGCACGCTTTGTAAGACTATCATGTGGAACAAACGATACCCAATCAGAAAGTGAGCTGATGAATATGAGTCTCTCATATTCTGAAAATCCGATAAGATTTTAAAAAGTCTGTTAAAATACTTGTAATATAATTCACACATAAAAAATACTTAGTACTAGTGTGCTAATATATATTATTTACTATAGTAAACTGTAGTAGAATTCTAAGATATTAATGTTTTTTAGCAGCTTTTATCAGTTCCACTTCTTTATTTTCTCTTTTTGAGTTTTATTTGTGTGTGCCGTTGCCTCTCCCCTGCATGCTATATTAACTCACGCACTAACATCAAAGAGTGATTTCCCTAAGAGAGCAGCATGAGCTTGAACTTGTGCCTTTGTAAAGGCAGCTGTTCTCTCGTGTCACAGGTCGGGTGGCATCCTTTTAAAAATGACATTCCAGCTGTGTGCAACTTCTGGATGCGGGCTGTAGATGAGCCCTCGTGACGGCCACGATCGCTGTCTCTCATTTTTGGGCATCGAGCATGCTGAGGAGGCACTTTGCGATAGTTCATGTCTCATTTGTGGGAACATGACTATGATGGATCTGCGCAGTCGGGTGGTATATCCCCCGATCGCCGTCTCCCTCCCACGCCTTCCAGCGCTAAGAAGGCTGCCATGAAGCTGGCGAAGGATGACTTGCGTATAACAGTGCTAAACAAGTCTGCTGCTAAGTTCAGCACCCTGATCCACAGCCGGTGTTCTACGTTGCCCTCGGAAACCGTCGGTACCACACAGGATTCCGTGTCGTCCGTAGCATTGGAGGGGGGGCCTTCGTGTTCGGATGGCGAGTCGGACTCGCGTCCTCCTTCTGGTAGGGTGGCGGACCCTGTGCTCGACCCCGAAATGACGGCCATGCTCACTCGAGCGGCGGAGGCGGTCGGATTAGAGTAGCATCAACCATCTCCTCCCGAGCCATTCCGCCTCGATGATTGGTACATTGGGGCTGCCAGAACACTGCACTCGATGGTGGCGCTGCTCGGGGTTATACTGATCTTTCTCTGGTAGAGTGCCCAGTTGCGAGGCAACTGTGTCCAGCCGGGTTCACTTCTCACTGGAGGGATTGGCCAACCCTGCCCTCACGGGCCTGTAGGTACTCCTCTGCACTAACAGGATGTGCCTACCGTGCCTGTGGGGAGGCAGCCTCAGCCATAGATGCTATGGCATTGTTCCAGGTGCACCATGCTAAGGCGCTGCGTGACCTGCATGAGGGTGGTCATGATTCTGCCGCATTTAAAAAGCTCAGTGCGGCCACTGACCTGTCATTAAGAGCCACTAAGGTCATCGCACAGGCGGTCGGACGTGCTATGTCCACCTTGGTGGTCCAGGACTGCCATCTCTGGCTGTGCCTGGTCGACATGCGGGAGCAAAATCGTTTCCAACTCCTAGATGCTCCGGTGTCCCAGGCCAGCCTGTTCAGCGAGAGGATCGAAGATTTTGCCCAGCGCCTCTCGACAGCTCAAAAACAGACTGAGGCCATCGTTAAGATCCTGCTGTGTCACAAACGTTCATCTGACCCCTCTATGTTGGCTCCTCAGTCTGCCTGTCGCCCCCGTTCCTCCCCGGGGCACTTCTTCAAAGGAGCGAGGAACCGGCCTCCAGCAGCCCGCTCCGCCTGCCAAAAGAGGTGGAAAGCGTAAGGCCAAGCAGCCCTGAAACTGGCAACCTGGAGATGGAGGGGATCAGTCTTCGGGAGATGGTGAAGGCACCACTCCCCCCCAGAGGAGGGCCAGGTGGGGAATCTTTGGTTTTTGTTAATTTCTGTTCCGCTGGCTTTTCAGCTGGCACCCAAAAAACCACCAAAAGAGCAAATTCATCTTCATTCTCCAGGTCTTCAGAGGAGTGGGGGAGCTACGGACCGGCACAAAACCCTATGTCCTCCTCTCCTTTTTCGCCAGTGGGTGCGTCACAGCTGCCGGGTCTCGCACAACCAAGTGCCTCCAGTTCTGCCACCCATCAGCGGAAAAATGTGAGTGTTACACAACACTGCTGCTGCTGTGCACACACAGTCTGCAGCAGCCACCACCTCCGCTCCCCTCGCCACAGGTACCACACAAAAGTGCCTCTTTCGGTGTCTGAGAGCATGGGAAACGCTTCCCAGCCCATCGCGTTGGCTTTTACGCACGATTTGCCTTGGCTACGCAATTCAATTTGTGGGGGGCCCCCCCCAAATTTGTTCTCCATGCCGAGATTTCTGTCCTATTGACAAAGGACGTGATTGAGCCGGTTCCTCCAGCTGAGATAAAGTCTGGGTTTAACAGCCCTTACTTCATAGCACCCAAGAAAAGCGGCGGGCTGCGACCGATCCTGGGCCTGTGTTCACTGGACAGAGCACTTTACAGGTTGCCATTCAAAATGCTGATGCACAAAAGCATATTTCAGTGCATTCGTCTAAACAATTGCTTCGCAGCCATCTACCTGAAGGATGCGCACTTTCATGTCTCAATACTCCCACGACACAGAACGTTTCTCCGCTTTGCGTTCCAGGGGCGGGCATATCAGTACAAAGTCTGATATATGGGCATTCTCTCTCTCCCCGTGTCTTCATGAATGTTGTCGAGGGGGCATTAAAATCCCTGAGAGAGAGCGGTGTGCACATTCTAGCATATCTCGACGATTGGTTAATAATAGCCCAGTCCTGTCAGATGCTTTGCGATCACACAGACTGTGTGCTCAAACAACTTGCCCGTCTCGGTCTTCAGGTTACCTTGGAAAAGAGCAAACTTTGCCCCAAGCAGAGGATCTCTTTTCTCAGTATGGAACTGGATTCGGTCGATTTAACCGCACATCTAACAGAAGCGCGTGTACAGTCCATCCTGACTTGTCCCAGTACGTTCAAAGACAAGAGTGCGTTCCCGCTGAAACAATTTCAGAAGCTCCTGGGTCAGATGGCAGCAGCAGCGGCTGTGACACCGCTTGGGCTGATCTATATGAGACCCCTTCAGCGCTGGCTTCACCACCGAGTTCCAAGGAGAGCGTGGCTAACCGGTGCGCATTGCGTAACGATCACACCATTGTGCCGTCTCCCTTTCCACCCGTGGTCAGACCCTTCATTCCTCAGAGCAGGGATATCATTAAGACAGGACTCCAGGAATGCTATTGTGAGCACAGATGCCTCCAACACGGGGTGGGGAGCCACATTCAATGGGCATGCAGTCTCGGGTGTCTGGACAGCATTCCAGAGACGCTGCCACATAAATTGCCTCGAGTTGTTGGCTGTGCATCTCGCTCTCATTCGTTTCAGCGAGGCAAGGATGTATTAGTTTGCACCGACAACATTGCGACTGTTGCATTTATCAATCTCGTCACCTTTCGCATCTCGCCTGTAATCTCCTCCATTGGAGTCAGAAGAATCTGAGGTCTCTTTGTGCCATTCACATTCTGGGGTCGATCAACACACTGCAGACGCGTTTTCACGAGCAGCGCACCCCGGCGAATGGCAACTCTACCCTCAGACAGTTCAGCTGATTTGGAAATGTTTCTTAAGAGCACAGGTGGATCTGTTTGCCTCCCCAGAAACTACTCATTGTTGCCTGTTTTTTTTTTTTTTTGTCAGCATGACTTTGTCATTACATTTTTAAGAGGTGCACGAAGGCTGTAGACGTTTGGCTGGGCGACATCTAACACATTCACCAGATTTTACAGTGTTTGTATTGAGCCGGTATACTCTCGTGATCTCTCCTCAAACCAGTAGAGATACTCAGAGTTGGCTCCTGTGTCAGCTTGCAGCCTCTGTTTTGGTGTTGCATGACTGCACAACTATGGAAGGCCATAGGGTATAAACATCACAAAATAAGGTTTTGACTTTCCTCTATCGCCTTGGCAGTTGATGTTGCGGAGCATCGACTGTCAGCCTTTCACTAGCTGTATTCTTGAAAACCTGTGTTTGGCCTGGCGCCTGTATAGCACCCCATCGAGGTGTCCTATGGAGACTTCCGTGGAGCTAATCTACCACGTTTCCCTTGCAGAGCCCGCTCTGCTCTCTCTAGTTTCATACAGTTCTGAGAGTCATGTAATAGACCTACAGGCTATTTAGCGCCACCCATATTTCCATCGCAAAAATGTCTAGCTCTGGCCTGCCATCTCCGTTTCTGACTTAAACTGTTCCCGCTCAGGTTTGCACGCATAGAGTGTGTAATTCTACGTGACTATGTTGAGTTTAATTTAGTACATTATCCTTTTTTTATAGAATTAATTAATTTGAAAAGTAACTCGCATTACTTTTTAAAAAAGTAACTCAAATATTAATGTGTACATTTTAAAAGTAATGCTTTACTTTACTCCTTACTTTAGAAAAGTAATATTGTGCATTGTGCATAATGCACGTTACTTGTAATGCGTTACCCCGAAACTGCTGGTGGTTACGACGCATGCACAGAACAGTACAGCAAATCAAATGCCTCATAAACTTTTTTCATCTAAATGTTCTGCATTTTGCGTTGTTTTAATTGTTATCTTTGAATAAATTGTTTTTAAAAATTAATAAAACTTTAGAAAATATATTATATAGTTTGGTAGAAATATTAAGACTTTTAGGGGGGCTAAGATCACAGACAGGGTGGCTGGAGCCCCCCTAAAAAGGGCCCCTGGTAGTGCATACAGTTCTCTATGACTGTCCTGGCTTTCAAGCATATTGTGCCTGTTGCCTACTGCCCCCCCCCCCAAAAAAAATTTCTGTTTAGGAGAGGCTTCCTCCTCTACTTTGCCCACAGTAAAGAAAGACCCACTCAACAACAACGCCAAGTCCACAAACTCTTTCAAAGAACCCCACTTCCTGACTATGGGGCATGAGATATCGTATAGTGTGTTTTAAACCAAAGTGAAATTTGTATTTTAGAGCCGAATCATCAAAGTTCACCTGATTGCTTAAACTTAGAAATTCCTCCACATATTCCTCTATCGGGCGGTTTCCCTGGTGTAGATCAAATAACAAAACTCCTGGGTCCATCTTTTGTGTGTAATTCTGAAATGGATTGTGATACCTGTAGAAATATTGTTGAAGTCGGATTTGGTTGTTTGGTCCATGGCTGGTATAGAGAAGTTGACCAGAGTGGATAAAGTAAACCGCTGGATCTTGTGTGGCAAAGTATTCTGTCATACACGGTGAAACACCGCTTAGATCCAAATGTAGGTTTTATTAAGAGTAATACACAAAGAGGCAAGTATTAACAACCAGGCAAACATTAACAGCGTAGGCAATCCAAAACAGTAGTATATCCAAGCGTAGGTCAGGGCAGGCAACAAACAATCATAAGCGATAAACAGACATGGCTCATGAACAGAAAGACAGGATAATCTATTGAGAGTGTTTTAACTTTTCATGTTACCACCTGGTATGAGCATTTAAACTGTAAATTAAAGAATAAGCTTTCCAGAGTTGTGTCAACGGCAGCCAAAATAGTCGGTAGGCCTATTAAATCATGCAGGCGAGGGTTCCCTTGGCACATAAAAATGTGTTTAAGAGGTCTTTTATCTCAAATGCTATCAAATTTCTTAATTCCTCAAGCAATTGATAAAACAAGTGTAGTTTGAGATACTGTGATGTAATAATTTGTTATTCTAATGGATATTGGTTTTTGTTTTTATATATTATTTTGTAGTTCCTTTTGTTTCTTTTATGTGATGCAGAGCCAAAGAAAAAATTCCACCTTAGTGGACAATAAAGACATACAATACAATACGCTCGGTGTGGTGCAAGGGGTTCTGGCTGATGGAGTCCTGAAGGAGATGTGAGGAAGAAGCCTCTAGAGGCCAGCAGAGGGAGCCATGATGGCTCTCATTACAAATACTAATTTCCCCACTGTATGTCCAGAAATAATGCAGGATGACATAAGTCACAATTACCCACAGGTCTGGCACAGACTGAGGATACATTGAGCACCGAGCATAACACATGCTGGCCACAGCCAGTGCTGCAGGAAGAGAGAAAATAACAGTCCAATTACAACATGATCCACCTGCAATGCACACAAAGATCATTAAAACTCAATTCAAGAAAGCCCATAATAGGCATTAAAATAGAGGGGAAAAAAACAAAACAAACAGCCTAGCTCCAGTATGAGTCTAGAACATTTGGTACTATTAGGGTAGTAAAGAGCCAGTTCAGATGTCATTTACTGTAATATCAGTTCAGAGTGCACCTTTAATACTCAATGTATTATTGATTTCAGACAGTAGTGTATTCTATCCATTTGGAGCTGGAGACACAGTGAATGGACGTAGTGATGATGGGAGTTCACCTGTGATCAGCCTTCTGCAACAGTTTTTATTTTTTGGACATTCATACAGTCAAATTAATGTAAGTCTGTTAAGTCCAGGAGTGGGGAACCCTGGGTCCTGGAGGGCCACTGTCCTTTAGTTCCAACCCTAACCAAATACACCTGAATTTTATTTCCAAGTAATCCTGAAGACTTGAATTAGATTTTTCAGGTATGTTTAATTAGGGTTGGAACTAATCTCTGCAGGACAGTGGCCCTCCAAGACCACCAGGTTCCCCACTCCTGCTTTTGTCTGAGGAAATCCTTTATGGATTTTAAGTTTTTGTCTCCAGTTGACAAAAAACAAAGATTTTTTATTACAGGTCACATGTTACTTTTCAAATAAACTATCTAAAACATTTTCCTTATACCAAGCTCTTAGATTTTCTTAAGTAAAAATAAAAAGGTTGAAATGCACTTTTATGAATTGCACTTATTATCTCATGATAATAAATCCAAGTCTGTTTCAGGTCAACGACAATGGACACTTGACTTTTGATGGAGCATGGTACAGCTACAGTCCATACCAGTTCCCAGCTGGTGCCAAAGACCTCATTGCTGGTTTCTGGACAGATCTTGATACTCGTGGTAATGGTGTTGTCTCATATCATCAATATACTTCCGGCAGTGTCCTTACACAAGCTACACAAGATGTAAATCAATACTTTCCTAGCCTAAGCTTCACTGCTTCATGGGTTTTTGTTGCAACATGGGATAGAGTTGCATACTTCCCCACTACAGGAACAGTAAGAAGCCCAGCTTGATTTCATATACATCTGTTACTCTTTCTAAACAGTAAATCATTTCAAATAATAATAATAAAAATGTACCACAAAATGTTGTCATGTTGTACATCAAATATTTTGCCTTGTTAGCCAGTGCTTTTTTCATCTTTTTTTAAGGAAACATCTTTCCAGTTGGTTTTGATTACAAACGGCCAGCTCTCATTTGTTTTAATGAATTATGGAAGAATTGCTCCAATACAGCGATATGTACAGGTATGCTTCACATGAAAAAGTTATATCTGTTAGTCTGAGTAACTAAACAGAGCTAAATCTTCATGTTTGTTTTAACTTAAGGCTGGTTATGACACTGCCGATGGAAGTCATCATTTCTCGATTACTGCATCATTTCCAAATAACATTACAGGCTTAACATACAGCAGCAATGTCAATGTGCCAGGCAGATGGGCCTTTAGAACAGATTATGGATCAACTGGCTGTCAGTTTAATGGTAATTTTATTTTTTATTTAATCCTACACTGTAAAAAAATTCCGTAGAAATTACAATGTTATTGCAGCTGGGTTGCCGGTAATTTACCGTAGATTTACATTTATGTAATTTACTGGCAAGAATTTGTTCAAAGTTCAATCAATTTTAAATATTAACAAGTATTTATCTTTACAGAATACAATTCTACAATAACAGCCTCATGCAAAGCATTCTGGGAACCAGAAGTCATCATCAACCTTTTTCTGTTTTTTGCTTCAGATTTTGTTTCCCAGAATGTTTTGCTTGATGCTGTTTTTTTTTTAGTTTTACTCTGTAAAGACAAAGACTTGTAAATGTTAAATGTTCATTTAACTTTGAACAAAATGTTGCCAGTTAAAAACATAAATTTAAATCTACGGTATATTACCGGCAACCCAGCTGCAATTTCTACGGAATTTTTTTACAGTGTATGTTCATATTACACGTGCAGTGATCATGTGAATGGTCTCCTTGCAATTTGCAACACCACACTTGGGTAAAAGAATTCCAGTAATTAAAGAATGATTTTCGATGCAAATATCTGTAAAACATTTGCGGCAGGTTCGCCAGTGCAGCTGGGAGACTCATTTTGGACTGAGGCCACCTGCCAGCAAAGATGCACCTGTACCAGAAGTGGCCTCCAATGCAGGATGCAGCCCTGCACTTATTCCCAAGCTTGTCGTTCAGCTGCTTTCCAATATTCCTGTCAGAACGTTCAGCGGCAAACCTGCGTCATCTCTGGTGATCCTCATTACTACACCTTTGACAATCAGATTTTTCACTTTCAAGGAACTTGCACTTATATTCTGTCAGAGGTTAGTTTTGTGTTGCTACAGAATTCTATTAATTGAATTAATACAATTGTCCGTGGATTGGTGATTCACCATTTACATCATTAATTAGGCTTGTGGAAATGGTTTGCCATACTATCGCATTGAGGGTAAAAACGAGCATCGAGGTAGCACGCATGTGTCTTGGACCCGGATGGTTAGAGTGTTTGTGTACGATAAAGAAATTGAACTGATCAAAGGTCACTATTATGATGCAAAGGTTAGTAGTGTCACAGTATTTCTGTAAATCTAACCTGAACACAGTAATGTGTCAATTTTTTCTAAACTCTTTTATCATCATTGTACAGGTTAACAGCACATTTGTAGCAGCACCATTTACCCTAAGAAATGGCTCCATTCAGGTTTATAGATCAGGTTTTTCCTTGGCCATCAGCACAGATTTTGGCCTGGTTGTTACATATGATGCTAATAGCTATGTCACCATATCTGTACCCTATGAATACCAAAATGGCACATGTGGTCTGTGTGGGAACTTCAACCTGCGTCCTGAAGATGACTTCCGTTCCCCTACTGGGGAGATATTTGGTTCAGATGTGGACTTTGCCAACTCTTGGATGGCAGAGGGAGACACAGACCCTGGATGTCATGCTGTCAGGTGCACCGGTCTGGCATGTGCTGTTTGTAGCACATATCAAAGAAACCTTTACGGTGACAGAAGCCACTGTGGGATCCTAGGAGATGTTTCTGGCCCTTTTGCTGCTTGCCATTCAGTGCTTGCACCACAAACCTTCATTGAGAGCTGTGTCTATGATCTCTGCTTAGGCGAAGGTTATCAACCAATTCTATGCCAGGCTCTTAATGTATATGCTGCTCAATGCCAACAGCGGGGTATACAACCAGGGCAATGGAGACAGCAGGGCTTTTGCGGTAAGTGAGTATTTATTCTGTAGATGTCAGTTTTGAATTTAACAAATTAAATCTTTGTGTGAACTGAAAGATCAAATCAATTTAGGCATTTTCACATATGTTCTATTCCCAGAGATTCAATGCCCTGTGCACAGTCATTTTGAACCCCAAGGAACAAGCTGCCCTGCAACCTGCACCGATCCCCTTGCTCCAATGAACTGTCCCTTGCCCAATCAGGAGAGCTGTATTTGTGATGCTGGATACATCTTCAGTGCTGGAACATGTGTTCCTGAAGCACAGTGTGGCTGCATCTTCGAGGGATTCTATTATGCTGAGGGACAGTCAGTTTTGTTGGATGAGAATTGTGGAAGACAATGCATTTGCAGAAGCAGGACAATGGTCTGTCAACAGCATCAGTGTGGTTCAGCAGAGGTGTGTGAAGTGCATGATGGTGTAAGGGGGTGCAGGCCCATCAGCTATGCTACATGTGCAGTTGAAGGACTGGGTTCATACTATACCTTTGATGGCCAAGTCTTCAGATATTCAGGAGCTTGTGGATTGACCCTTGCAAGGGTAATGGGGCCATCCCGGCTTCCCCACTTTGATTTGACAGTAAGGAAGGTACCAAGAGGGCTTCAAAGCTTTGACAGGTTCCTGAAGTTTGAGACACAAGGAACTCAAGTTTCTATTAAAATGGGAGAAGGTAGCAATGTACAGGTTAGTCCAAATCCAGTTATTTTTCATAAGCTATTTATGTAGTAATAACCATTAGGCTATTTTACAGTATTTTACAGTTTATTTAAACAACTGTTAGATCAATTAACCTTTGATTTTATTATTTTAATGAACAGGTGGATGGACAGATTGTTAGTCTGCCCATCAGTGTTGGTTCTGGTCAGATTCGCATCTATCACAGTGGTGTCATGGGTTTTGTTTTGGAAACAAACTTCGGGGTGACCATTAGAGTTGACTGGCCACACATTGTCCGAATCACTGCGCCAAGCACCTACAATGGTACAATTGGAGGTCTTTGTGGGAACTTGAATGGAAACATTAATGATGAGTATTACACTCCAGGTGGTGTCCTGCTAAATGACCCCCAGATGTTTGCAGAGAGCTGGCGCGATGGGTCCCTATCAGCCCACTGTGTGGACACAGTTGACTGGGAACCAGGACATTATCAAAACCGCAGCCAGTTCAGTGAGCATTGCAGCATCATGACTATAAATGATGGACCATTTGCTGAGTGCAGCAGAAGACTTAACCCTTCACAGCGGATGCAAGATTGTATTGAGGCTCTTGTTGAGACAAGAGGTGCCAGACAGGCCTTATGTGAGGCTCTGCGAGGCTACACACTTCTCTGCCAACAGAGTGGCATTGCAGTTGGAGAGTGGAGAAATATCACCCAATGTGGTAAGTTCTTTATCTTGGAAAGGGATGAGAGCTACATACCTAAAACGAAATATCTGATTTGTTAAGTCATTTCACTAAAAAGTGCTTATATTTTACAAATTCTTATGCTTTTTACTTCCAGATCCCACCTGTCCACTAAATACCCATTTTGAAACATGTGGAACTTCCTGTCCTGCATCCTGCCCTGGCCTCTCATTTCCCTTTCAATGCTCCCTGCAATGCCAGGCAGGATGCCAGTGTAATGATGGACTTCTGCTAAATGGAGATCGCTGTGTGCCCCCAACGAGTTGTGGTTGCCTTTATGCTGAGCGTTATCGGCAACCGTCAGAGCGATTCTGGCATGGAGAGAATTGCCAGTCTTTTTGTGTTTGTGATGGGAACACTGGGAATGTCCACTGCACTCCATCATCTTGCAGTGAACAGGAAGTTTGCCGTGTAGTGGATGGAGAGTACGGTTGCCATGCCAGGTCACATGGTAGTTGTTCTGCTTCAGGAGACCCCCATTACATCTCCTTTGATGGAGTCTACTTTGACTTTCAGGGCACATGCCGATATGTGCTGGCCACAGTATGTAATGACACTCGTGGTCTTCCACACTTTCAGGTCGATGCAAGAAATGCGCAATGGCGTGGACTTCAGGTGTCAATTACTGTTGAAGTCTTTGTCAATGTCTCTGGGCATCTTGTGCACATGTCACAGGACACAAATGGTTATTCTACTGTTTCTGTAAGTAAGCCTTACCCTTGTGGAAATATGTGATAAGTGTAAATATTATCACTATGATTACTAACAAGCTTGCCCCATTATGAGGCCAAATGAATATTTAAACTAATAAATTGTTAGAACAGTTTTACCCTAGTATTACTTTCCAAAACATTTCAATTCTTAATGTATTTTATACCTTATTATAGACAATAATACCCACTTGATATTAACAAACTGTTAATTTTACTTTACTTTCAAACAGGTTGATGGAGAGACCAGAAACCTCCCCATCCTCCTAGACTCTGGTCAAGTATCTGTGTACTCCACTGGACAGCACATATTTGTATCAACTAACTTTGGTTTCAGTGTGAAATACGGTGGCTCCTGGGCGGTTAACATCATCATACCATCAAACTACAGTGGAGTTACATGTGGTCTCTGTGGAAACTTTAATGGCAACAGTAATGATGACTTCCTCACTCCTTCAGGTGTTTTGGTACCTTCAGCAGGCCAGTTTGGGGCAGAATGGAAGGTTGAAGACGGGATGACATGCAATGATGGGTGTGGGGACAGTTGCCCTACGTGCCAAGACCAGACCATAGCTCATTCCTTGTGTAACACCATCAGAGACAATCAGGGCCCCTTTAGCTTTTGCCATGATGTTGTTGATCCACAAGCATACTTTAATGACTGTTCATTTGATGTGTGCATCTCCGAGAACCGCAATGATGTCTTATGTCGCTCTGTCCAATCCTATGTGAGTGCTTGTCAATCTGCCAATGCCGTTGTCTACCCCTGGAGAGAAAATGCATCCTGTGGTAAGTGATATATATATGTGATTTGCTTAAAAAATGTGTATTTATAATATTGTAATTTCATTTGGCATTAACACCATACATTTGTTACAGTCATGTCATGTCCAGAGAACAGTCACTATGAGCTATGTGGCACAGACTGTGGGCATACGTGCGCCAGCAGCATTGATGCAAGTTGTGAACACACATGCTCAGAGGGTTGTTTCTGTGATGATGGATATGTGAGAAGTGCAGGACGTTGTGTACCTGTAGAGCAATGTGGCTGCTTGCTTGATGGATTCTACTATAACGTGAGAATTAAAACATTGTGTTTTCAGTAGGATTTACACACCAGTATTAATGTTTTCAATATTACAGTAGGGCAATATGCAGCCTTAGTGTAGGCTACAGTATTAGTAAGTGTATTTCCTCAAACCCCTGTAACATGTGCTGTGGTATACCATGGTACAATGATGATATCATTAGTATTTTGAATTAAACTTAAATAGTACAAAAATTTGATGATTCCATGAAACTTAATGGTGAACATACTCTTTGACTCCATTAGGGATATGTGAAGCTCAACATTATTGTTATTGTTTTTAGATTGGCGATCAGTTTTATCATTCAGGATGTTCCCAACGCTGTGAGTGTTTTGCCCCGAATGATCTGCGCTGCTCTGCATCCTCTTGCCCACCAGCCATGGAGTGTACAATCAAAAATGGACGCCAGGGCTGCTACAGTCAACTGTCCACATGCACAATCTGGGGCGACCCTCACTACATCACCTTTGATGGAGCTGTTGCCCACTTTCAGGTATGAACTGTCAAAAGCCCAATTTCTAAACTGAACATTCTGAACTGGTGTTAGAACAGAGATTTCCAATCCATGTTCCTGGAGGTCCGGAATCCTGAAAAGTTTTGTTCCAACCTACTCCAACACACCTGACTGGATGTTTCTTGCAGTCCCAAAGACCTTGTTCATATTTCAGTAAAGATTGTTATATTGTTTGGTGCCTTATGATTTTCTTAGTAAAACACACGCCTTTCTCGGGGAATTAAAGAAAGAAAAAGACTAATGGTGTCGCTTTTTCTAGGGAACATGTTCATATGAGATTGCTCACACCTGCGGTAATGTAACTAATGATGATCTGGCATTCCGGGTGGTGGCCACTAACAGGCATCGTGGGAACATGAAGGTGTCATTTGTCTCTGTAGTGGAAATCCAGTTGTCTCACCATGGGGTGGAGACACAAATCACTATTGGACAGAACAGAAGAGTCAAAGTAAGTTACATTATTAATGGTGTCCTTATAAAGGGATTTTTTTATGCATGTAACATCTTTTTTATCTGCAATATTCTAATTTGCTTTCAGGTTAATGGGATTGATATTGGCACATCAGCTGTCCAAATTAATGATAATATGGGGATATATGAGGAGCAAGGATTTGTGGTGCTGAATGCATTCAACGATACCCTTATCCATTTCGATGGTCATAGCACCCTGCTAGTGCGGCTCAGTCAGCGTTACCATAGATCTGTATGTGGAATGTGTGGCAATTTCAATGGGGACCCTGCAGATGACAAAACAATGCCGAGTGGAGTCCTTGCTACTAATGACAACGCCTTTGGTCACAGCTGGATATCAGATACCAGCACCGCAGGGTAAGAAACAGAGGATGTAAGTGTTTTTTAGCTTCCCAGATGTGTGTCATGGGTATGTTATGATATGGTTGCATTATAGGCAGCATATACAACATCCATCTTCTGAGGGGCGAGAATTCTAAATATGTGTTCGTAGTGTCATGTGTGTGGCTTGCCATGTCAAAATATGTTTTTGATGCATCATTTGAACCTATGTGCATCAAGGGTTTATGATTGAGATGCTAACATTAAAGGTGACATAGAATGATTGAACGGAGTATTTATCCTTGTTCTGTGATGTGACATGTAGACAAAAAAATTTTTGTTTGGGTCTGTAATGCCTTAGAAGCTTCCTAAAAACCTCTCTCAAATAGCTCTATTAGGGTGGGGGATTTTAAACAAGTGGTTTTGCATCTATTTGGTTCCCCCTACTGGCTTAATTTGCAATCTCATTACTGATTGGCTGAGTTTGCTGCCACTCAAAAAATGTAGCCAATTATTTTAAAGTGGAGAGGCAGTTAGATGCCTGTGATGTCATAAGCATCAGTTTTACTTTTTGTATGTTCGTGAATGTGGGTAGACTACCATTATTCAACAAGACAAGGTAAAAATGGTTTTTCATTCTCTGTCCCCTTTAAAAAAACCTGCAAGACACTCCCTTAACACTAAACTCTGATTACACATGAGATTAAGCAAATATCTGATAAACGCAAGCGTCTCTTTTATCATAAACCCCTTTGAAGCGTCTGCAGCAGGCACAAATTTTGACTTAATACATGTTTTGACGAGCTTCCCATTGTGCGCCCTTGAAAAATAAGTCATCAGCCACCACTGATTACCGAACAGAAAAAGTAGGTGATGTCTGTGAATGTGCATTCAATAAAACCTTCATTTGTCATTTTCTAGAAGTAGGCAAAATTAGACGGTATCCACATGAACTTTATCTTTGTTGATGACTGTGTCCTCAGTTGCGGTGCCAGTGACCAGGTCCATGATGCGGATGACTGTCAATTCAGACAGGAGTATTCTGAGCTCTGTAGTGTTATCACCAACACTTCCGGACCCTTTCACCATTGCCATCTTCATGTTGACCCTGCACCTTACTACTACTCTTGTGTCTATGACCTGTGTCTCTACACACCTGCCAATGGCATGTTTTGTACAGCTGTTCAGGCCTATGAGACAGCATGTGTCATCTTGGGACTACAGATCCCAGAATGGCGCTCAAGTCTGCTTTGCCGTAAGTCAAAATCCTTGACATGAAAATGAAATTTGTTCCCATAGCTTAGTTAGAAGAGCATTGCGTCAGAAGCGCAACGTAGGTTTTAATCCCAGTGAACACAAATGCTGACTGTATGCACAAATGCAGAATGTATGCCTTGAATGTACTTAAATTCACCTTGGATAAAAGCATCTTTATAGAATGTAAATGTTTGTTTTAAAATTATTCAGAAATGTTTTTTTTTATTTCTATTTCATTCATTATTTGGTTCTCTTTTTAGCTGTGACTGACCCATGCTCTGAGCTCAGCTGCACTGAAGATGAATGGTGTGGGGAGCAAAATGATGTTTATGGCTGTTTCTGCAATGAGGACTATCCCAGATCTGAACCTGACACTTTTGGTAAGAAGCATCCCACAACAAAATGACAAGTAATTTTTTTTATTATTAATGTTGGCCGTTTTTTGCTTGTTTTTTGTCTCTCAGATTCACATGAAACCTGCGTAAGCAGCTCTGGCTCCATCTCTCTCTCTCGCTGTCAGCTGTTTGAGGCTGGTTTTCCAGATACCATTTTACACCTCAATGACCCCAGCTGCAGAGGAACAATCCGGAATGACAGAGTGGAGTTCGGTTTTGATAACGATAACCACATCTGTGGGACAAATCTTGTGGTATGACAAAAGTTGTAACCAGCAAGTTTGGCACATCAAAATAATTTATCAATAATTCAACTTGAAAATATTGATTGATAAATTTAAAGTCTGATTTAATTTCTGTGATTGGCAGGCAAATGGCACTCACTTTATCTATCAGAACTTCATTATGGGGGCACCGGATTCCGCCAATGGTCTCATCAGCAGAAAGAGACTTCTGAAGCTATCTTTCAACTGTGTATACCCCCAAACCCAAACACTTTCCTTGAATATGGAAATCCACCCATTGGAGAGGTGAGACTACGAATAATGACTTTCTGTGCTGTATGATGACTATATAGCCCTTTTCACACAGACATTCCAGAAAATACACGGAAAATGCACCCTGGATTTTTCCGGGATTGTTTGATTTTTTTGTTCATTCACACTGACAATGATTTGCCTGAATCTGCAAGGTCCCAAAAAGACACGTGACCTCTTCAAAGTCCTGCACTTTCTTCTACGCAGCGTCTGAAGTTTGCATATTATTTATTATTTCTCTATCCAGAAACCACTCGCGTGCATTTTCGTTTATGATAAGACTATAAAGGAGCGTGTGACGCACCGTTCTATGTTGGTGATTCATCTCAGCTTAAGAGTAGATTTTTGAAAAGCTCCCTGATCTCTGCTTTAATCCAATTTTCAAATAATTCTCATCGTGATTGTTAATATGCATTTAAACCCCCCGTTTTGAGGAGCTGAACAATATACTTGTTGAGATGACGCGCCTGTATTTTTTGTTTATTATAAGCTCAAATGAGCATGTGACGTGAAATTCTTTATGCTGCTGAATGATCTCTGCTTCAGCGCGGTAAGTGACAAGCTAACTTACCTGATATCTGCATCAGTCCAGTTTTGCTGACATTTCTTGTCGTGAATGTTGATCTGCATGTAAATCCCTCATTTTAAAGAGTTGAACCAACTTCATGTTGCCATGACACACGCGTCCTCACTACGGCACGCCCAACATTGTTTATGCGTCTCATTTATTATTCCATGATAACTGCTTAAGTCTAGTTTGCGACATTTCTCGTCGTGAATGTTGATCTGCATGTAAATCTCTAGTTTTAAAGAGCTGAATCAACTTTTGTTGTGATGACACGCCCGTCCTCACTAGGACACGCCCATTACGGCATTGTTTCGGCTTCTGTTCACACAGAGGGTTTTCCAGATATCTTACTAAGTCCTCTTTCCGGCAACGATCCCAGAAGATTTACAGGACGTGTTTTCGTTCACACAAACGCTCGTCTGGCAATTTTTATGGGTATTTTCTTGGACCAAAGGTCTGTGTGAATGGGGTTTATGTGAGGTTCTGTGGATTATGCAGCAGAAAAACAAAAGTAAAAATAAATAAATATTGAGCCATTTTTACACTCAACTGTTTTAACAGCATTGTACACAAGAACCTTCCTGCAGGTGAGGGGAGATATCAGGTTCGAATGATTCCATTTCAAGATGCCGAATTCACCCAACCCTACACTGGTAGTGTGGATACAGAGCTCAATCAGCAAATATTTGTTGAAGTTCGTGTTGATGGGGTTGACTACCGCCAGTTTTCATTGGTGATTGACACATGTTGGGCTACACCTGTGAATGATCCTGACTACAGCCTTCGCTGGAACCTCATTGTTGGAGAGTAAGAAACAAAACCTTGCTTTGAATAAAAAATATAATTATATATAAAATATCATAAACATCTTTAACATCACAGTTTAATGTATAATTTGCTCAAGCAATTGGTAAATGAATTTGTTTTAAATGATAGATAGATTGTAAAACCCGAACTAACAGACAGAGGTAGAACATTAACCTCCTGAATAACTGTCTGTTTTTCTCATCACAGTCTATATGCAGGAACTGATTTCTCACAACTATATATTTGATGCAAACTGGCCTAACTTATAAAAAAATGGCATGACTATAAGCACAGTGCAACCTAACAAACCAGTTTGTTTACAAATATTCAAAGGTGTCCCAATCCAAATGACAAGACAGTGGCTCTGCTCCAGAATGGCGTCTCCACATCCAGCCGGTTCACCTTTAGGATGTTTACTTTCGATGCAAACTTCACTAATATTTACCTGCACTGTGGTGTTCACCTCTGCCTTCTGTCAACCACTCAGTGCACAGCAGTGAGTTTACAAATCCTTTAAGTGTTTTTGTAAATAGTCAGTATCAATCAAAAATGTTCTTGATCGTTGTGTTGGTGGAGCAGCAACGAGAAGGTCATGTGTTCGAAACCAGGGAACAAACATGCTGACATACCTATAAAAATGTATACTTTGAATGCAGTTTATACTTTAAAATCATCTGCATGCATGTAAATGTGAAAATAATAGTTCCTGGCAGTAAATAAGGTAAATTTTTCAGAATATTATGTTTAACTACCAATTTTCATTCTTTAGCATTGTTACCCTGGATACCACCAGAGAGCAGGCAGGTCTTTGGAGTTTCATGACAGTGCTTCTATATCCCTGGGTCCTCTGGTCTCATCTGATGAAAACTCAGGTGAACAATACTTTAATAACCTTAATGTTAATTTATTCATTTTCAATTATGTAATGATTATGTATATAGATATTTTATACCATGCATTATAAATGTTGTATCCCGCATTTACAGATACATGGGTCAGAGACAAAGTAGGATCTGGGGCCTCAGGACTATGTGGTTCCTTGATAATATTGCTTCTTTCACTCCTGACTATCTTCGCAATGATAATGAACAACTGACACTGAATAAAAAATGTTTGTGGTGTGGGAACTTTATTTGATTAATAATAATGGGATTTATGCTTATGTTTATAATCTTCTGTTTAGTATGGGAAAATACAATTAAACTTGATTCTCTTCTTAATACTGTTTTTGATTTCTTGTAAACTTCTGAAAATGAATTGTATTGTAGAAATAAACAGTGGATCTTTATTGCTCATATTAACGTCTTGTCTTCTGTTGGCTTTATAAAACAACCAACCTATACCCTTTATGGAGCACATCTTCCAACCACATTATCCATATTTATATAAATAAAGTATCAAGACAAACTAGGAAGAACTGATATTATATTATTCACCAAAAAATAAAGTTTTGCCATGATATATACACTTTCATGTCATTGCAAACCCATTGGTGATTGGGGCTGTAAGGAAAGGGTCAAATGCAAGAGTAAATACAAACAGGTGAAACAAGAAATCACAGCACAACAGAGGGTCAAATAAAAAACACCAGGCAATAAACACAATAAATTTTGGTATTTAGCTATATAACATTCATAAATATATTTATTTATTTTCTTTAATTGTGCATTTTCTATTGAAATATGTTTTTATTATTAATTTTTTGGCTCAAAAACATTGCAAACTAACTAAGCAAACTAACACTAAGCTTCAAACTAAAATTACGCTGAAATTAAAACTGCATTATCAGGGATTGGTTAGAAATGTATTCTGTACATTTTAAATTTAACTCTTGGACTGCCATGCACATTGTCAAAAGTATTATTCATTTTCAGTTTCTTTTATTAATTCAATGGTCAAAGTTCTTCAACAACAAAAAAATGCCTCAAGAGTAGTTGTCATGGTCCCTTTATAACCCAAATTATTTCACTTTAACACAAATTTGTATCACTTATTAAAGGGATATTTCACTCAAAAATGAAAATTCTGTCATCATTTTCTCACTTACAAACCTGTACAAATTTCTTTGTTCTGATTAACACAAAGGAAGATATTTTGAGGAATGTTTGTAACCAAACCAATCAGAGGCCCCATTAACTTCCATAGTAGAGGAAAAGAATACTATGGGGCCTCTGATTGGTTTGGTCATTGTGGTTACAAACAATCCTCAAAATATCTTCACTTGTGTTTATCAGAACAAAATTCGCACATTCGCTTGAAATATCATTTAATTTTGATATTTAGTTGATTCACAATGAAAAATACAGTCAAAAGAAACATTTATTATCAAACCCGAAAACTATAAACTTGGCTTGAAATAAAAATCCTCATTTGACCTCCTGACCCTCAGCACACTAGTCAATGTAATGTAGTACTCTGCTCTGCTGTTAACAGTGCACAATCCAGATCAATAGATATAGATTTGGGACTACACATACATTACATTAAGTAATTAATGAGTTATGAGACAAAATACTCTACATTATTTCGTTCTTAAAAGCTTATCAGAATAGTTTTTAAGTATTTTGTATGTCTTTTGTACTTAAATATAATACTCCTTTGTGTAATAATAGAATTTGCCACTAGTTGGTGATAAAACTTCTCTCAGCATTACAATCGGTGTTTATCTTATGGGGAAAAAATGAGACAGATGCGATTACTGATTTTAAATTGGCGAATAAGTCTATGTAAAATAAATCCTCTTAACTTTGATTTTTAGAGGGTTTTTTTTTTTTAGTATAGATTTGTGTCCTCTGTATATATAAGCATTTTGCTTGTTAAACCTCAGTAAATTAATTTGGTTTACGGACTGTCAATAATGTCAGGACAAATTCTTTTAATAACCCTAAATCTCACACATAATCTTAATTCAAAAGTCAATTCAAAAAAGAATTAATCGTGTATATTGTTCCCTCTCCAAATTATCTTTTTTTCTATCTTTCAATTTACATCATCTATTTTTCTTTCATAATTTCCTTTGACCTCTCAAAAAGATGGCATTTGACAACATGCGTGCATCTGAAATAAAAGCCTTGCTGTGGCCATGTGGCAGACAGGATAATTGTGTTGAAACTAATAAAATGGGTAAAAAGCAAAACCGAAACCGTAAAATATTCTCATCCCTTCAGTTCAGTAATTCAGTTCAACCAAATGCCTCAAACCAGTCCAGATGTCTCCGCCCTCACAACGCAGCACTTTGATCGCACAGCGCGTAACTCCGCCCCAACATTTAGTGAAACATTCTGATTGGTCATTTTATGAGGCTCCACCCGTTGGCATTTGACAGCTACAGTACTGACTGCACTGAGAGTTTGTTGTGAACATCAACTCACGTTTCATCATAGGAAATAATGAGTGATCCGTGAGAAACTGACCGTTATATTTGTTTGGATTCGTCATCGCCTTGCGAAGGAGAACAATCATGGAGATCACGTATGTATTTATAATTATAGTCAATGTGAGAAAACAGAAGATATCTTCCTAGTGATGTGTTGCTTTGCGGTTATAGTGAGAGAATAGCTGTAATATTTCAGATTGCTGGTGGATTCTGCTGCATGCAACAGGTTTAGCAACTTTGTATTGGACGACTGAATCATTAGGGTTAGTTATAAAATACAAGTAAGCGTTTGTGTCGGCATCTTCACGAGTTTCCAAAGTTGTGGTCTAAATTTGTGGAAAATATTTTTTTCCTAAATCACCTCATCCTGTCAGCAATACGTTTTAATATGTTGCCATTTTGCTTTTTAAAAGACTTGATAATCGTTGTGCTGGGTGGCCTAATGTTACAAACTTTTTCAAATGTTACATTCAAGATCATCTAATGGAGCTTTCATTGGGGCTTATGCTATCAAATCATGTGGATTATAAGTAGGAATTACATTATTACACAGTTATATTATTTTTGACATTATTGTACTTATGTTACTGAACTCAGTAAACCTCCTTTTAGAGGTTTCACATAATCTGAAGTTTACATGTACTGAAACATTTTCAGAAATTCATTTTTTTAAGCAGCCAGACACGAATAGCAATAAGCAATAGTACAATAACCACATAATTATGGTAAGATTATCATATTGTTGTTGTAATATATGGCCATTAGAATACATTAACATAATTATACTTTTGTTTTTGTGGCTAATTCATTGTAACTTGACAGCCCTGTGCCCTTCCTGCCTGTCTGGAAGGAGTTTATCTTCACTTGCAGACTGTGCACTGACGCCTATTCAAGGAAACTATGCCAGTCTGATATGAGAAAATGTTGTGTGTCTGTGTATTCTCAAAAGCTAATCTTTTCAACCGTTTTCAACAGATCGCAACCGTATTGCCTGTTGTATGTAAATCACTCAAAGATTGCACCTCTAAATATCACCATCATAGTCATTGTATATATTTAAAGATGCTGCCACATACACGCATAGTTATAATGACAGGTTTCTGTAACACTGCACCATATTCAAGCTGTCAGTCAGTCTGAACACATCAGATGAACATTGTGCAGTACTGTACTGCTTGGTTAAACTTACACTGACAGTTAAGAAATGTTGCTCACAGACATCATTTGGACATCTTGGGATGTAAACCTCACACACTTACAGCAGAGGCCGAAGCTGATGCGCAATAATAGCTAAGTGTCCTGGTTTGCATACAGGAAATTGTGGGTCATTATATTTTTAGTGTCACTACAAGACTTTCAGAAATTTTAATTCAATCATAACAGAATTGCTACAACCATTCTGCACTTCTCTATTCAACACCAGTGGATTGTGACTGTAAATGATACACAAAGAAATTATTTTTTTTTCTGCTCCGTGTCTGACGTGCTGCACTTCTGCCTGTATGCAAAAATGTTCTCCAGTGTGTAATGATTTGAATGGGGACACATGTGGCTGCACACTACTAGTTTTTTTTCCGTGGGTAATACATGTAGTTAAATAAATGTGTGTTTGAGGCTACTTGCGTTTGATCTCACTTTGGAAATACACTAAAAGTTGCATTTTGTTTTCCTCAAACTTGGCTTTATTGCAGGATTCTCTGTTTTTTTATTGTTCATTTTTTGTAATATAATGAAAACACAAAACATGTGGTTTTAATTAAAATTATGCATTCGGCATAATGGAGATGTTCCCTTAAAGTGACAAATCAGTGCACTAACATCTCTCTACTGTCCTCGTGGTGAGGTCAAAGAAATAATTAATGACATTTTTGTTGATAACAATTTTTGTTATTCTTTTGTTCAGTGCTGTATCATATCACTACTTAAATAAATAGGATTTTTGTTAGCCTCATTACAAGTATTAATGGAGCTGACATGATTCTTATGAGTTATGTCGGATTGAGTAACATATTTAACTATGTTTTAGAATGGTTGTGTGGTTTGTCCTGTGTTATATGTTGGTTGTCACGCATGGCCTGGTAGAGTCTGTTGTAAAGCACTGATGAGATGATTAGTGGTGGGGGAGGAACACTGTCAAGCAACCATGTGAGTCTGTGTTATGGATTTTGCCTATGGAAATCCTCTATGGAAGTTACTTCCTGAGATTTGAGACTATTATGATCTGTTAGACTAGAATGATCTTGATCTTGCCTCATTTTACGCTGCTTTCTTTTACTGCATAGTCTTTTCTGAAACTTTTCTGAAATTTAGAGCTTAGTAAAGGGACCTGTGGTCTACAGTATATAAGCTGTGAATGCTCTGCATATACAAGCAATTTGTGGACTCACTAATTCATTAACACTACAAATTACTATAAATTAATTTTTAAATCACTGACTGTACCTATAGGTACCATGAACTACCAAGGTAATATTCTGGTTTTTGTTTAAAGCAGGGGTCTCAAACTGGCTTGGGCCATTTCTGAGGTTGACATCTCAGAAGGGCGCAGAGCTTTTTTAACATAAAAAACACAATATTTCTGTAAATGTACTGTTTACTACTGTATTTCTGTTAATGTTCTGTATTCTATTAGTTAATATATGATGATACTTAAAAATATAAACTCGTGTTCTATTTTTTTTATACATTATTTATTAACAGTAAGACAATCTTTTCTTAACCTTATCTTAAAGGTCACGTTCTTCCTGATCCCATTTTTTAAACACTAGTTAGTGTGTAATGTTGCAATGGCATAAATAATACCTGTAAAATGATCAAGCTCAAAGTTCACTGCCAGGCGATATATTTTCTTTAATAGAATTCCTCTTTCAAAGCCTACAATGAACGTCCGGTTTGGACTACAGCCCTCTACTTCCTGCTTTAATGACGTCAGTAAAACGTTTTTTTGACTAAACTCCGCCCACATGAATACGTCAGTCACCAGCTTTGGCTCAAACAGCTCTGCTAAGCTAAGCTGCTATCGAATCAGAACACACTAAACAAACTACACAATCAGAACTCAATACGTATTTCTGAAGGAGGGACTTATAGAACAAAGAAGACATCAGCCTGTTTTGAGGACAGTGAAAACAAAGTCAATTGTGTGAAAAATACCGTGTTTTATTTACATGTGAAACATGAACATGTTATATTGCCCACTATAAACACAATCAAAGCTTCAAAAACACAGAAAGAATGGGAGCTTTAAATAACTTTTTATATTAAAACCTTAACAAATGTATTTTCTGAATACATTTATGAACTATTATAAATTTTTTGCCACCAGGTAGTGTTTCTGTTTTGATATATTTAGAGTTTTTTTTCAGTATTCAAGATAGTTAAAATGACTTGTTAATTCTAGTTGACTACATACTTTAATCTTTTGAACATGTCTCCTCATCTTCCCTATTTTCCTAACCTGGGCTCCTGATGGCTCTTTTTCTTATCTGTAGTTTAATATCTGTTGCATTTCATCTCCTGTCCTCCCTCCTTATGAGTTGTCGCCATTGGAAGCTGTGACCTGACGTGAAATAACACTGGGCCGCAGAGAGGGGGAGGGAGGGCTGCAAATTGTCCATGGACCTGGAGATTGAGACCACTGGTTTAAAGGTTGTTTTTGTTAATTTATGTTTCTTTGTAATACATCAACTAAGGTTAATCTATATGCTTTAAAAGTATTACATTGCACTGCAACAAATGATAATTAATTTGACTTTAATATAAGATTAAAAATTCCTGGGTTAACGGAATCCTGGGTTATCTGTTTCACGTTTTATGCTGTTCATACCTAACCAGGGGTTAAAAGATAACCTTGGGTATTCATAATTTGACATTTCACACTGTCAGGTGTCCTGCTCCTACACACCTGTCTGTAATTATCAAACAACCCTGAACACCTTGATTAGCTGCTTCAGCTGTTTTATTTGGGGTCATCCCTGCTGAAAAAACCAGCATACCAGCAAGACCAGCATATGTTGTGTTTTGGTGCTGGTTTGCTAGTGAACACCAGCTAAACCAGCATCAAACCAGCATCAGCGCCAGCATTAGCACCAGCTAAACCAGCATTAGCACCAGCATCCCATGCTGGTCATACCAGCATATGTTGTGTTTTGGTGCTGGTATGCTGTGACCACCAGCTAAACCAGCATAGACCAGCATAATTCCCATGCTGGTTTGATGTTGGTTTTTTCAGCATGTTATATAACATTCTAACCCTGCTTCGTTTCACACTGCATGCGTTTGACACCGCAATATGGGGTTCATTTAAGGGAGAACCCTGCTTCTAAATTACAAGTGTGAAACGGTCCTTAAACCAGGGTTAAGGACAGTGTGATAAGCCCTCAAGGAATTTTCACGCTTTCCATTTCAATATTTTGTAACTGAAGCTCGCTAGAAACTCGACAATATTCAGTATTCCTGCATAATCATACTCTTCTGTTTATTTCCCCAAATGTTATATACACAAATAATCCAATTTTACAGTATAAACCTGATATAGGCCTCAAATGTATGTCAAATTTCATGTGGATGTATGTATGTGCCTGTAATCTTTTTCGTTCATTAGCTAATGCTTACTGTATCCACCTTTGCTCGAACACGGAAAGAAAAGGGTAATGACGTATTTCCCTTCCTGTGCAAGACATCCAGTTCAATAGCCAGCCGGTAGAAAACAGTGTAGTGGGAGCACGCATAAAACATGATTAAAACAGTTAATATTTACTACACCTGCCATGTATGAACCAGTGAGAAGATGAAATTAAGAACTGGCTTGATATATGAAGATATATTCAATCATTTAGTGTTGTTGATCGGAGGTGAAGGGTCTTCAATGCGCAAATATAAAAGGAGAGACATACATCTATACAATGGGAAAGTCAGTCGAGTGTTTATGGAATTTACCAAGACTTCGTGTTTTTAACTTTTCAGGGGCTGGTTTAAAATGTTACAACTGTCCTACTGGTGTGAGGTTTTTTATGTAATTTTTAATGGACTTGTTTATGGCGACACGTCAAGCTTCACGTGGTCTGACAAAGTTAGCAGTATCTTTCTAATTCAACACATTGTAAGTTATTTGAACAAACCATTATAAACATATTAAGCTACTACATGTATTAAGTATTGTTTCCGTTTTATGAAAATATTATTACATCGCTTCTTACGCAGAGACATGAGCTTATGAAATTATTTGCTTTCTTTTTAAAGTATTTGCTTTTTCATTTAAAACATAACAAAAGTACGCGCAAACACATTAAGAAATATTATAAACATTAACTAAGCAGATTATGTTGTATATATTCTGTACTGCAATCGCATTTTTGTAATTATATATAGTAGCAGAATAAATAAATCTGCATATTTTTATCAGCGTAATTTAATATTAGTTCAAGTATTTATTGTTTACTGGCAGTTTCTATGAAAGGTTTTTCTGGATGGATTTGTAAATACAGATCATGAGTGCGTGTGCACCACATACACATTCAGTTCTTGTGCATGGATTATGGTTAAAACAAATGTTTTGTAGAGATTTACAGCGTTTGTATTAGCTATTATGGGAACCCCTAACTGCACAAATTATGTCTGTCTTCCTGTATTTTATAATAAACATTAAACAGCCAGTCAAAACCACACACTTATTGTGTCCTTCGCACTAGACTACCATTAGCTTTAGTGGCTCACCGGAAGTCATAAACAAGAAAGCTTAAAGATGGCGGCAGCCACATTTACGTCATGAAACGGGTGGATTGTCTAAAATGTTTGTTTGTGTATGTGGTTCGACTGACTAACAGAAACCGTTTAGTGTATTTGGCATCAATACTTGTGGATTTCATGTCCTTGTTTACATTTACATTGTTAAGGAATAGGAATCTGTAAGTGCAAGTATTAGTGGGTCAAGTGTTGACCAAAAAGATAAAGCTAAAGACTCGGGTTGGGTAGGTAGGTCGTTCCCCAAGTGAGGTACAGTCAAAGTAAAGCTGTGGTACCACAACTCCTTATTCTTTTATAGGGGGATGCACTTGGAAAACTAAGTAGAGAGGTTGTGAAAAAAATGCATGATACCGGACACTTGTATGTGATTCTTTATTATGGTAATTTTGCATTCCAAGGCAAAAAGCTGTTGCCTGGTTACAAAAAGCTTTCATTAAACTTGCATCTTCCTGTCTAGCAGCATACTGTGATTTATACTGAGAGGAAGCAGCAGTCTAAGTGGCAGATCTAAATTTTACATCACTGAAAACATCCTGTTTAAAAGGCATTTTAGTGTTTTGTTTCCTATATGTGGATAACAGCCAAAGAAACAAACATGTAGCATAAATATCCATTTATAGTCTACCATAATTGATGTTTGTTTGTGCTTTTGTTGTTTGGTGTGGTCAGCCTTCTTAGTCATCAATCTGGTTTGTGTTAGGCCAACACGCACCGACTGTTGCCAAGTCAGGTCATAAATAAAAATGCTGACCTTAGTTGTTTGAAAAGAACTGTGTTGTGCTGGACTGTTTGTGTATAACGGCATAACAAAGCTGAACTGGACTGGATGGTTGGCAGTAATGCTTTGCTAGCTGCATTCTAAAAAAAAATCTAGGATTTTTCTTTGGAATAGTGAGTAAACCCAATAATAGTGTGAAAAATTTGGGTGTTTTACTAATGCTGTAGTGGATTGTTTTTTTATGTTTTATCGTTATGCAATCACTTAAATGTCTGTAAATAAATATATCAGAAAGATTTTGCTGTTTATGTGTTTTTTAAGTGCTTGTTAAAGCCCTTAAAGCGTATGTGTTAGAAGCAGGAAAAATGGGCATGCGTGAGGATCTGAGTGACTTTGACAAGGGCCAAATTGTGATTGCTAGACGACTGGGTCAGGGCATCTCCAAAACTGCAGCTCTTGTGGGGCAGGGCGACAGGGTCGTAGGCGGCAAAGGCTGATGCACGTGGGGAGTGAAAACTGGCCCGTGTGGTCCAATCCAACAGACTTGCCACTGTAGCTGAAATTGCTGAAAAAGTGAATGTGGTTCTAAAAGGTCTGGTGTAGTCCATTCCTCGACATGTCAGGACTGTTTTGGTGGCAAAAGGGGGACCTACACAATATTAGGCAGGTGGTCATAATGTTATGGCTGATCGGTGTATAGCTTCATGGTGGGTCTTATTTGCTTTTATTAATTTTATTAATTGCCTTGCTTGCTTGTGAAAAAACATTAGACTGCTAGCCTTGAGAAATCCATCTGCTTTTCACATCGAGAATGAGAAGTCAATTTCATTTATTATTTCATCTGCAGCATAGGCCGATAGTATAGAATAGCATAATTAAATTACACAAGTGCCAAAATCTTTCTGTAATACAATTCATGACACTACAGGTATACTTTCTTAACCAGAAATTATCTATGATGTGGTGTAGAATTACAACTGGTTTATGATGCAAATGTACCAGAGAATCACAGATGTTCAGAATGTGATTATGATCAGAAGCCAAGCCTTTGCCTCATGCTTTACTAATTTCCTCTTGTGTGGATGCTGCTTAATGTTGTTCCTGCACACAAAAACCCTTTATATAATTGTACCAACATCTGTTAATAGTTTATATGGTCTTTGTTTCAGCTCTCTACAACTATTTTCATATTGATCAAGTTTTTATGCCCTGCCTTACAGTGAGTCAGCACTGATGATGTGTGCAGACAGAAGCATGTGTCTGATTGGCTTGCTCTCTCTCTCTCTCTCTCTCTCTCTCTCTCTCTCTCTCTCTCTCTCTCTCTCTCTCTCTCTCTCTCTCTCTCTCTCTCTCTCTCTCTCTCTCTCTCTCTCCTAATGTTTCATTGGCTAAGAAACTGACCCAAATGGGCCGTGTCAGCCGTCATCCCCTCACCATCATCTTCTCTACAAACTACAAAAAAATGCCTGGCTGCTGTAGTGACTTTGCATTTAGAGAGTTGGTGATAGGAGAGGTAATATTGTAAGAGTGGGAGAGACAGTGAGTGTTTACATTGCCAGCTGATGATAGTTGTTGCAATCGAACAAAATGGTGTGGCTTTATTGAAGACCTTGAAAGAGTGAGTATACCCATAGCTTTGACCGATCCAGTTATCCTTCACCAGCATGTTATGATCCATTATCTCTTTAATGGCTAAACAGTGTTCAAAAATCTGCTTTGCTTTGTCTGATGGTGTTTTGAGAATAGCTTGATGGTATGTATCAGTACAGTTTGTTCTGATATGCGTAACTGCTTATGGTAATAGTCAATAGTGGAATTTATTTTCATGCAAGTAACAGTGCTGCATTATTGCTTATCAGATTAGTTTGCACATCTGGATGAATGATATACAAGATAGTGCTTGATGTTAGTTAAAGGATGGCTAAAAACTAAATGCATTAGAGCAAGAATTGTAACTTTTGGTGTTCAGTGTGACATAACAGTAAATATATTTTATGATATCTAATATGTACTACTACATTGAATACTTTTTCATTTTAATAAGAACATTTCATTTTTGTCATCCACTCTGATGTCATAGAGACACTGTGTACCAGATGTCTTACATTATGTAACAGACCTAGAGGGGGGACAGCAAGCAGAAAACAAAGAGGATGGGTTGTTTTTAGCATATGCTTGGAAAAAAATAGATCTATTCAGCAAGTGATGTGTCAGGTTTAGGGCTGCACGGCATTGAAGAAAAATGTGATATGCGACAACTTGTTAATAATGTGATATGCAAGATAATGCTTTAAATTTATATTTATATGCATACTGTATATGTTTCATAGTCTTTTTTGGAAAATTCAGTCTCAATGCTGTTTGCATCGAACTAAGACTTTGATTATACATAGATGTATCTTTCAGCCCTAGTCAGGTTCATATAATCCTCATATGTCATGCAAAAGAGGTTTTATTTTCTTTTGAGCTAGATAAATATTTAGGCTTAAAATTATAATTTGTGGACATGTCTCAATACCTGACGTAATGTATTGTAAGTCAATACCTGATGTACTATTCATTTCATGTTATGTTCATGTGTTCTCTGTACACATGAGCCAGACGGAGATCAGCTACTCACTATCATCAACTTGCACCACGATGCAAAAGACAATAATTTTGACACTTAACACATGTAGCATTATGTGTGTGTATACAATGTGGAATTTAATGCTTTAAACTTTAAATGCAGATAGATGTTTTAATTCAGAAAGGCTTCATATGTGAACAGACATTTTTATTTTTGTTCTGGTTCAGATATCCTGACTTGTTACATTTCTCTCTGTTGCTGGTGATGTATTCTTAGTAAAGCTATTTTCCATGAGAATGAGGGGTGGATGCCTTTGATGGCTACACTTTAACACTGTGGCTGCAGTGTCCTGCTTCTGTGCATCTCACTGATCTACATAGTTTTGACATGGCCTACATTGCAATATAATCTGCACTAAATATGCCATGTGATCCATGTGTAATATCTTAATCTCAGATGGCAGTGTATTGATTTTTGTGATTGCTTTGTGATATCTTTAATGCCTGCCTGAGTTCCATTAGCCACTGGTCAGCTGATTTTAAGTTGTAAAGGAAGCACATGTAATGATAAAGTTTATCCTAAATGCACTAAAAACCACATTGGACAAAATCGTCAGAACGTTCTGTGATCAATGATGATGGCATGTTTAACTTATGAAATGACCCAAACACTTAAAAACAGATAATTTTGTGTTTTTACTAAGTAGTTTCTCATTTTCTCCTGATGAGTTCAATGCACTTGCAAAGTAAGCTGTGTAAAGTAGAAACAAATCATTTTTGTTGGAGTTTTAAATCTTTTATTGCTCACAGAAAACAAAGGGCCAACTATGAGTTTTGCCACCTAGTGGACTCGATTAGTGCTAGCAATTCCAGGCAAATGTCATAATTTCAAGATACAATTTTTATTTTTTCCTGTAGGCATAAATAGCTTTATGCATGTCAATTATGCATGTCCACACTGTATGCATGTCAATCCAAAATTGTTACCTTCAGCTGCATTCAATACAGACAACACCTTCAATTTTCTCTTTATAAGCTTACAGATACCACACCATAGCAGCTGTTCTAGTCTGTTTTGTAGACATTGTCTAAATGCCTGTTTTAGAGTTTGACTTGTACAGAGCACTCTGTGGTCAGTGAATTGCAGATTAATTGTTCTGTGCTGCTCAGCACATCTGGCCTTGAAATTCTGGTCAGCTTTCTGCATTTTGTGCAATGTAAGAAAAGCTTTTTAAGGCCTAATGAAATATTTACAGCAAGGGTTTCTGTTCTACAAATGCCTCAGTGGTGTAGATCATGGCTCCTCAACCATCTGCAAATCTGTTGGGGTATTAACGCATTACAAGTAACGTGCATTACGTAATAATATTACTTTTTTGAAGTAACGAGTAAAGTAATGCATTACTTTTTAAATGTACACATTAATATTTGAGTTACTTTTAAAAAAAAGTAATGCAGGTTACTTTTTTTAGTTTAATTAATTTGATTTAAAAAAATTATGTGCTGAATTGAACTAAACATAGTCACATTATGCACTCTATGCGTACACGCCTGTGTGGGAAAATTTTGAGTCAGAAACTGAGATGGCAGGCCAGAGCTCGACATTTTTGTGATGAAATATGCAATTTCTGAATGCAGAACTTTTCAGTCATAAAAAAAACACCTGCAAGGCCTAAAAGACATCAAGCCTCAGCCAAGAAAACGTAAGCATTACTTTCCATGAAAAGTAACCAAGAAACGCAATTCCTTTTTTGGGAGTAACTTAATATTGTAATGCATTACTTTAAAAAGTAACTTTCCCCAACACTGCTGATGAAAGGATAATAGTAATGTTAATAGCTTCAGAACTAAATCGGGACATTTCACAAGACTTTTTTTAAGACTTTGTCCCCAGAGTACGTATGTGATGTTTAGCTCAAAATACCATAAAGATAATTTAATATAGCATGTTTAAATTCCCACTTTGTAGGTGTGAGCAAAAATGTGCTGTTTTGGGTGTGTCCTTTAAAATGCACATGAGCTGATTTCTGCACTAAATGGCAGTGTCGTGGTTGGATAATGCAGATTAAGGGGCAGTATTATCCCCTTCTGACATCACAGAGGAAGCCAAATTTCAATTACATATTTTTTTAAATGCTTGCAGAGAATGGTTTATCAAAACTAAGATAGTGGGTTGATCTTTTTCACATTTTCTAGGTTGATAGAAGCGCATGGGGAGTTGGGGACCCAATTATAGCACTTAAACATGGAAAAGTCAGATTTTCATGATATCTCCCTTTTAAGGTCTCCAAACTCCTTTAAAAACTGTATATTTATCCCTTAAAATATAGCTCTCTTTTCTTGTGACATACAGTATCTTCTGACCAAAAGATAGATTTTTTTAATAAACATGACTTTCCACAACTTATTTCAGTCTGTCAAAGCTTTCTCATAGGCAGCTAATCTTAGTTTATTTTACCTTTTTAAATTTTTGTACAAAGTAGGCATGGGCCGGTATAAGATTCTGGCGGTATGATAACCTTTAGCAAAAATACCACGGTTTCACGGTGTTGCAGTATTGCCATTGCAACACTAAAATGTGTTATTTTCAAATGCCAGGTACAATAAAGCCTTTAAATTATAATATGCTTTCAAAACATATATAATATTTTCGTAATATATATTAAATGTAAACATCAAATCAATCACATGACTTCATGATTTAATGATTTTTGTATAAACACAGCTCATACCTTGGAGACGGTATCACTGAACATTTTAGTGATTTTGAAACCTTGACTGTTTTAAACCTCGGTATACCTTGAAACCGGTAATCGGCCCATGCCTAGTACAAAGTTACTTATAAACAAAGATTAACACATCCGTCATAAGGAGCTGATAATGTAGATTTAAGTTGATTTAGCTTTTTTTATATTTTAACTCTAATAACTCTTCGACTCCTCTCGACAGGGTCCTAGATGAAAGAGTGTGGGAGGTATTTGGTCGCGTATTAGGATGGCCGCTGAAGGTTCAACCCTCCCTAGCCCCGTGGTATGTCAGATTGACAAACAGTTCCTGATTTGCAGCATCTGTCTGGATCGCTACAACAATCCCAAAGTCCTCCCCTGCCTCCACACCTTCTGTGAAAGGTACTTCCTCCTTGATACTCTCTTATATGGATGAGATTTATTAATGGCACAGGTATTTATTTGTTGTCGAGCAGGGATAGAAGTGTATGGCATACTTTTTACTTGATAGAGAGACCGAGGGAGGGCAATACTTTGTGGATGTTAATTTCTTCCTCTGATCTCTCTCTACATCCACAAAAAATTGCTTTTGGACCAAAATATAGCTAAACATTTTGAGGCAGTTTCCTAAACAGAGATTATCTTAGTTATAAACTAAAATAATTGTAAGAGCTCTCCAAACTGAAAACTACTTGCACTGACATATCTTCAAATACATCCGTGCCCTTTGTTTTGCCTCAAAATGCACACAAGTAATGTTTTAAGTAAGGCATGTTTGTTAAAACTAGTTATATTACCTAATTAAACTAAGGCTTAGTCCTGTTTTAAGGTAATTCCTGTCCGGGAAACCACCCCTTATGGTACAGTACTGTATGTGATGGACTGAAATTGATCTGGTTTCTGAATTCCTAAGTTTTTGGGGTCACTATGTGCTACTATTCCAGCCTCTGGGGTGTTTGCATTTGCTGTTTTTCTGTTGTATCAAAATTTGTTGAAATTCCTCCTACCAGGTGTCTACAGAACTACATCCCCGCACACAGTTTGACACTATCCTGCCCTGTGTGCCGTCAGACCTCCATCCTCCCGGAGAAGGGTGTGGCGGCACTCCAGAACAACTTCTTCATCACCAACCTGATGGAGGTGCTAAAGAGAAGCCCAGACACTAACCTCGGTGAGGACTACACAGAGACTATCAATGGAGTGGCCACTGGACAGCCACTATCCTGTCCCAATCATGGAGGCAATGTAAGACTTGCACCACAATACAACATTCACACATAAGCCAGTACTTCAACTACACGTTCACCATAAGATCACATTTGTATAAAAAATATTTTCCTCCAAAAACAATTTTGTCACTTTTTTCATTGTTTACAGCAAATAAACAAGAATGTTTTTCCAAGCAAGTTGTGAGTCGTGACACGTATCACCAAAGTTAGTGTGCACCATACATTTTAACTACATTAATGCAGTATGAGGTGATTAATATTTGGTGGCCCTTGGTTATTATTAACACAACTAAAAGGTTTTCCGAAGAGTTTGTTCACATATTCAGTAAGTTGGAAACATAAATAATAATATCATAATCAAATAAAATTTGCTCTCAGGTAATGGAGTTCTACTGTCCAGCATGTGAGACTGCGATGTGTGAGGAGTGCACCTGTGGAGAACACGCAGAACACAATACGGTTCCGCTCAAAGACGTTCTGGAACAACACAAGGCCTCCCTACAGGAGCAGCTGGACGCTGCTAAAAACAGGTATGTGACATAAACTATTAGATTCTGTTTTTTTAAATGCATGTCTTATCATCCTATTCAACTAACATGATAAGTGTCAGGGTGCTGGTAGCAGGACAGAGGAGACTGGAAACTCCAATGAACATGGAACTTTAATTACAAAACATCAAAATAAGCCAACTGCAACACGCATGAAAACAACATTATACTAAGAACCAACAAAGGACTGGGGAAAACAGGGGAACTAAATAGTGGAGCTGATAAGGGTAATGGCTTGCAGGTAAGGATGATCAGACACTGGTGAGGAAGCGAGGAGGATCATGGGTAATGGAGTCTGTAGGCAGAAGAATGGGGAACCGGGCATGATGACAGATTGGGATCGTAACAATAAGATAGGGCTGATATTTATGCAATATTAAGATAAGATAAGCAAGATTGCATATTTCCTGGAATTTACTCTCATGCAGTGAGACCTGTTTTTTGCTTGAGGTTATATACAGGGTAGCTAAAAAACATCCTATAAATATATAGAGATTAAATAGTCTTGCTGATTTTTTTCTTAGACTGCCAGAAATTGACTCAGCGCTGCAAGTCTTGTCTGAGATCCTGCAGCAGCTGAATGACCAGAAGAGTTCAATCGAAGATGTGATACATGCTACTTTTGAGGAACTTCAGAGGACCCTCAACGTACGCAAGAGCGTTCTTTTAATGGAGCTGGAGGTCAACTATGGACTCAAACAGAAGGCTAGTACACTTGAAATATGCTTTGTAATGTTTAGCTGGAGGTGTGTCACATGAGAATGATTCACCTGTGGGAAGCAGACAAACTGTGCAGTCACGTGAGCCTTAAACGCAAAGTAAACAGGCAGCATATGACTGGATTTCACGGTTAGGTAGTTTAATGGAAGAGAACTCTGATAAACAAGTTGAGGTGAGTTAGGATTCTTACTATCTGTCTGACAGTTTTGTTTATGGAGTCTTTTCTTGTATGAGGGTTAACAAAGTATTTAGTTTTGTATATTTTTTTCTTATGTGGTTGCTTTGAATCCTTTACTTCTCTTTAAAGGTAAGCTAAAGGTAAAGGTGTTAAAAGTAAACTATACATGACATTTGATATTATTCAGCATCAGTGGCGGCCGGTGACTTCTTTTTTCGAGGGCGCACGATGCGAAGTTCGTCACAACATGTATTGTAGCCCGTCATGTGTGTGGTTTGTCATTTCAAAATATGTGTTTGGCGTGTCGAGTATATCGTCGCTGCCCGATGAAACTCACGTATGTCCAAAACGGTTACTTTTCAGGAAGTGAAAAAAACACCGTATTTCAAAAGCAGTTGAATGTAGCATTGTCATACTTGGTACGGCATCTTTACATGTAACCATATTCTTGCCAGTGTAATGATATAATCCACATTTGACCAAATGGACATACCTGCATATTTTACAGTAACAGTGGTCGATACGCATTCTTCTGATCATTAATTAGAATGGCCTAGTCGTGTTTCATATTGACAGATGAATACGCTCAGTTTATTAAATAGCCTACTTCTTAGTTTATTAAATACGCTTAGTTTATTTAATATTAATTATACATTTATTAAATGTCTCTTGCAAACTATGACGGGACAATGAATCAATACACTGACATGGAAATGCTAGACAGATACTTTGTTTGCACAGTCCTACCGTAATTTTGTCACTCCTAGACGTACGTCTGGCGTCAGGGGGGAAACGTTTACCTCGATGAAGGAAAGTCATTGTCTCACCAGGCTATGTTTATTCGGCTATCAGTGCTGAGCTTCTATGAAACTTCACGAGACCGGCAAGATGCTTCCACAGGGCGGGAGATACGCGGCGTGATTGACAGCTTTGACACCAAATGGATATACGTGAAAATCAGATGACATGATTTCACAACTTTTGATTGGCCATTTAGATATGTGAAGCATACTGTATACGGAAATTAACCTGGAAATTCAATCCGTCGAAAAATCTCAAAATTGGCAAAATGGCCATACGTGGTTTTCATCGGACAGCAACGATATGTGCATCACGTGTTTTGTCAAAATAAGTGCCTGCTACAGACACGTCTAAAGGGTTTATGGTAGAAAAGAAGTTTGATAAAAGCAACACACATGACACTTCGAACACATATTTTGAATTTTCGCCCCTCGGAAGAGCAGTCACCAGCCGCCAATGTTCAGCATATAATAACTGCAAATTTCATGATCTGTCAAAGTCCTATTTCAGTCTTTTGTAATGTCAATGTCATGCTATGTTTACTGATAACACAGAATGTGTCAAATATGTGACCTTGCCTATAAAATCCAGGCTTAAGTCCAGAGGTGGGTAGTAACGAATTACATTTACTTCGTTACATGTACTTGAGTAAATTTTTTGGGTAACTAGTACTTTTAGAGTAAATTTAATGATGGGTACTTTTTACTCTTACTCAAGTACATTTCTAGTGAAAAAACTGTACTTTTACTTCGCTACATTCGGCAGCGTTACTGCGCTACTTTCAAATGGTAATAATTAATGAATATATATTTTAAAAAAAGTTTATAGGGCGTGTTCGAAAGTTTCGCGAGACAGGCTGCGTCACCCTTTAGCGCGCGCGACCGCGCGGTCACCCTTTAGCGCGCGCGATCGCGCGTAGATGACAGGAGAAGCAGATGAGGGCGCGTGTGCATTGTGCGAGATATCGGAGGCAGATCATGCATGGCGGCTTCAAGTTCGGTCTATGTTTTCACTCCAAGAGGTCAAAAAGAGTAGTTTCATAATGCGATGCATGCTTTGTTCAGTAAACGAGCTGACATCTCAGCGTACAGGTCAGGAATTATAGATCCAACCTGAAGTAAGTGTCACAGTATTGTCTATTTGAACACTATTAATGGTTATTTCACACACTAGTGTAAGTTAAACCATACAAACAGCACGTTCATCTGCACATTTCCGTGTAATTTCCCCACTGAACACCAAAATGTAAGGACGTCTTGCATTTTGTACACAAATCCTGACACCTAACTAATGTGTAGAAAGTACTACATTCAAATAAACGGGATTGTATTTTTATTTAAATCCTTCTAAAAGCATGAATGAATAAAAATAAAAGAATAAAGTTTGATTTTAAAGTAGCTGTAACCAGATCAGTGACACCTGGCCAGAAACCAATCAATGCAATTTTTACACCGTTTGCAAGGCACCACTGTGTTTCTCAAGCTTTTTAGTTGTCATTTGTACATTGGTCAATAATATAATAGTGTCCAATTAACTTTATATTACGTCTACCTAAGTCTGAATAAGTTTTCCATTCTAAAGTAAGGTTTTACTCATAACTTATTCACTTGTAGTCAGACAATTATTAACCCAATCATGTTCCCCTATATTCTAGAGTTTCCTCTTTTCACACTCAGAGGCTGTTTACACTTGGCATTAACATGTGTTTTCATCGATTGGATCACAAGTGGATGACGTTGATGCCAGGTGTAAATGGTGTTCAAAACTTTCGACCACTTTCAACCACATTCAGAGGTAGTCGAAACCCCTTTCAATCGGATTGCTTTTGTAGTGTAAACGCACATGTGGTTGAATGTGTTCGAACAGCCACAAGAGACCACCTTCTCTCCGCCCATTTATCTAATCTGAGGTACTAAACACAATGTTTTACGTCTTTTCTGACTTCTGGCGCGAACATACGGTGAACAGCGCTATTTTTAGCCTTTCATTGATAAAACTACTGCGGGTGTTCTCCGTAGTTTCGTTTTTGAAAGCGTGAAAGTTGCGCAATCCTATTTCATCAATTGCACTGAAAATTCAGAGAAAGCTCTAACATATACAAGTACAAAACTCTGTGCAGCATGTTTACTTGCTAAACAAGCAGTGGACTCCGACATAATATTAGTTTGCGTACATATTTACTCCAGCTCGCGTTTGAATGACAGCAGAGAGACTCGCCCACCGTCTCACAGACCACCCCCTCACAGTATTCAGGACAGAAGCGGTCGAAAGTGGACAAAATAGACAGATTTAAATACCAGGTGTAAACGTTATGTGTCTCTTGTGATCCGATCGATGAAAACACATCTTAATACCAAGTGTAAACAGTAGGGCTGTGTATCGCCAACAATTCCCCGATATGATGCGTATCCCGATACAAGGGTCCTGATACGATGCGCATCACGATACAAGACTATTTTGAATTAAATTTTTGTTCAGAATTTAGTAACATTATTATTATTATTTTTATTATTATTTGTTTATTGTACATTGAAAAAGCAGTGTTGTAACAGTTGTGTTTTTGCCATTCATTTATTAGCTATTAGAAATATTTAAAATCCCAGAGTTAGTACTTAACTTATGTTTTTTTAAAAGCAGTTTTACAAAGATGGTGCCTTTCTCTTGTCTCTCATTATTCTACATCTATGAATATATCTATAAACATGCAGTCAGACTTAATACTATTTAATAGAAATCAGATTATTAATGTGACAGTTATAGTTTGAAGTAGCTCTGTATCTCTTCTCTAGACGTACACTTTTCACATGCAAATCTTTGTCGTGTTTCTTCTCAAATGCGTAAGTACTGTTTTATAAGAGCATGGCTAATAAAGCCTTTTGCAGTAGTATAGGCCAAGATATCTGCGCTTTCATACTGAACTCATTGACTTTAATGCACGCGCGAGAGAGAGAGCGCGAGTACGCGGCTCACTATGCAGACACTTGCGCCAGCGAGACAGACACGCAAAGTGAAAGTATACCCAGCCACCTTTAGCTCTACGTACTCCGCGGGACACATGCGTCCTTTCCATATGGATCACGCATCAACAGCAATTCGTCACATTACTTTCAAAAGTACATCCGAATCGATACGGAAGGTGCTGTATCGATGCGCGCATCGTCAGGCGCCCATGACGATGTATCGTCGTATCGATATTTTGAACACAGCACTAGTAAACAGCCCCTTAGTAAATCTATTTGGTCACTACATCACATATCTGCATATTGAATTAGTCATTTGTTTAACCACTATAGTTGCCTTTATGCTGCAAAGGTGATGCCCAAAACCTAAGCTAGCCTATACCACTTGCATACAACTTGCCTAACACAGTTCTTTACAAGCACACCGCTTTACATTACATTTAATGCAAAAGTTTACAGAAGATCTCTTATGACAAAATGTTTGATGTTTTTTTCTGTTTCTTGACTGAGGGAATTGAGTGTGGCATCACATCACACAGGTCTGACAGGCAGAGGTGGGTAGTAACGAATTACATTTACTTCGTTACATGTACTTGAGTAAATTTTTTGGGTAACTAGTACTTTTAGAGTAAATTTAATGATGGGTACTTTTTACTCTTACTCAAGTACATTTCTAGTGAAAAAACTGTACTTTTACTTCGCTACATTCGGCAGCGTTACTGCGCTACTTTCAAATGGTAATAATTAATGAATATATATTTTAAAAAAAGTTTATAGGGCGTGTTCGAAAGTTTCGCGAGACAGGCTGCGTCACCCTTTAGCGCGCGCGACCGCGCGGTCACCCTTTAGCGCGCGCGATCGCGCGTAGATGACAGGAGAAGCAGATGAGGGCGCGTGTGCATTGTGCGAGATATCGGAGGCAGATCATGCATGGCGGCTTCAAGTTCGGTCTATGTTTTCACTCCAAGAGGTCAAAAAGAGTAGTTTCATAATGCGATGCATGCTTTGTTCAGTAAACGAGCTGACATCTCAGCGTACAGGTCAGGAATTATAGATCCAACCTGAAGTAAGTGTCACAGTATTGTCTATTTGAACACTATTAATGGTTATTTCACACACTAGTGTAAGTTAAACCATACAAACAGCACGTTCATCTGAACATTTCCGTGTAATTTCCCCACTGAACACCAAAATGTAAGGACGTCTTGCATTTTGTACACAAATCCTGACACCTAACTAATGTGTAGAAAGTACATTCAAATAAACGGGATTGTATTTTTATTTAAATCCTTCTAAAAGCATGAATGAATAAAAATAAAAGAATAAAGTTTGATTTTAAAGAAAAATGTATTTTATATTATAATAAATGTAGAGTTTATGTTTAGTAATTGCACTTTAATGGCAATGAAAATAACCTATTCATATAAAAACAAGATAACAAACAGACACACATGTCCTTTTTTGTTTACTGTTTGCATGTTTAAAGGCAGATGCTGACAAGTTTTTGTTGTGAACATGAAAATAAATACAGAGTTAACCGTCAGAAAAACATCTGTGTGTGTGTGTGTGTGTGTGTGTGTGTGTGTGTGTGTGTGTGTACCTGGTAATTATCACGTTGTGGGGACCAATTGTCCCCACAAAGATAGGAATACCAGTGTTTTTGTGACCTTGTGGGGACATTTTGATGTCCCCATGAGGAAACAAGCTTATAAATCAAACAAGATGATGTTTCTTGAAAATCTAAGGTACAAGAAAGGTTTTTGTGATGGTTGGGGTTAGGGAATGGGGCAGGTAAGGGGAATAGAATATACAGTTTGTATGGTATAAAATGCATTACGTCTATGGAATGTCCCCATAAAACATGGAAACCAGAATGTGTGTGTGTGTGTGTGTTTGAGATTTTTTTTCAGATGACACGTTATGTGATGTTAATGTCCCATTGCAGGACTGAGAAAGGCTGCTTTACTTGTATATAAGCAGAACAATGAGACTTTTAAGGAGAGGTTTGTGAAAACCCTCCAAGTAGTCTGAAATTCAGTGCCTTTGCACTACTTCTTTATCAGATCGGAAGTAACGAGTAACTAACTACTTGAGTAGTTTTTTCATCTAATACTTTTTTACTCTTACTCAAGTAAATAATTAGATTGATACTTTTACTTTTACTTGAGTACATTTTTGTATAAGTACTTGTACTTTTACTTGAGTACAGATTTTGGGTACTCTACCCACCTCTGCTTAAGTCTCATAATCTAAAGAGTAGGAGGAGCATCAATGTTTGGTTTTAATCATGATTTCACATCTTCAATCTTTGACATGGCCTTACTCAGTCAGTATTTAAGATATCAAGGTTATTTTTTCACAGAATGTTCTTTCCATTATGTAGGATGATTTTATAGAAACCAGCAAAATCACACAAAAAAAGATTTTAGCTTGGTTTTCAGACTAAGTCACATATTTAAGTAAACTTTATATCTATCTGTAATAGCTTTGGTGGTATTACATCAAGACCTGTGCAAATCAGGAATTGTTGTTTTTTTTTAAGTTGAAGTTGTTTTGCAAATTTTGCATATTTGTTACATTTAATTAGATTTCTATTTTATCTTAAGAATGTATCTTTTTTGTGTCTAACAAGTTTTTTGTAACCTATGTGTAAAGTCAATAATATGAAGTCCAATTTTATGCACAAATTTAAGTATTCCATCAGGAACAAGTAATGTAAATGCCAAATTTTGAATAAAAATTCCTTAATTTGCCAAAAAAAGATTTACACTCACTTGAGGTGGTTTTCTGACTTACGCAAAAAGGTAAAACTTGTTAATATAACCATAATATGTTAGCTTGTGTCATGTAATAAAATAAAAATGAAAAGAAGCGAAGCAAAGCGAAAAAACAAACTTTATTGGTATTTTAATAATGAAGGCTTATGTTTCTCATTATTTTCGGGGATACAGCATAAGCAGCATTTAAAATATTCAACATAAAATGTTTCTGGTCACAGTTTTTTTAAAGGTCCCAAAAAACTAATTATTTTCATTTATGGGGCTCAACGTTGTCATAATGACCTTTCTGCTATTGCTTTGATCAATACAATTACAAGCTGCACTGCTAGTAAATTTATAACTTGCCTTATCTTAACTAAATGCAGTCCTATCTTTATTTTCTAAGCGTGTCTTGTTTTATTTACTGTTGGTAACTAGGTTACCAATACCACCGTCATTCGCTCAAACTTGATGCACCTAATTCACATTTGTTTGTTTTTCTTTTCTTGCAAATTTTGAAAAGATTTGCTTCACGTTTCCATGGTAACCCCACTTGTGTGGCTGCAGTTTGAGTGGTAAACTAGACACTTGTGCAGGCAAGAGTTTAGGTAACTTGACCTCATCTATAGTGGGGAAGTGTTGTTGTTTGGTTTTGCCTTTGTGTTTTTGTGCACACATATATGAAGGTCATTTGTGTGTCATTACAGGTGCTGCGGGCACAGTTGGAGTCATTGCTGCAGGGGCAGGAGAGCATGCACAGCAGCTGCAGTTTCACAGAGCAGGCTCTTAATCACGGCTCTGAAACTGAGGTCCTTTTAGTCAAGAAGCAGATGAGCGAGCGACTTGATGAGCTGGCCAATCAGACGCTCCCACTGCAGCCAGAAGAGAACAGCCAGCTGGACTTTGTGGTGGAGACTGAGGGTCTTCGCAAATCCATCCACAACCTTGGTGCTATAATAACCACAAATGCCGTCGCTGCTGAAACTGTTGCGACTGGTGATGGCCTAAGACACTGTATCATCGGGCAGCCCACCTCTGTAACCATAACAACAAAAGACAGAGATGGTGGCCTGTGCCGGACAGGAAATGCTTTGCTCGCAGCTGAGCTTTTTGCCTCTGATGGCACCACAGTGGGAGAAGGTGAAGTCACTGATCATAAAAATGGCACTTATGAATTCGTATACACAGTACCATGTGAGGGCCGCTTCGCCCTTTCCCTGAAACTGTATGATCAGCACATTAAAGGAAGCCCATTCAGTATACGTGCCAACAAATCAACAGACATCTCCCTGACAGCAGATGGAGACAAAAGACGTCTCAAATCTCCAGGAAGCAGCCGTGTGAATCAACGTGCCATCAAGAGGCCTGCCAGCATGTATAGCACAGGCAAACGAAAAGAAAACCCGATTGAAGATGACCTCTTGTTTCGAATCGGTATGCTGAGCACACAGGATTTTTATATCCAATATTATGGATTATTCAATTGTTTAAAGAAAAAACACATATATAGTAGTGGGTTGTAAATTATCAACATTTATTCAGAAGGACAATATATATTAGATTTGCATGCTGTCGATGACTGTATGAAGTCGGGGCTGCTTTCTTCTGAATGGGTGGGTGTGGAAGGCTTTCACCACTAATACAAATTTTAAATAAGGGTCTGGAGAGCATGCAACTGGAGAGCATTAATGCCTAATGGTTCATATGTGAATTAAAATAGGATTTTCAGGCTTGTTGTCCACTTGATGGGCTGGGGTTTGAGTCTTGATAAGTATTTGTACATCCTTGTACTGTATATCCAGCAGCATATCCTGTAGCTCCAAGTCCTTTAAGCTTATATGCAATAAGTAAGGGCACTGTAATGGTCCAAGATGGGTGCAGCTATCCGTAGTCTTCTCAAAAGTTTTCTGGTGTCTTTGAGGCCATAGCCATCATCATGAAAGGTGCCCTCTGTGCTTTGTTTAACAAATTAACAAAGTGTGTTTACTGTACACACCCAAGTATTTGGGCATTTAAAAAAGCTGTATTTTTGGTAATGTTAGCTTAAGGGTAGTGATGGAAAACTAATGAGAAAAAAGTCGCCTTTGAAGTGGATTTCTGTTGTGTCTTGTGGGTAGATTTGGATTTTGGTACATTTTAGGACACTATGCAGCCAATGTGTTTCTTTTTAAAAAAAAATTATAAATGTATTTTGGAGTTCATTTTGAATGTATAAACTAATTTATATAATCAGGAAGTGTTGAGTTTTATGTGTTTCAAGCATTTTCAAAAATATAATACAGTACAGAATTTTTGCCATTTTTGTTAACTTTTGCTTGTTTTTGTTCCTGAAGGAACAAAAGGCAGGAATAAGGGTGAATTCACTAATCTGCAAGGAGTGGCTGCTTCCTGTGCTGGGAAAATCCTAATAGCGGATAGTAACAATCAGTGTGTTCAGGTAAGGAGTTCTGCACCTGTTGGATTACTTAACACCCCAGCTGAAACAGTTTTAAGTGTAACATTTATTGCATTGTTTTTAAGATCTGAATAATTTGCTTTGTAGATATTTACAAATGATGGACACTTTAAGAGTCGCTTTGGGGTGAGAGGCCGAACACCAGGACAGCTTCAACGGCCCACTGGGGTTGCTGTGCACCCTAATGGTGAAATAATCGTTGCTGATTATGATAACAAATGGGTCAGTATTTTCTCCAGTGATGGCAAATATAAGGTAAGTACACTAAGATTATCATTCCTATTTATGAGATGTGTGAAAATTGCATAAATTATGCATGTGGTAAAGATTTTAAGTTTATGAAATTCTTTATCCTTTCTCTTCTCTGTACACTCTGTATGTTTTTAGACAAAATTTGGCTCAGGGAAACTGCTGGGTCCCAAGGGTGTATCAGTTGACAGAAACGGCCACATCATTGTAGTTGACAATAAAGCTTGCTGCGTGTTCATTTTCCAGCCTAATGGAAAACTTGTCTCCAAATTTGGCAGTCGAGGCAATGGTGACAAGCAATTTGCAGGTACTTAACTTGGTTACATACTGATATTTAATCAAAGTACTAATCTAGCGTATTGAGTTGACATGTACAGAGTATATTCCACAAATGCTGCTTGTTTTATGTATTTGTTATTAATCAAGCTCTTTTCTTCGATTCTCATACACCTAAATGATGAATAAATAAGAAGGCATAGGCAGAACAGTCTGTAGTTATTGACTATAAATCTTTAATCTGAAGTTGAGCATAAACATATACATTCACCCCTTAGTTGCTGAGTAAATTACATAAATATCATTACATAAATTTCATCCTATTATGGTCTAATTTCATTCTTAATTTAGTAAATCTCACATTTAGCTAATTTGAGGCTCTGCAATCTATGACATTTCTCATATCATTTTTGACATTTCTTTCCATTTCATAGGTCCCCATTTCGCTGCAGTGAATCATAATAATGAAATAATTGTGACAGATTTTCATAATCATTCCGTAAAGGTAAAATGTCCTTCTTTGGTACTTCTTTTCTTCTTCACATTTACCTTCACCTTATTGAGCTTTTTGGTGCTCAGTCCCGCTCTAAAATTAAACTTCAATCTTTCGATGTGTTATCCATTTGCAGGTGTTTAGTCCAGAGGGGGAGTTTCTTCTGAAGTTTGGGTCAAATGGGGAAGGAAATGGGCAGTTCAATGCACCCACCGGTGTGGCAGTGGACGTCAATGGCAATATCATAGTGGCTGATTGGGGCAATAGCCGAATACAGGTACTAATATGAAGGCTTAAGGGGGTCGCACACCGGACGCGCTGCACTGCGCCGTTCAAAAAAAATTGAACACATTGTTTTCTACGAGTATACGCACACCGGCGCCGACAGGTGGCGCCTGTCTGCGGCCCACAGCTACGACTCAGGAAGTTGCTCAAATTCCTGTCGCGCCACAGAGCGCCACTCACATAGTTTAACATTACATAACATCATATTTGTCCCAAATCATTAACGATTAACATTGGCTGCTAACGTAAATTTGGCATTTTGAAGTAGACGCAATCTGACTAAGCTTGCATTATTTAATGTGCACTTCCGGTGTACAACACCTCCGAGTTGTCCTAGACACGACTTGACGCGGCGCTGAGCTGCGCGTCCGGTGTGTGACCCCCTTTAGACTGATTTATCTGTTAAATTTTATTAAACAAAGTGGATTTAAAAGCACTTTTAAAGAGCACCTATTACATTGCTAAAAACAACATTATTTTGTGAATTTGGTGTAATACAATGTGTTTGCATGGTTTATGGTTCAAAATACACATTATTTTCCACATACTGTGCATTATTGTGGTTTATATCATTAACATGTAATAATTCACACTTACACATCAAAGGAAATGTAAAATAATGAATTGGATATTAAGTGCTCTTTAAGTCACTGATTTTTATAAAAATGCATGTATATAATTTTGTTTTCTTAGTACCACATTACCTAAGGGATAAGGTTATCGCAAAAATACTGTAAGCCTTGACAGTGTGATCTGGCCTCGACGCATAGTGGAGGCTGCCTGTACATTATACAATATTGAAACATTTTAATGAAAGCAGACTGTCCTTGAGAAAAAAACTGCTTATTTTCATTTTTAAGATAAGGCAAGACTTTTAAATGTCGTGAACACACTATTTGGTTTAATTATTTAATAATTGGTTTAATCGGGTTACCGTGTGTTATTAGTTTTGGGTAGTAGTTGTTATCTAATAAAAAACCTGCAAATGTTGTGACTGGCCAATCAGAATCAAGCATTCCAACGAGCCTGTAATAAGTATAAATTGTATATAAAAATCAACCTCAAGAAGTCTGTTTGATCGTATTTCTAACATCAAAATTATTGCACATAATATCTCCTGCCTTTGTAAGTTATGTAGCAAGTTTCCAAACTATCATATGAACCATGCTAACAAATGAATCATATGAAATATCATATAAATATGCCCTTAGTCTTGCTACATTTTATGTTTAACATGTACTGTTAAAGACCATACATTTAAAATCTCTGTATTATCTATCTGTGAAACTCCAGGTGTTTGACAGCAGTGGATCTTTCCTGTCCTATATCAATACCTCCGCAGACCCTCTGTATGGCCCACAAGGATTGGCACTCACCTCAGATGGCCACGTTGTTGTGGCAGACTCTGGAAATCACTGTTTTAAAGTATATCGTTATCTTCAGTAGCACTCTCAAATCCACAATTGGAAAAATGCACTTTTTCCCTAAAGCTGCCACTTTGTGCCAAATGGGACCTCACATCGCTTTGCAGTTGTTGTTTGTGGCCTCATCCATTACACTTATTAGACAAAAGAACAGACTGATAAAAATGGGTTTCTTTATCCAATTTTAAAATCCTGAAAAGTATGCAAAACTAGACAATCTAATACTTATTGGCATCATTGTGAACACTGGTTTTCTGTTTAGAAACTTTGTATATTAAGTTTTAAGTTAAGCTGTCGAATTGGATCAAAAACACCTTAGAGGTAATGTTCATGTTTCTACTGTTTGTTGAATTCTGACGTTCGTTTGTTACCATCTGATTTTAAAGGGAATTCGTTAAGAAGTTATGTATACAAAATATTTGTGTAGTAGTGTTCAAAAAAGTAACACCAAAAAAATTGTTCAAAAGCAAATGTCAGGTATGTCCACAAAGTAATTCTTAGATTTAAAGAAAAAATTATCAGGGTTACCAAATATGGCATATTATGTATAACCATATGTGCTTGTCTGATTATCACTGTGATGCACACAAGTGTGGATGGTATAATGTTTGTATAAATCCAATCATGCATGTATATTTCTGTAATCACTATATCCCCAATATGCAAGAAACAAAGCACTTGATATGCTGTAAAAATTGTAAACAAAATGGCTTATTTGAGACTTCTTTAATAATTCTGCACTATTAAGTTATTATTTTGTAACTGCAATAATATTTATTGAGAAAAGTTTTTATTTTATTTGTATTATTCAGAGACAATCATGATACGGTAATGGCTATCATAATACAGCAATGTATCATATTACACACAACCTACCAATGGGAATTAGTTATTATGAATGAGGTAAATTATTAATGGTGTTTGACAATGGTTGGTAAAAAATGTGTGGTACATACATTTTCAGGTTTACTCATCTCATACATTTAAAAGTCCAAAAAGTAAATCCTTGTCTTAGGTCTGTTCTCTGTCATACTCACAAAGATTCCTTTTTGTAGCAAAAAGGCCATTTTATTACTGTTGATAATTTCATTTGCACAAATGTATATACACATCTTTATCAAACTACAGTAGGCTATGCACTCCAATTCAAAAATTGCATTATTTGGAAAGATATTCTGGGTACAGGTCTATTTAACATTATGGTTTATAATGAATCTTTAATAATAAGGAATTTCATGGTACTGTGTTGTTCATTTCTGAAAGCAACTTTAGGACTTCAGATGGAAGCATGTATAAGACAAGCCTATGGAATATGTTCTTACAGTTTTACATTAGTTTTAAATTAAAGGGATCCTGTTATGCTTTAAACCTTTTAGAACTTTTTTTAGTGTGTAATGTTGCCCCCACCTCCAGAGGGAGATATTCTTTTGTTTGATGCTGCAAAATAAAGGTAAGGCTGTCACTGGAAAGTTACCTTTGTAAAAGTCCTAATACTGTATATTTACAAATATGCACTTTTTGAAAGGGTACGCTACATTGACAGCTTTTGAACCTTGATTTCTGTGAGTGTTTAACAGAAAAATACTTTTCCAGAATTGCAACAAATGGCTCAGTGGGACTAAACTTCTTCCAAATATTTTGACAACACAATTCCACTCATTTGCATAGGCAGGGGCGAAAATCTCATCTAAATGTTGGGGGGGACAATAAACATAAAATTTTTCAAGAACAATTTTTGAAGGGGACACCAATAATACAGGCAAAATTGTACTTGCAAGGAAATGGGTACAGATAGAAAACGTTTCTCTTTCTCTATGAACGGACGCAAATTTAATTTTAATACATATGAATGCAGAGGTGAAAAGAGTAATACAATTTTCTACTTAAGTAATAGTAAAGTTACTTTAATAATATGTTACTTAAGTAAAAGTAAAGTTACTTTAATAATATTTTACTTAAGTAAAAGTAAAGTTACTGGTCTAAAAATCTACTCAAGTAAAAAGTCATTTTAATTTTAAGAGTTACTTTTTTACAGCGGGGAGAGGTTTCTAGTATAGTTCACAAAGGAAGGATATATACATCTCAAACTATGTTTTTAATTGTAAACATCTCTACAATTAAAGTGCAATAACAAATGTTAATAAAATAAAAAGCTTTTTATAACTAAGAAACATTTATGGAATTATTTAATGATTTTTACAGGTGAGTTATGCACTTTTGAAGCAAAAATAATATGAGGTCAGCAGCTAGTAAATACAATCATTATATGAAGGTTGTAATTGATGTATTGCTGGTAACATACATTGTTATTAAACTATATACATAAATGAACATATAATGAGATGAGTGCCATGGCTATACACTATACATCCTTTACACGTTTATTAGCTCCCAGACCTGTGTACCTGGGCTGCGTTCAGCCCCGACAAAACGTTGCACAACGTTTATTAAACTGAAACGGTGATGCATTGAACACCCTGTTGTGATGACGCAAGAGTTGCAACTACGGTAGCTGAGAGGCCATTCTTTGTGTTCTTTTTTAAATGTTTCTAAAGCCTGATGAAATCGTTATAAATGTGTGTTTAATACTGTAAAATACCCTCGATGTTACAATCACTGACCTTGCTGTCCAAAATGAAAGACAACATTCCAACTTGAACCCATTGAGAGAGCTGTCTCTTTACTATCGCGTGGTTTTATACATCTTGCCGCTGATTGGGCTGACATTTCTGACACACCCACCAAACAAGAGAAAACGCTTCTAAAACCTGTTGCATTCCGTTGCACACCGTTTCCAGGAAACATGTCGTTCAACCCGGAAACCGTAGCAAAACGTTGCGCACCGGTGTGAGATTGAACATGCCCCTGATGTCTTTCAATCTATCTCTCTCGCGCTCTCTCTCTCTCTGCAATGTCTAATGATCTGCGCATTCTCGAGGACGTTCTCAAGTTGTTTGACTTGACGCGAAGCTGCTAGACCTCGGAAGATAATGCGCATGTATTAAAAATGCATCGTGCAAATTAGCGGTTAAACACGGTCGGCAATTCTCAAACTCCGTACTCAAGAGCATGAACCCTACCTGAATGAAACAATCGCTTTGCGTCAATGGCCAGGGGTTTCTTTCGTAAGAATTGAATTGAGGGTCTGCATTAGCCTGCGCCTGTCTCGTCCCTCTCCATGGTTCTTTTTGCGCGTTCCCCCGCCCATCAATCAATCATCCGACCGTGGCGCGTCTTTATCACCTTACTTTTTTATTTATTTTTACTCAGTAACGGATATGATTTAACATGTAGCGAAGTAACCAACAATACTTTAAACATACTTAAGTAAAAGTAAAGTACAGATTTTAAAAACTACTCAAAGTAAAAGTACACAAAAAACTCAGTTACAGCAAGGTGAGTAAATGTAATTTGTTACTTTCAGCTCTGCCTCACCTCTGCATGAATGCATAAAAATGTTTTCTTGATCGTTTATCTGCTTCTGTTCTCAGAAAACGAAATATGTTCATGTTTATATGTCAAAATAGTCCAGTTTTAAAACATATGAGGATAAACTGATAAGTGATGGGAAACGTTGTATTGTATATAGCTTATTAACGCGTCGGCTCCGTACACTTCTCTACCACCGGAATGTGTGGTGGTGAGGTAAAAGGGGCGTGGGCAGTGGACCAAACCACTGTGAGGCAAGGGAGGGGGAATCCAAATATTTAAAACGTTTTTTTGTTGTTGCTCCGTTTGCATTTGTATTGTTTCACTTCTTACCCAGATAGCAATTTCCTTTGGACCGGATCCGCATGAAAGCCTTTAGATCCGTCTGTAGCGGACATACGGTATCTGACTGTGGGCCAGATCTGCACCTGATAAGATTTCAGCTCTGCTAGCAAAGCTGTTTTTTCATCGATTTACAGATTTGTTCCAGGTCCGGTTTCCGCAACTCAACCGGAAGTCAGGAGATGCGTTTAAAATACAAAACACTAATTTGGCCCAAACCTGTGATACGGATATGGGCAGAAGGAGCAGGTGGTAATTGAACAGAGAAGTCAACTAGCTGGCTGCTGTAGAATAAAAGTATTTTGTAATGGCACAAATTTAGAAACATGAGGGTGCACTATGTGCCCATGGCCACTTCATTTCTACACTAAATTTAAGCTAATTGGCTCAGTATATGTGCCAGTTAGACTTTTCAGTGCTGTTTTTCTACAGTCAGCAGATTTGGGCCAGATCCACTTACCACATCAGAACCAAAGCTTCCAGAAAGACAGTTCCCTGATGTGGCCCACATCTGTAATATTGACCCAAACCACCTCCAAACTTGTGTGTTCCACTCTGGTTTACTGAACAGAGCCGAACGCGCGAAGTGAGTGAGGTCCGTCCGTTTGAGAGACGTTATGCTGATCTGGCCCTCATCCGTACCACGGATTATAGCCAGAAACCGTTGGAATAGATCAAATGAAACTTTTGTGGGGGTGCCCATGCCATATTTCGTTATTAAATCCTGATTTGTTAAATCTTACAATGGAACACTTGCACGTAGCCTACACAAAAATGAGAAATTCACTAACAAAGTAATAGGCTTGTCTCAAAATGGAAGATTTACCACATAACAAAATAATACATTAGCAACTGTCCACTATCCAAGTGCAATGGTCCAAGCTGTATTGCCATCCTGTGAAGAAAAAAAGTTGCGAACATCGTGGGAAAAAACGGCACTGGCGCACATAATGGATGGCAACATGGGTACGTATATTGATTTTTTAATACTATATTTCGTTGGCAATGGTGTGATTATGGTGAATATAGTGTTATGGGACTGCAAGTTTCTGCTTTAAGTTTTAATTTGCCCCAGGGGCGGTTCTAGACCCTTTTAAGTGGGGCTCCAGCCACCCTGCCGTCATCTTAGCCCCCCTAAAATTAGTCTTAATATTTCTACCAAACTATCAAATATATTTTTCTGAAGTTTTATTTATTTGTAAAAACAATTAATTCGAAGATAATTATTAAAAAAACGCAAAATGCAAGACATTTAGAAAAAAATTACGAGTTTATGAGGCATTTGATTAGCTTTGCTGTTCTGCGCATGCGTCGTAACCGTCAGTGGAGGAGAGCTCGAGCGCCTGTGCTTCAGGTCACACAGAGGGAGCAGTTGTTTCATAAAATATCCAGCGTGGAAGCTCAGAAGGTATTTTCGCTAATGTTTTAATTTGTTTGCTAACCTGTATGAGTGCAGTCATGTCTACAAAATATATAAGAATATTTGCCGTCTTAAATGAGATAATAATAGGTTGGTATCCCCCGTTTATAATTCAAAACTGCTTTGCATACTGAAGCCGTGCCGTTTAAAGTTTGCCGTTGTCATGACATTTTGCAATACTACAAGGTCTATATTTGTACCTTTTTCTAGTTAACAGTAATACCAGCTGTGAATAATATGATGCTAAGTTATCGAATGTGCAATTGAGAAATATGTCATATGAGTTTAACCCACGAAATTAAACACACAAATAAGATAGACTATAAACAACATTCAGTGACTTGTTCGCTTTTATAGATGGATATATAACGTTTTTTAAATGCTGGAAAGGAGAGCAAACAGGTGGAGAAAGAGTTAGAGAGACTGAGGTCAGAGACAGGTAACGTTAGGAGATGATAAAGTGATTGTTGCAGTTTCATAGTCATGATAAATGTTGTTATTATTATTAGCCCCTAAAATATACATCATTCCATTATTTACTTACCCTTATGTTGTTTTAAAACATAACAGCTTTTATTTTCCGATCAGAAACTAAAGGGGTCATGTATGATTTATTACAGTCATATTTAGAATCACTGCAGGTTGTTGTTAGTAAGTTTATGAATATGGTTATGCATGCTAGAAGCATGCATGATACATCTGGAAAGTAAAACTGATTTATAATGTATACCGAAAAGTACAGTCTGACTCGTATAAATATAAATTCTCATATAAATTGTTAGTATTCATTAAACTTTGAATATACATATAGTATACATGAACTTGAATTCAAGATACACAATAATAAATAATAGTAATAAATAACTTTTATACCTTTTATATCTGTTCAAGAGAATTTTTATTTATTTGTATTAGGATAATAATAATAAGGGCTTGGAACTATATAGAAGAGTAATGTATATGTAGCCTACATGAATTTATTAATATAATAATACTGGTCCCAATTTGCAAAAAGGCATCATAATGCTCTCTTCACATAATCACTGAGGGCTAAGCCCCCATAAGAATGAAATCCTGGAACAGTTTGCCCCATCCCGCTATCAGCTATCGTGAAGTAATTAATTACCAACCATTTCGTTCGAAAAATTCTAAAACAACGATGTTTTTAATACTTTAAAATAACATTTGATAAATGAACCTTTCTCTTGGAGGTTTCTTAAACAAAAGGCTGCATAGGAGGTCGCATTTGTAAACTGCATACGTCATAAAGACTGTCTTGTTACAGAATATTAACAATTATAAAGTTTTACACTATTATATTTAGTTAATCGTAGCTGTATTTAAATTTAGTTAATTGTTGTAATATGCTTATGACTTGCGAATGTAATGATTAATTAACTGAAATAAAGCAGGCTTGATGACGTACTGTATGCATCCTGCATATGCGACCTGCGGAGGATGCAGCTTTCTGTTTGAGTAATATCAGCATAAAGGTTTCTGGCTAAAGCTTTCACGGTGCAATGTGCATGCATTATATTCTGTCTTTTACTGCGTGTGCTGTTTTGTTTGGGTTTCCAAATGTTCGTCTGACACGCGTTGTGAATCAGGGTATCTTCCGTCCATTCCATATTCGTTTTAAAATTAAAAACCAAAAATGAAAAAACAAATCGAATTTTCATTTATCGTTTCCATTTATAAAATGAAAAAAGAAAAATAGAAATTTATACATTTTTCTAGTTACCCAGCAAACATTGGTCCGACGGCAACGTCGTGTCCCTGGCCAAAAATAGTCGCGGTATGACGGCATAAATCGGTGAAAATATGTAAAAAAAAAAAAAAAAACATGTCATAAAAATGCATTCAGATACATTTGTACATGTCTATAGTTCTATGGGGTTACATGTATAATTGTTACTTTGACTTTTAGCTACGTGTACTTCAATATATACCCTGATGTGAATTGGATGCATGTCTTTTACAGGTGCATTTATAGTCCATCATGACATAAAAAATCCTCTGCATGCAACCACGAGGAGAGGGGGAATTTACTAAGGAGTTTTGTCTATATTATATAAAATCTACTGTTGGGTAAGTACATTTTGTATTATTTGATTAACGTGGTTAAGTTTTACTTGTTTGACACAAATGAACCAAAATAAACATTGCCAGAATTGTCCACACTGAGTATGGCTAAAATTAGCTAATAGGCTAAAAAGTACTTTGAACTTACACATGTTATACCATAGTATAAAGTATATTTAATGATAGAGTCAAAGTTATTACTTTAGCTTATATATGTAGCCTTTGAGAATTTCTTTCAGAAATTAAAACATCTGAAAGAGAAAAGTTATTTGGCATGATGGAATGATTTGATTGCCTACACATTGCACATGTAAAATGTTAAATACTGTTCTGTATTAAAAGCTCAGCATAAGTGTTTGATTAACTTCCTTTGCTTTTGTTTTGTACAAAGGAAGAGCAGAACCTAATCCAAATAAAAATAAACAAGCTGTTAAAAGCCAGGTAAATGCCTCAGTTTTATACACTTAAACACATAGGAGTTGGTATTTGTGGGGTTAATATCAGTAATTACAATTTCATTTTGTTTACAGTTGAAGGTGGTCAACACAAACCAAATGAAGATGTTGCACATTCCACAAACAATAAAAAAGAAGGTATGGCAAACTGTAGATATGGTTTAAACAGTCAGTCTACATATTTGTTAATGTTCTAATGTGTCATATCTTCTTGTTTGTGCTAAAGATCAAGTTTTGTGTCCAACACACTTGGATGAGACGTGCCCGACCCCTGACTTTGTCTACCCTACATTAAGTTGTACGTTTTTGACTGCTTTGCTTTACTTTGAAAAAGAATCATGCTTTCAAAAAGGACTTTTATATATTTCGATATGAAACTCAAAAATTTATATAAATTGTTTTGGTGTATTTTGTTTACACAGGTGATGGCACACTTCATGACAGTAAACATCGGTATCAAGATGATGTGATTGATCTATACCCTAGAATAAGCTGTGACACTATGAGACGTACGTGCTACTGATGCTTTTTGTTATTTTTTTGGTGCATTCCCACACTATACAAACACGTTGCTTGGCTCCAAAGTGCATACACTTTTGACTTTATAATGTCATTCTCATTTATAGGTAAACATTTATTCCATCAGGGTTTTGCCTGAATGTCAACATAATATCCCAAAACTTTGATATAAAAAGTGATTTATTTTAATATTTTACACTACTATGTTTTTTTAAATACATTGTGCGTGTGTATGTTTATTGTACTTAATGAAATTACATGCAAGGTGTAATTTGTTTTGCAGGGTGCCATAATGAACAGCCATCTTCCAGACAACCGAAACAGGCAGAGTATTGTTTTCTTGTGTATTGTCATACACCTAAAGAGGATTTTTTGTAATTGTACAGTTATGGCGTTATTCATTCATTAATGTGTCCTTTCTTACCTTAAATAACTTGTCATTTTTCACTCCTTTTGTTTTTAATGTCTATATAGTATTGTCTACAATACCAAATTCTGGATTGACGCCCCAGTACCAGAAGGCACTCCAATCCCAGAGAGCATCCCATTGTATGTGAGAACTTTACAGTCACATCTTATTTTAAGCAGATTCTACTAGGGATGCACAATATATCGCATGTGATTGTCATTGCACATCTTGTCAGTGAAGCTGGTTCCATGATCGCGATCACCTGCTTTCAGATGGAGCGGCATTTACTACACAAAGCCTTAGTTCACTGACAATTGGGGCAATTTCGCATTAATTATCGGGGACGCATCTCCTGCAATACATGCGATATGGACCAGCTTGTCAGTTAACCTCAGCTTTGTGTAGTAAATGCTGCTCCATCTGAAAGCAGGTGATGGCAATTTACTACTAATCAAGGAACCGGCTTCAATGACGAGATGCGCATGATATCGCATGCAATTTATCATGCATCGCTGGAAACTACATTAGTGACAACTAGGCCTGTCGCGATAAACGATAAATCGATTAATCGCACGGTAAATAAAATGAGTTCGATCATTTTTTTAGCCCGCGATAATTCACATTTGCATGCTTGTTTGTTTTCCTTGTCTCTCTCTCTCTCTCTACCAAAGAGACTGGATGACCGCTCCGTGCAACGAGTGACAAGGAGTGAACCCTCGTCAGTCATTTGTCAGTCGCATGATCTGTGTGGGGAGGGGGGACTCCTGACGTAGCCTATCACAGTAGGAGTACTGAGGAGGATGAGCGCCGCGTGAGGAGTGTAGCAGGAGAAAACACTAGTTAAGACGAGAGTTGGAGAAAAAGATGGATTTACTAGAGGCTGTTTACACTTGTCATTAACATGCGTTTTTATCGATCGGATCACAATGTTTTACGTCTTTTCTGACTTTTCTGACACAAGGTGAACAGTGCTATTTTAGCCTTTCATTGATAAACTAAAGCGGGTGATCTCCGCAGTTTCATTTTGCAAGCGTGTGAAAGTTGCGCGATCTTATTTCATCAATTGCGCTGAAAATTCAGAGAAAGCTCTAACATATAAACGTACAAAACACTGTGCAGCATGTATACTTGCTAAACAAGCAGCGGACTCCGACATAATATTAGTTTGCGTCCATATAAACTCATAATTACTCCCGCTGGCGTTCAAATGACAGCGGAGAGACTCGCCCACCGTCTCACGGACCGTCCCCTCACAGTATTCAGCACAGAAGCGGTCGAAAGTGGACAAAAGAGACGGATTTAAATACCAGGTGTAAATGTGATATGTCTCTCTCGTCCACTTGTGATCTGATCAAAAACACATCTTGATACCAAGTGTAAACAGCCAAGTTTCAAAACCAAACGCTACAGCTGCAGTGTGGGAGTACTTTGGATTTAAACCTAATGACGGAGGTGAACCACTAAACCTGAACGAACCACTAAACCTGAACGAGCCGTTATGTCGCATTTGTGGTAATAACGTAGCACTTAAAAGTGGCAACACGACAAACATGCATATGCACCTAAAACGCAATCATCCTGTTATTTTGTTCATTTCTTGTGGATATTTAAAATGTCTTCCAGTTCCAGTATTACTTATTGTTTAGAAATAAAAGTTTATAGATCTTTGAAAAGGTGTATCTGCATTATTATAATGGTCCCGGAGCATCAATGTTATCGCCTATCGCGATAAATTCCGAGGCAATTTATCGCCTAGCAAAATTTGTTATCGTGACAGGCCTAGTGACAACACAGCTTAGAGTATAAACATGTACATTTCTCTGAATTTCAGTTAATAGTTACAAATAAAGAGCTTATAATGTCTGTCATTGCTCAACCACAAAGACCTAAAGTACAGCCATCTGATTTCATAACTAATGCAGTATTACACTGTGAAGTGATTTACTGTTAATATTTTACACTACCATATAATTAACTATATTTGTACAGGTGAGGTAACACAACGAAAAAATAACAGGATGGAGACTACCTGATTCTTCACCTATGGCCTTAGCTTCAAATGCAAGAAGTAAGAAATGCTATATGACGTGTATTTTGCATTATGAATGCATTATGAATGCATTATGAATACATCAAAGATGTTGATAACAAGTTGATCTGTGTAAGTTGTGATATAAAGAATATGTATATATATTTCCATCTATCTTTCTATAACATTATTTCAATTGTTTTCACATTTAGGTCCAGCAACTTTCTGAGCTGGTGGATATTCTATCAGAGACTGCATGAACAACGTTATGAACAGGTATGTGTTTCCCTTGAATTGTGTAATCCTGCATAATATTGCAGGAATATTGATTACAACCATAATTAACCCAGCAATTTATATTACTTAAATTCAGGATTTAATCTGTCACACATCACTTGTTCAGAACTATTAAAGTTCGTAGTGGCTCAAACAGTCAGCCATACTGAAAACAAGAAATCAAATCATAATTTCAGTGTAAGCCAGTGGTGTCAAACTCAGTTCCTGGAGGGCCGGTGTCCCTGCAGAGTTTAGATCCAGCCCTAATCAAAAACACCTGATGCGTTTAATCAAGGTCTTCAGGATTACTAGAAACTTCCAAACAGGTGTGTTGGAGTTGGTTGGAGCTAAACTGTGTAGGACACCGGCCCTCCAGGAACTGAGTTTGACACCCCTGGTGTAAGCCATTACTTGTCACCAAAACCTATGGATGAGGATATTGTTTATAGCACATGTTACATGGTAGATGAGTAGTTGTGAGTATGTTTGAACATTGCATGCAATTGATATGTTGCACATTACTGTTAATTGTAATTTATTGACCATTAAGGTAATTTGTCTAAGGTGAAGTAATCTTACATTTCTTTCACAGAATGATGTCTAATTGTCTTATGGCAAAGTTCAATATGAGGGGTGGTGGACATCTGGAAAATAAGTCTTTTAAAGGCACACCTTTGTATTATGTTATTCAAGGTAATTTGGGGAATATGTTGATCTAAAAAAAACTCTTGTTCTTGTATATTGATGTAATTTTTATTACTATGATTTATGTATTTAGGGGACATCACAGCTCACCTGTCTTTATCAGAAATATCCTGTTCATTTTTTGACAGTTACACACCTAGTTTAGGGTCTTTCTCAAGGGCACCACAGTGGGATTGAAGAGCAAGGGTACAAATGCTGTTGGTCTCACAACTGATCTAACACTTATTTAAAGCATAACATCTTTTATACAATAATTTATATATATATATGGGCCATTCTACCGAATTGGTGCAAATTGACACTTCAAAACTTCTTGAAAAAAGTGTGTTTTTTCCTGCAAGCTTTGTAGTCATAAACATAGTAGAACATCTAAGGAACACTAATCTACTGATTGGACACTTTAGTTTTCTAGCGTGTTTTTATACAGTTTCGAAATGTTTTCTCTCTCCCAAAATGTGTCACTACCGAAACACAACAACATTTGATATAAAAATTTGGTTTTTAATAGCCTATTCTGATTTTCTTTACATTAACCTTCTAAATATATTTTTTACATTTTTTTAAAGACAGTTTCATTGTTATATCGATTAGAAATATAATTTTAACAAAACTATAAGAGTGGTTTATCAAATGAAATGCATTTTGAAAGCATTATTTCTCTGTAATTGCCATACATGCACTGATACAGATTTGAAATTCAAGGATTCATTAGTTTAAATTTTTATCTAACTAAATAAAATTATATCATCTTTTCTGACAACAAAACCTATTTTATTTTTCTAGAACATTGTTTGTTTCGGTCGTGACAGTAATGTTTCGGTAGTGACATCCATATTGGATTGTCCATATTTTGTTTAAAAAAAAGTAATTAGTTAGTCAAAAATGATTGGCATTATGCAGTCAAAACATACAGCACAAAAAATATCTAAAGCAACACCACATAAAAGCACTTTGCACTGACATTACGCTGATGACGGATAGTTCAGACCTTAAAGGGATGCAAGATAGCCGATTTTTGCGAGTTTTATGTGTATCGTGTATATTTTATGTGTTTATGTGTATATTGGCCAATATGTGGCTGCTGTGTTCACCGACATTATCACTGGCATTATTTACAGACAGAGTGCTGGAAGCCACAAGCGATTGCAGGTCATGTGACTAAAAACAAACAACCTTTCCGTGACAACATTGAAAGCTCGGCCTAACAGCTGATCATAACTGGACAAAGCGGGTTTTTATTTCTATATCATTTTTTTATTTATATATATTTGTAGTAATAAAGTGCTAGAAATCAATATCCTTTGCTGATAGTTCCTCATCATTGTGGAGAGTGCAGTTCATGGTTCCATAGAACCATCACCTTTTTTTACTATTTGTTAAATATAGTTTTTTTTAAGTTCAATAAATGTTACTTTTTTAAATTGAGACATTTATAATGTAAACTGAGTGAGCAAAAGCAGTATCGGCTCCAAGTATCGGCTCAAGAAAATAGGCAGCCTGTATCGGCTAAGGCTAATGAAACAAAAATCGGTATCGGCATTGGCACAAAAAAATCCATATGGGTCAATCTCTAAAAAGAACTATACACACAGAACTGTCTTTTAACCATCTTCCTGTGTTTGTCCTGTCTTTTCCTCCATTCTTTTCTGACATTTCTTTGCTCCCTGTCAGATAATTCTTTGATACTTTTCAGCATCCCTTCTTCCCTGCGTTTTTGATTTCGTTCTCTTTGCTTTTTTAAGTATTCTTGGTCAGGGCTCCAGACTAACTTTTTTTACTAGGAGCAAAGTGGCCCCCAACTGAAAATTTTAGGGGCGCAACCAAAAAAATTAGGGGCACACACCGATAATCAACATGCTAACCAAATAATCACATTTCTACAAAATTCCACTGTATTACTAATACATACTTCGATGATAGATGCAGAAAGTACAATGTGCTGTTTCAAATTCACTGTCACATCAGAAAAAAAGTCAAATTTACTAGTCGCACATGTGCGAATGGATGTAAAATTCAGTGGCACACTCTCAAATTTTGGTGGCAAAATACCACCAATTGGTGGCAGTCTGGAGCCCTGTTGGTACCTTTCTGGGTCCTCCCTCGATCTTTGTCTGTATTTTCTCAGTCTGTCCGCTCTACTTTCATCTTTCCGTCTATGCATATTGGCAATTCCTCTCTCTCTGTAGCTATCTCTACAAATTAACCAAAGATATTTACATTTACATTATTAGTGTGAGCCTGCCCTGTCTACACTTAACAATGACATGTCAATTTACTATGATACCATGTGCTATCTGTTATATAAATTATATGAAGCAATCAGTCAAAGTCCCGCTAAATTAGCGCAGAAAGTTTTCCATGAGACCAGAGGTAGAATCATATAGCCTTCATTTATCTCAATAATGAGTCAAGCTACTATGAATTAATTAAATTAATCTGGCCTAGTTTGTAGTCCTAGTCAAATCACATACAACATTACAGAAATATGACTGACAAATTATTTGTACTAAAAAAGAATATATGTGCACTTGAAAGTTTCTATTTATTTATTAAAATAAAGAAACAAGTGTCATTTTGTCACTACCGAAACAATCACGTCACAACCGAAAAGTCAACAAATGTTTCGGTTGTGACTGTTTCGGTAGTGACAATTTAAGCTAACTTTGATCCTACTGCTAAGAAGCTAATTAGTACGTAGTTAGCCAGCACAGTTCTCGACATTGAAACATGAGTAAAACCTAAATGACCAGTAGAAAAAATTTAAAAAAAATAATTAATCATTAAAAATGTGTGATCGGTAGTGACATTGATAAATGTCACACACTGATTTCCAAACTTTTGATCACATTTACTTCAAAACCATGGGACTGATCTAATCACCATGCCACCACGAGGGAGTGAGGCACAGACAAAGTTTCTGGTTCAAAATTGAGGGAAGTGGCTTAAAGCAGTATTATATTATTGACCGAACTATGCAATGTTTCGGTAGTGACGTGAAAATGCGGGACAGTGTTTTTTTTACATGATTATTCATGATTTTTACTGAAAATATCCAATAAATATATTTTTGGTTTTAATTAACAAAAGTATTCAAAATGATACTTCTTTAAAAAATTATAAAAAATTATTAAAAAATTATTTCATATTTATTTTTCTATGGTGAAATTCAGACCTTGGGGTTTGGGACAACCACCTCTCAATTGAAACCACTATATAAATGATGATATTTTATATATAAAGCCTGCAGCTACCTCAAATATTACTTTGGGTTTTGATTGCTATTTGCTTATATTTTTTTATTATCAAAAATGTTCCTACGTTAATGCTTTTTAAATTAGTTTTTTGGTTCCGGGACAGCAATTTGCACGAATTCGGTAGAATGGCCCATATATGAAGAGTTTCATTGCAAAACGAGATAACTCCGTTTTTAACATTTTTGTCAAAACATGTTTATTATTCTGTTATCATGTTATTATCTTGTTATATGGTGCTACCTAGCTGTATTTTTTAAGTTATGAAGGTTTAAATCAAAACAAACCAACTGCAGTTGAACAACCAAAAAACAAGATTTCTGAAAAATTATATATATATAATTTTAGCTGTAGACCATAAAGATTTTGAAAGTAAGTGCATGTCATTTACCTCAAATGTTTAATTGTATTTATTTTAAAAAGAAACATATTCTTCTCTTCCCTCAGATGCTGTGAGGAGGTGGAGCCCAAAAGCCACGGACTCGGAAATCGATGCAGCTATGGCAGACCACCTCAAGCACGCTCCAGGAAGAGAGCTAGGGGTTGTGAATACAAAAAATAAGCCAAACAGATGTAATGTGTTAGAGATAGTTCACACAAAAATTAAAATTGTTATAATTTTCTTACCCACGTGTTTCAAACCTGTATACATTTCTATTTTTTGCTGAACACAAAGATTGAATAATGTTTGTAACCAAGCATTTCTCACAACCCATTAACTGTCATAATCATTTTTTTTTACAATTGTAGTAATGGGTTGTGAGATCTGCTTTTTTAAAAACATTCTTTCAAATATCTTTGTGTTCCGCAGAACATAGAAAGATATACAGGTTTGAAACATGAGAGGGAGTAAATGACTAAATATTCATTTTTGGGTGAACTATCCCTTTATATAATAAAGTATTTTGAAATTGTTATTATAGTAAAAAAAATAAAAGTCTTAAATCAGAACATGCTTCTTTTTTGCTCATGTCCACAAATAATGTGTTCTTTAATGTGTTTAATGCCTAAAGACCTACACCAAGCGACAAGTGCTATGGTTGTTAGCTTATATACATTCTGAAAATTTCATGTGTACTTTATGTGAATGGAGGCCTATGATTATTGCTTCTGACTGTAGGGTAATTAAATATAAGGTAGCCTAAACACATGAAAGACTAAACATCACATAGGCCATAAATCCCAAAAATAAGGCATAGCTGGCATTGATCTGGTACGCGGATCTGTGCCGCATCTCTATGCGGGACTGGGCCAGCTCTGTTCCATTTCCAGTTCAGATTCGTGAAACTGATCCTGACCACTTCTTGGCCGATGTGCGTTTGGACACTGGACCGTGTTAGTTAAACGGATCTGATGCGGATGGAACGGTATGTGTGGGCCAGCTCCACCCCAGTGTTGTTTTACTGTTTTGGTACGAGAGTGGGCCAGGGCTGACCCATCTCTGGTGCAGAGCCATGAAACAAATCCTGATCACTTTTGGCCCGTTGTGCATTTGGACACTGGACCATGTCCGTGAGATGGATCCGGGGTGGATCGCATGGTAGGTGTGGGCCAGAACCACCCCAGTGTGGTTTTGCTATCTGGGTACACAACTAGTTTAAGTATTATAAATCATTAAATTATTTTCAATACACATATTCTAATCATAATTTAGGGGGGACAACCCTCAGATAGGGGGGGTCCTGTCCCCCCCGACCCCCCCGGGATTTCCGCCCATGTGCATAGGCATGAAACTCGGGTTACTCTGTGGAATTACACACTGCACAGCTTGCACACACCAGCTGGCTGTAAAGAGTTCTCCTGCACTAATGTAAAATGATGTGAAAAGTACCATGTTTGAAAGATTTGCTCACAATGCAATGCTAACAAGAGTTAAATTACAGGCTATGGTAAAAGCAGGAAGAATTATGATAATGTTGGTCTTGTCCACGTCAACAAGCCTAGGAAGTAGACTAGCCTACAATCCGTGTTTGGAGAGATTTACGTTGGAAATAATAACTCGCGTCCTTGTTTACTTTGGGGTTTGTACCTTTTGCATATGGTTAGCATGTACTAACACACACTTATACACCAAAGGTAAACATATTTTAAAATTCTTTTAGTAAAATAATATCAATATTTACAATGTTGTACTGTTTGTGCCTGCCTTGTGCACTGAATATGCATATTTATGAGTTTCTTGCTTCTAATAAGTATAAGTGTGTGCCCAGTTCCCAGCATTTATATTTGAATGTGGATTCTATGTGTCACAGCCCCATTCTTCATCCAACACCACACCCTGACACTTATGGAAGGTATTTTTGGTCTTTTTTAAATTAATTAATTAAATGATAAAATAAAAAATTAAATCGCAAAATATGTCCCAAATTTGAAAATTAAATGCTAAAATAAAAATTAAAACATTAAATTAAATTATTTCATTTTCAACTTGATGAAGCATAATTCTGGCCAAATTGAAAAATAAAATTAAATTGATGATTTGACATTTCATTTTCCATATTATCTTGAGGCAAGACATCCAATATTAAAATAAAAAGGCAAACTTGAAAAGGAATCTGTAAAAACATTTTTTTAAAGTCTTTTTATTCATGCCCAAGTAATAATAGGGACAAAATTAAAATGTAAAGTTTAGTTTTAATTTTATGTTCTGTTTTTTTTTCGTGAGTTGGCAACACTGCTTCAGCCAATCCCCTTTTTTTAAGCAAGTAATCCCCACCCACTGATTAACATTGAATTTGCATAAAAGTTGAAAATAAAAATGAACACGAAAATTAAAACGAAAATGAAAAAGAAAAACAGAACATAAAATTAAAACTGAACTTTACATTTGAATTTTGTCCCTATTATTGCTTGGGCATGAATAAAAAGCCTTTTAAAAATGTATTTACAGATTCCTTTTCAAGCTTACCTTTTTATTTTAATATTTTCAGTCTTGACTCAAGATTATATTGAAAATGAAATGTCAAATCATCAATTTAATTACATTTTTCAATTTGGCCGGAGTGATGCTTCATCACGTTAAAAATGAAATAATTTAATATAAAGTTTTAATTTTTTATTTTGCTATTTTCTTTTATAATTTAATTAATTCTTTTATAATTTAATTAATTAATTAAAAAAGTCCAAAAATACCTTCCATAGGACACTATATTGGCAAAATTAACATTTAAAAATTATATATTGGTAATTAAATCTATTTGAATTCAAGTCAAAAGCCCAGAAAGAGGGCTATGTATTTTGTCCCCTCTTGACCTTTTGCACATCATAACCCCAAATAGAGGCTAAACAGAAAGTATGTTGCCTGTTTTTTCTTACTCTCAATGCTGAAAATAATTTACAGTTGCAAATATATGAGTGCTGTTGACCTTTATTTGCTGTGCACTCATTTTGTGTTATCTTTTTTCTCAATGTTTACTCAGGTTCTTGATTTGGTGCATGTCTTTCTCAATAAAACAGCTTTGATCAGGGATTTTAATTTGCTTTTAGCTGACTCAACTGCAAAACTGCCAAAGGTTATCAACCAAACCCTGAGAATCTGAATTTAAGCTTACAGTAACTGAGAGCTTACAGTTATGTTGAGAAAGCATTTTAATAACAATGTTAGCATTTAATGTGTGTACAGTGTAGTAGAAGGTTTTGCAATGTTCAATTTTCAGAGAATATGTACATGCAAGAGTGCATACTGTATAAAACAGGGGCTGTATTGTCTTCGTGTGTGTGTGCGTGCGTGCGTGTGTAAACTAATTACAATAAAGTCATCTGACTTCTGTCTGATATAAGAGGATGTTTAAAGAACTAAAACTAGAAAATAAAGCTTCAGTACAGTTCAAAAACTTGCCAGTTCACAGAATGCTGGATGCTTTAGTTAGTGGGGTTCAGTAACATTCATTCATTTTTTTTCCAGTGGAGTCGAAACACAGAAGTAAATGTAAATAGGATTTAGTAGTGTCACATATGCAAGACTGTTTTAGTTTTAAACAGTGAATGAAACCAGGATATGAACCAATTTGTTCCTTAGTATAAGTCATTGTCCTTTTCTTCAGCACTACCCTTTGAAAAGGAAGTCCCATTTGTAAGCTGTGGTAAGGTCATAGTGTGCAATTAGAACAAATAGCATTGCTCTGAAAGATTAGATTACTTCACAGCAAAGACTGAATATGTCTCAGATTAGACTGGAAAAATTATCTGTTTGTGAGGATATCACTGATTTGGGAACTTCAAATGAATCGATCAACAAGTATGATGGCAAACTGCATAATCAAGGTAAATGTTCAAAAAAGGGTGGTTGGCAAATGGACAATTATTTGACTTGCTTATTTTCCAAATGTATATATTTGTCAGTGTGTATGTTTTATATTTTTCTTACTTATTTTATTGTGTCCAAAAAAATGATACCAACCTCAGATTCATCAAAGGGAAAATTAACATTTATAGTCAACAATGCACTGTTTTTTAGGTTGCAACAGAACATGGAACAGAAGCTACAGAATTGGTGCACAGTTTCTTGGACTGCTGTGTGCAGTGCTGCTAACAGCTATTATAATTCTGTATTTTGAGAACAAACACTTGCAAAACAGTCGAAAAGACCTGACAGAACAGAAATCTGAATATCTTCATCATGCTAATGAACATCAAGTCAGGTATAAAAATCTTAGCTTGGAAAAAGAGCAGTTTCGGGTTAGACACAATAGCATGGTGGAGGAGAATGATCTATTTAGGTCCATAACTGCTAACTTAACCAAAGATAAAATTCAGCTGCAAACACTTAATAGTAATCTAGTTAAAGAGAAAGACAGGTTTCGGATACTAAGTAACAAACTGGTCAGAGAAATCAATCAATCAGAAACTAGATATAAGGCCATGGCGGTTCAGAGAGATAAAATACAAAACTGGTACAACAATATGACAGATCAAAAAAATCAGTTACAGATACTTAACAGTAACCTAGTTGAGCAGAGTGATCTTTTACAAGCAAGAACTGTGAACTTAACCAAAGATAAAATTCAGCTGCAAACACTTAATAGTAATCTAGTTAAAGAGAAAGACAGGTTTCAGATACTAAGTAACAAACTGGTCAGAGAAATCAATCAATCAGAAACTAGATATAAGGCCATGGCGGTTCAGAGAGATAAAATACAAAACTGGTACAACAATATGACAGATCAAAAAAATCAGTTACAGATACTTAACAGTAACCTAGTTGAGCAGAGTGATCTTTTACAAGCAAGAACTGTGAACTTAACCAAAGATAAAATTCAGCTGCAAACACTTAATAGTAATCTAGTTAAAGAGAAAGACAGGTTTCAGATACTAAGTAACAAACTGGTCAGAGAAATCAATCAATCAGAAACTAGATATAAGGCCATGGCGGTTCAGAGAGATAAAATACAAAACTGGTACAACAATATGACAGATGAAAAAAATCAGTTACAGATACTTAACAGTAACCTTGTTGAAGAAAGGCGTAAATTGCAGTCCCAAAATGATAATCTGACCAAAGAAAGAAACCAGATACATTTGGAGATGGGTGGACTTCAGAAAGCACTCTCTAATTTTGGTGAGCATATCTCAGATTCTGATGGATATGAACAACAATGATGTTCATTTACTTACATGCCAAATGCACTTTACATTTATTTCCGCTAGCTGAAACATTTTGCCATACAGCTTATTGATGTGATTGTCAAAATTAGTATGTCGATGTTAGGTTTATGGTCACTTCTTGGTTCTGTTACACATGCAGGGTGGAAATACTTCAAATCCAGTTTATATTCCATCTCTACTGTGAAGATGAAATGGACTGCTGGTAGACTGCATTGCAATAAGAGTGGAGCAGATCTGGTTGTCATAAACAGCAAAGAGGAAATGGTAAGAAAAATAATGAAAAACATATAGAATACAAAAAAAAAACAATAGTTATACTGCCTTTTTTTTCAGATTTTTGTTCATAGCTTGATCGGGGATTTGGGAGCTTGGCTTGGCCTGACTGATGCAGAGAATGAAGGGGTCTGGAAATGGGTGGATGGCAAAGATCTGACCACAAGGTATGAAATTAGAGTGTGTTATTTAGTAGTTGTCTCATCAGTCAATTTATTTGCTTGTGATTTGATTTGTTTTGTGTTGTTTCAGTTACTGGATAAGGGGGCAGCCTAATAATGGTGGTATACATGGAAATGATGACTGTGGTGTTATTGTTTTTAAAGAACCTGCACTGCAGAGCTGGAATGATATGCCATGCCATTATATTTCTTTTGTGATATGTGAAAAAAGTGTGTAATACATTCAGTAAAGTTTATAAATATTTTCATTTTGTTATTCAATTGCAATGACTTTTATACATGTGGTTAATATTTTAACACTTTTGGGGATTCCTGTATGTATTACAACAATAACTAACTGCCATTAACTACACTGTAAAAAAAATCCGTAGAAATTACAATGTTATTGCAGCTGGGTTGCCGGTAATTTACCGTAGATTTACATTTATGTTATTTACTGGCAAGAGTTTGTTCAAAGTTAAATAAATTTTAAATATTAACAAGTCTTTATCTTTACAGAATAAAACTATACAATAACAGTCTCATGCAAAGCATTCTGGGAACCAGAAATCATCATCAACCTTTTTCTGTTTTTTGCTTCAGATTTTGTTTCCCAGAACGTTTTGCTTGATGCTGTTTTTTTAGTTTTACTCTGTAAAGACAAAGACTTGTAAATGTTAAATGTTCATTTAACTTTTAACAAAATGTTGCCAGTAAATAACATAAATTTAAATCTACGGTAAATTACCGGCAACCCAGCTGCAATTTCTACGGATTTTTTTTACAGTGTAATTCTTGAATGAGTAACAACAACTTAATAACTGAACAACCATGAAACTTATTATATTTGTTTGCAATTGTATATTTGTATTTCTATTTTTGTATTCAATTAAAACTAATCATGACTTCTATTTACATTTTATTCCATAGTTTACATATATATGTATATTTTCCCAAGATTGTAGTGAAATCAGAACTGTTGGTTATATTAAATAATATGTATAATTGACTTCACAAAAAGTAACTTTTTCAGCGCACATAATCATATGGTGCCATAAAGTCTTACAGTGTAGTTTTACAATGCAGTCAGGTTAATGCAATAAAAATGTATTAACAGTTTGAGTTGAATTATTCTTGGTCATTTATTTGTGGTACTTAAGGAGCCACTGTTTAAATGCACTCTGTTTTTTGTCTCTGTAAAAGGGCTGAGATAAGTACAGACAAAAGCCTAATGTACATAATCAGCCTGCTAAACCTTCTTTAATACATTAGTAAGTAAATGTTTATATACAGTACTGTGCAAACCACCACCAGACTTGTTGTTGTTTTAGAAGTTTTAATGTCCATCCATATTTATTTTTCATATTTATTTTATTAAGATACAAACAGAAAATATGAAATATGTGCAATATATAATATATATATATATATATATATATATATATATATATATATATATATAACTGAGAAGACATTAGTGACATCAATACACATCATTCATCAATAATCCAAGCAATAAAAACGATGACAAATGCATTTTTTCACTCATTTAAGCAAGTAATGTTATGTAAACTAACCGACCATAGCAAAAATATAAACACTAGTGCAACATGTGTTAGCCACTTGTAGCGCAACTTTCTATCAAGACATTAAGAGTTTAAACACAGACATCAACACACATCATTCATCATTAAGTGAACTTTATATCTATCTGTAATAGCTTTAGCTTTAGTGACATTACATTAAGACCTGTGTGCAAATCAGGAATTGTTGTTTATTTGAAGTTGACGTTGTTTTGCCAATTTGCATTTTTGTTACATTTAATTAGATTAGATATTACTAGATTTTTTTAAGAATGTATCTTTTTTGTGTCTAACAAGTTTTTTTGTAACCTGTGTGTAAAGTCAGTAATATGAAGTCTGTGTCCTATACAAGCTGAGTTTCCATCACCTCAGTTTTATGCACAATTAAAAGTATCGCATCAGGTAATGTAAATGTCACAGGGTGACTTAGGGCGGAACCAAAAATAGAGAGGAGAGGTTCCGCCCGGAGCTAATTTTTCAAACCCCCGTTTACTTCCTGGGTTTCTATGGCAGCGAATCCAGGCCAGATTCATCACAGGTGTGCAAAGGAGGCAGCGATTATTGACTGGGCGGGGGATATGATTAATGCAGACTTAAAAGACGGGCTGAAGAAGCAGAAGGGAGCGCGATTTCGGGAGAGTGAACTTCCGCCCTGGGCGACACCGTAAACACGAGCCTCCGAAGAGTTCGCAGGCTCCGCTGATCCGGCAACCGCTAGAAAGCGGGCGGAAAGAGTGCGGGGCTGGTCCGGGCGAAAGGACGGCGTGGTCGTGTGAAGGAGTTCAGCTGAAGCTGGCGCTGCTGTGTGGGACGTAGTAAACCTTAAGGGTTGAAAGACGATCTGAGAATACTGGGAACTGAAACAAAACAAAAGGAGAAGTGGAGTTAGCGTGAGTGTTTTCCATATACTGAAGATATTGTGACATAAGTGAATTTGCTGTGCAACCCTGTCGGGGGAAGAAACGCCCCATTCTGTGTGGCTAGAGTTGATCGCCTGTGTGGAACAAGGAGGAGAACATTAGAAGGAAGCTTACAGCGATTGTGAGTATGAAACATTGAGTTGGAGACACACTGTATACTAACCTGTTTCGTAGCGAATAACTCCGGGGAGAAAGAGGACGGCCCTACCCCTAAAATAGTGTGGTGGGTGAGCTGAAGAAAGATCAACTGGGGCTATCACAGCGACGTAAAAACGGACTGGGCTGTGCCAAACATCGCCAAACAGATCCCGGTGAAGTGGAGGAAGACGGGCATCCTAAGTGTTCACTTTGAGTGCGGTGGGTGAATTTGTGTTGTTGTGGAAATTTCACTTTGACATGGTGCTGTGTACTGCTGTGTGTGTACTGTCAGAAAAAACCCCGCCTTCGCTCACCTCGCCGTGGGAGAACGAAGAGGCTGCCGGTCCCAGTGCTATTATCTGGCATATGTTGTGAGCCCGCTCTGGACATATAGTATTATTGTGGTGTTTGTACCAGTCGTTTCTGTGCATCCGGGTTTATCTGAAGAGTGGTGGTGAAGAGTTGGACCACAAGAGGTTGTGTGAGTACGACTAAGAATTAATGCTGCTTGTACATTCTTCTATATAACACTTACTGTTGCAGAGAGAGGTGTGGTAGATCCCGTCTGTCCCGAGGCCTCTTCAAAGGGGCGCCCCTGTCCGGTGTTCTACCGCCTAGCAAGTGGCGAGGAGAGGGCAGCGCTCGGCTCGGTGAGACAGCGTGGCAGTTTCCCCTCTGCAACCGCAGCGATCGTTGAGAGGGTTTGTCCCCAACGTTACATCACTACAGTCTCGAATCATCTGATAAATTGAGAGAGTCCGGTTACCGTAAGTCCACCACTTTTCCAATCTAAATCATACACCTGTGGAATTTGACTGCCATCTGTCCAAGAGTGTCGCTGTGGAGAGAGAAAGAGAACGAACACGAGGAGAACCCTGTCTGTGCCGTACATACTGTACGTTGTCCCAAGTGGAGAGCCAGCAGCCTGTGGAGAGAGAAAGAGAGCGAACACGAGGAGAACCCTGTCTGTGCCGTACTTACTGTACGTTGTCCCAAGTGGAGAGCCCGCAGCCTGTGGAGAGAGAAAGAGAACGAACACGAGGAGAACCCTGTCTGTGCCGTACTTACTGTACGTTGTCCCAAGTGGAGAGGTGAGAGCCAACCAGCGTTTGAAGAACTGTATCTGTGTGTCCCAGCCCACAGCCTGTGGAGAGAGAAAGAGAACGAACATGAGGAGCCTGAGTCCCACATCCCCCGCCCGCAGTCCATTGGATCCCTTTTTTTTAAGTATTTAATTTCCCCCAAAGAGATTTTAATATTTAATAAAAGTTGTCACATTTTAATACTGTGTCGGTCTGGTCATTGGGGTGTTTTGGGACCTCCTTGGGGTGGAACTAGGAGGAGCATGACCCGCTACAGGGGCGGTCCGCTTCTCCGACCTGTGACATAAATGCCAAATTTTGAATTAAACTCCCTTAATTGGCAAAAAAGTTTACGCTCACTTGAGGTGGTTTTTTGAATTATGCGAAATAGAGTACATGCAAATAAAGTAGTGCGAGAGCGATATGAGAACAGCCGGCAGCATCTTCTCCCAAGCAGCTGCACAGAGTTCTGATGATGACACAGCTTTTCATGATTGGTTACCTCACTGAAGAAAACTATCACGTGCGTTTCATGTTTAATCCAACCCTTTTAGTTCCACTAACACACATTATTAATTCATGTTTTATAACAGGTAAAACTTGTTAATATAACCATAATATGTTAGGTTGTGTCATGGAATAAACTACCCAGTCTCACAAAGTTTTGTGATATAGTCACGTATTTTTTTGATTCTTTTTTCGTGCTATTATCACGAAATTTCGTGTTTTTTCGTGATCGTATAACGAATTCCTGTTTTCGTGTGATTATCACGTATTGTTGGTTACTCAACTGCGTTTTCCTATTTTTAAACCATTGTCGCTTCGGTTTAGGGTTAGATTTGGTGCTTGCATTAGAATGTCACTTTATATATTGGTTTATACTATTTTTTCTGATTTATTTTTTTATATGTCGCCTGGCGTTGGGGTTAGAGTTGGGTTTGGTTAGGGATGTCATTTTATGTAAATCTAACCCTAAACCGAAGCGACAATGGTAAGAAAATAGGACAAAACAGTTGAGTAACCAATACGTGATAATCACACGAAAACAGGAATTCGTTATACGATCACGAAAAAACACGAAATTTCGTGATAATAGCACGAAAAAAGAATCAAAAAAATATGTGACTATATAACGAAATTTCGTGGGAATAAAATAAAAATGAAAAGAAGCGAAAGACCAAACTCTACTAGTATTTTAATAATATAGGCTTATGCTTCCTGTTATTTTCTGGTATGCAGCATTTAAAATATTCAATATAAAAGTCACAGGTTTTTTTAAAGGACCCAAAAAACTAATTATTTTTCATATATGGGGCTCAACAATGTCATAATGACCTTGTTGCTCTTGCCTTGATCAATACAATTACAAGCTGCACTGCTGGTAAATTTATAACTTGCCTAATCTTAACTAAATGCAGTCCTATCTTTATTTTCTAAGCGTGTCTTGTTTAATTTACTGTTGGTAACTAGCAATACCATCGTCATTTGCTCAAACAACTTGGTGCACCTAATTCACATTTTTTTGTTTTTCTTTTCTTGCAAATTTTGAAAAGATTTGCTTTACGTTTCCATGGTAACCCCACTTGAGTGCTATAAATAGTGGAGTGAGAAACCGGAAAGGGGCGATTTCAGGGCAAGCTCATTTCCGCCAAGAGCGAACATAAACACGGCCCTTCTGAAAAGTCAGAAGGCCCCGTTGATCCGGCGATCGCTTGGAAGCGCGTGGAAAGAGGCAGGGCCGACAGAGACGAAAGGAAGGAGTCGTCGTTGTTTTTCAAGGAACGCCACGAGTGAGGCGAAGTGTTTGGGCACTGGAAAAGGGTGAAGGACAAAAGTATCTTGTGAATTCGCTAAGCGAACTGGATAATTGAGACCCGACTACCAGGGCAGGTTTGAAAAGACGAAGTTTTGAGAGAAAGTATACTTACCAGTTGTTTGTTGCATGAAGGCTCTGTGGGAGGACGACACCAGGGCGGAATAGCGTCAACACTTCCGGGTATCTGTGAGTTCTCTGGAGAGAGACGGAGAGGGGAGAAGATTAGCATTTCGGAAACTGTGAATACATTGGATTGCTTTACATACCTTGTTTATCCCTGGAGATGGAGGACTAAATCTTTGCTGGAGTATGTAACAGTTGTTTAGCGGCCCCATTGTGGAGGACGAGACGAGTGGGTGAGCCGAAGTACAGTGGGGCAAACAGATGTTATTTTTATTTTTGTTGGCTACAACGTTCCGCTCGGATCACTTACCGTGCCAGCGACTTTAATCTCCTCCAGGACAGATCCCGACACGGTGTGGAGTATTGACCCTAAAATCACTGAAGTGTGTAGTGCAGTGGGTGAGTCTGTCTTTGACGTGTGTACACCTGAAGTTTTGCAGTGCTGTGCCGTGTCCCTGTTGTCTGTACTCGCCCTCCAGGTTGAGAGAGTCCCTGCTGGAGAGAACGTATGCTGCCGTGGCAGTGACCATCTATTCCATACCTGCCCGCTTATAACTCGGGCCCCTGTGTTTTGTGCCCAAAGAAAGATCCAGTGTACCCCTTTTGTATACTCACCATATGCCCGAAGAAAAGATCCAGTGTGCCCCTGTTGTATACTCACCGTATGCCAGATGAAAAGATCCAGTGTACCCCTTTTGTATATCAAAGTATCAAATCAAGTATCAAATTCTTTTATTCAGCCATGATATTGTTACAAACACAAAATAATCTCATACACAACTAAATAATATCTTCTAATGCTGAATAGGAGCATGAAGAAGACATCGTCTTATAAATTCATGCCCCTTTTCCCAAATATCTAGTCTTGCACAGAATATATAGCTCGTATTACTCCCATTCTCTATATCAAAGTGCAATTTTATTTCACATGTATATAATTAACAATTCCATATTTATTATACATTGATTTTTATATTTCACTTTCTTCATATTTTCGAAATACCTTTTTTATATATATTTTTTTAAATTGAACTATCGTATAGCATGATCTTTCCTCATTATCCAAAGAGTTCCATAAATTGATCCCAATTACCATAAACCCTTTTTGTTTTTTTGAGGTACGTGAATATGGTACACAAAAGTTGCCTTTTCTTCTATTTTTACTATCTATAATTAACTTAAATTTATTTTGAATATGTATTGGCACCATATTATTTTTCACTCTCCACATAATTTGCAATATTTTAAGTTTGACCAAATCATAAAATTTCAAAGTCTGCAATTTGATAAACAATTTATTAGTGTGGTCCCGAACACCTTTGTGCGTCACAATTCTTATTGCTTTCTTCTGGAGTAAGCACAACCTTTCTGTATAACTGGTGCATGCATTACCCCACACCTCAGTACAATAAGTTAAATATGGGACAATTAAAGTTAAATATAAAAGCTTTAATGAGGCTTCATCCAGTATATATTTAACTCTATAAAGAATACCAATGTTTTTACTTATTTTACTTTTGATATGATCTATATGAGACTTCCAACTTAGTTTACTGTCTAAAATAACCCCTAAGAATTTGATTTCTGAAACACGTTCAATGTTTACATCTTGAATAACTAAATTTGTACATTCTTGTTTTCCCTTATTTCCAAAAACCATATAATTTGTCTTATCCCAATTCAAAAACAATTTATTATAATCAAACCATTTCTTTAATTTTGACATTTCTCTTTCAATAGTAACCATTAATTTATTTAAATCTGCCCCTGTCTTAAACACTGTTGTGTCATCTGCAAACAATAAAAAATTAATGTCTTTGGAGGCCTCAAATATATCATTAATAAACAATATAAAAAGCTTAGGACCAATTACCGAACCCTGAGGAATTCCACATACCACCGTTTTATGATTTGAATTATAGTTTTTAAATTGTAGATACTGACTTCTATTACTTAAATAACTTTCAAGCCATTTATATACCCGACCCCTTAATCCATATTGTTGTAATTTTGACAACAATAAATTATGGTTGACAGTATCAAACGCTTTCTGTAAGTCCAGGAATATACTTACAAGATACTGCTTTTTATCCATTGCAGCTAGAATTTCATCTGTTAAATGAATTAATGCAACAGCGGTAGATCTATTAGAACGAAATCCGTATTGATACTCAAACAGTAAATTATTTTTTTCCAAAAATAAATCCAATTTATAAATAAACCATTTTTCTAATATTTTTGAAAACTGTGAAAGTATTGAAACAGGTCGATAATTATTAAATTCGTGTTTGTCACCCTTCTTAAAAATAGGTATTATCTTCGCAGTCTTCATCTTTTGAGGAAAAACACCTGAACTAAAGGAAAGATTAAAAATATAAGTTAAAGGTTGGAGTATACAATCTATTGTTTTTTTTACAATGGTCATATCTATTCCATCCCCATCACAAGAGGTTTTAGTTTTACACTTCCTCACAATGTCTAAGATTTCAGTTTCAGTTATTTCGTCAAGAAACATTGACTGTAAGATTCTACTACCTCCTGTCACACTATTACCTACATGATTGGAATTTTCAATTCTTTTCGCAATATTTGGTCCGACATTGACAAAGAAGGAATTAAACTCATTTGCAATATCTATTCCATTTTTAATAACCTTACCCTTGTGCTCAAAATACTCCGGTAAATTATTGTTCTGAAAGTTTGGCTTCATAACCTTATTTAAAATTTTCCAAGTTTCTTTAATATTAGTCTTGTGTTCATACAATTTATTTTTATAATAATCTTTTTTTGCCTGTCGCATTATAGTTGTTAACTTATTCTTGTATCTTTTATATTTAAATTCATGATCACGAGACTTATATTTAATAAAGTCTCGGTATAGTTTGTTTTTCTTTTTACAGGCCTTCTGTAACCCGCTTGTTATCCATGGTTTTTTTTCAAACTTATTTACTTTACCCATTTTTAAGGGACAATTTTTATTATAAAGGGTTACAAATATATTCAAAAATGCCTCATAAGCCTTATTAACATCCTCAACCAAAACTTTACTCCAATCATAATTAATCAAATCCTTCCTAAATGAGTCTATTTCCTTCTCCGTCCGACTACGAATATATTTAACTTTATCAACCTCTCTTGTCTTCTTACCAAGTTTTAGGTCACAGACCATAAAAACTGGTAAGTGGTCACTAATATCACATAAAAGCAGACCACTATAAAAGGTAATATCAATATTATTAAAAAAAATATTATCAATCAATGTTGAAGTTGTCCTTGTCACTCTACTGGGTTGTATTATCACTGGAAACATACCTTTACTATACATTTCGTTTAAAAAATCATTAGTTGCTGGTTGGCCTTTTGTCTTCATTAAATCCACATTAATATCACCACATAACCACATAGTCTTTTTTAACATTGAACAATCCACAAGTGCAGTGAGTTTATCCTTAAATACTTCTACATTTGAACCTTGTGCTCTATACACACAAGCGATAATTATTCTTTGCTTTGTTTCCAACTCTATCTCCACTGCTACACATTCTAGAAGTCCTTCTATAGCCACAGACATTCTTTCAATAATCGTACTTCTGTATGTTTCCTTAACAAACACTGCCACACCTCCTCCTCGTTTTCCCGGTCTGTCAACATGATACAGACTATATCCTTCGATTCCCAAATCATAACCTTTGTCGGCATTTAACCATGTTTCTGAAAAAGCAATAACATCAAACTGGCTTTTTAATGTATTTAAATAATCTATAATTTTGTCAAGATTTGTATAAAGGCTTCTGCAATTAAAATGGACAAGTGAAAAATTATTGTCTAATTTCACTTTTAAATTAAATTCATCTTCACTATAATATTTGCATGAAATTAAATTTTGGTTTCGTACATGCCTTCCTGAATCCAAATCTACATCTAAATCATATATTTTGTATTCCCCATTTTCTCTCATCTCTAATGGGTTAATTTGTTCAACCATTAATCATTAATGAAATATTCAAACATAAATACACAAGACGAAACTTAATTCTCAGCATTTCCATTTTTCTTGTCAAATCAGCGCCTTTAAAATAAAAACTTAAAGTCAATACCTTGTGCACGCAGTCCCTTCTTAATGTCATTGTCCATAATTGCCCATTATCCCAATCTTGAAATGCTCCGAAACCCCATGTCTTTAACACGTAGCTCCTGTATACTCACCATATGCCTGAAGAAAAGATCCAGTGTGCCCCTGTTGTATACTCACCGTATGCCCGAAGGAAAGATCCAGTGTACCCCTTTTGTATACTCACCGTATGCCCGAAAGAAAGATCCAGCGTGCCCCTTCTGTATGCCCACCGTATGCCTGAAGAAAAGTGCCATTGTGTACGTAATTCGGAAGGACTGAACATTCTGTTTTTTAGTATTTAACCCCCCCTCTATGTGTTTTTCTTTAAATATTTAATAAAACTTGTTAATTTTTATTCCTTTGTCTGCCTGGTCATTGGGGTGTTTTGGGACTTCCTCGGGGTGGAAGTGAAGGAGGAGCGTGACCCGCGACAGGGGCGGTCTGCTCCCACCTGTGACAAAACCAAGATGAATCATTTTGGAACCTGTTCCAACTTACTTCTGTACTTCAAACCTATATATTAAAGTGAATAACAATAAGAATAATTTTGAGGTGAAAAAATGGCAAGTAAAGTTGAACAATAACCAGGTTGCATAAGTGTGCACGCTCTTAAACTAAAACTTAGTTTAAGCACCTTTAGATTTTATAACAGCATTCAATCTTAAGGAGTATGTGTCAATCAATTTCACACATCTTGAATTTGCAATATTTTGCCATTTCTCCTTGCAAAAGCATTCTTACTCTGTCAGATTGGTTGGGTGTCTCCAGTGCACAGCCCTCTTCAGATCACCCCATAGATTTTGGATGAGATTTAGATCCGGACTCTGGTTGGGCCATTCTAAAACCTTGATCTTGTTTTGGTGAAATAATTCCCTTGATTAGATGTGTGCTTTGGGTCATTGTCATGCTGTAAGATGAAATTTCTCTTTATATTAAAGTGTTTTGGCTGAAGCCTTAAGGTTTTGGGCCAAAATTGATGGGTATTTGGACCTATTCATTATTCCATCCACCCTGATTAAAACCCCAGTTCCAGCTGAAGAAAAGCAGCTACAAAGTATGATGCTGTCATCTTCATGCCTTACTGTGGGCATGGTGTTCATTTTGTGATGTGCTTTGGGTTTTATTGCACCAAATATATATTTTGGTAAAACAGCCCAAGTTCAACTTTGGTCTCAATGGACTATAATACATTATTCCATATGGATTTGGGATATAGAAATATTTGTTTTTACAAACTTTAGATGGACTTGATACCCAGCTTTACATCTCCTCGCATCCCAGCGAAACACACACGTTTTCTAAGCTAAAAGACTGCATTAGCGATGTTAGTGACTGGATGGCACATAACTTTCTTAAGCTCAACTCCAATAAGACAGAGGTACTTATTATTGAACCAAATCGCTACAAACATAATATGTCAGATTACAACTTGCACATAGATGGCTGTACTGTGGTGCCATCTTCCACGGTTAGGAACTTAGGTGTGATGTTCGACAGCAACTTATCCTTTGATAGTCATATCGCCAACGTTGTCGCACAGCATTCTTCCATCTTAGAAATATCTCAAAAATACGCCATATACTGTCTACATCTGACGCAGAGAAGCTTATTCATGCTTTTATGACCTCTAGAATAGACTATTGTAACTCGCTACTCGGGGGATGCCATTCAAATCAGGTCAACAAGCTTCAGCTATTTCAAAACGCTTCTGCAAGGGTACTTACTCGATCTAAGAAGTATGACCACATAAGCCCAATTCTGGCATCTTTACACTGGCTACCAGTTAAATATCGCATCCAATTTAAAATATCACTAATCACCCACAAAGCTTTAAATGGCTTAGCACCCTCATATCTTAGAGAATTACTATCAGAATACAATCCATCACGCACACTACGGTCGCAAAATTCTGGCCTATTGATTATCCCTAGACTATCAAAAGTGTCTAAAAGTGGAAGATCCTTTTCCTACTTAGCCCCTAAGCTCTGGAATGATTTACCAACCGATGTCCGAGAATCAGACACAGTCGATCATTTTAAATCTAGACTTAAAACTTTTCTCTTCAACAAAGCATTCGCATAATTTGTCTAGTAAAGGTTCTTAACTTGCAATAGTTATTTTCACGGAACAAAGCACTCACGGTCATAACACAGACCAACCAAATAAATAAATAAAAACCTTTTCTGCATGAACACTTAAAATGAATTGCATTAAATAGTTTGCCACCGTTTGCCACTGAACCTGCATTAACGACGACAGTGGGGCTTCCGGCCTTAGTCAAACGGTTTGGCACGTATGGTCGGGTTGCGATTTTGGTGCTTTCGTGTGTCTTGTGAATAGTATGCCATACAGACCCGTTTGCCACTGAACCTGCATTAACGACGACAGTGGGGCCTCCAGCCTTAGTCAAACGGGTTGGTATGTATGGTCGGGTTGCGTTTTTCGCGCTTTCGTGTGTCTTGTGAATAGTATGCCATACATACCCGTTTGCCACTGAACCTGCATTAACGACGACAGTGGGGCCTCCAGCCTTAGTCAAACGGGTTGGCACGTATGGTCGGGTTGCGATTTTGGCGCTATCGTAAGTCTTATGAATAGTATGCCATACAGACCCGTTTGCCACTGAACCTGCATTAACGACGACAGTGGGGCCTCCAGCCTTAGTCAAACGGGTTGGCACGTATGGTCGGGTTGCGATTTTGGCGCTATCGTAAGTCTTATGAATAGTATGCCATACAGACCCGTTTGCCACTGAACCTGCATTAACGACGACAGTGGGGCTTCCGGCCTTAGTCAAACGGGTTAACACGTATGGTCGGGTTGCGATGTTTTTGGCGTTTTCTCCTGGTCCTGTAAATGGTATACAATATAGACCCGTTTGCCACTGAACCTGCATTAACGACGACAGTGGGGCTTTAGGCCTTAGTCAAACGGGTCGTCAGGTTTCATTTTCTCTTAAAGATCGGAAGGTGACCCTTATTTACCATATATACCCTCGCATTGGGCCCCCAATTTGCTAAATCCTCAACTGTGGATAACATAATTATGCCGCAATATTTAGTCTGTCTGGAACTAAGCTGAGTTAAACCACATCACTGTGTGACACTTCAATACATATGAACGGCCGCTACGCTAATACGATTTTGTTTTTCTCTCCCTGTCTCGTCCTCGACCCGAGGACGAGACAAACAGACCCAGTCCCGGTAGATGTGAAAGTCGGCACACCTCTGATCTACTGGCTGTCCTTCAACGTTATGCCCAGCTGATACCTGACCAACGATCACCGGCAGAACCGCTTAATCTCCGCTAAATCTCCATTTCCGTTCTCCCAAGGGTTTTTCCCTCCTAGGACTTATTTTTCCTCGGATAAAAGCCCGGGGTTTTTTTTCTCCTAGGGGGTTTTTCACCCCGGGGAGGCAGCCTTTTTGGGCTTTACCTAGCTTCCTCTTCTATACGTTGCTTTAGTAAATACGTGCAATTATAATATTGAGTCATAGCCACAGCAAATTTAACTGCTCATGCTATCATGTATTTTGTTGTGCTATCTGTCGTTCCCTTTCAATACGGTTCACTTCGCATTGCGTCAGTTAGCTGACGCTATGGGGGAAACTCCTGTTTACTCCGTGACTGAAGCCTATTGGTTAACGTCTGTACAAAGTACAGACCAATGACGTTTGAACCCGCGCGCGGGAGGAACGCGTCCTTATATAAGCGCGGTTCAATCGTCAGGAGCTCATATTATTTCTCCTTCAGCGCGAACCTCTCGCTGCTCCGAAGAAAAAGAAGAAGCCTTACCTCGCCGTTGACAAAAGCCCTGCAGCGGAGTCCAGGCCTAGCGTCTTCCCCTGCCGTTTTCCGGCTGAGAACCGAAGATAGCAGAGTCCAGGTCTAGCGTCTTCCCCTGCCGCTTTTCCGGCCGAGAACCGAAGATAGCCTTCGCTTGCCGTGGTACGAGCCCTGTGCAGCGGACACACGCCTGACGAGGTCTCCCCTGCGGCCGCCCGGTAAGATCAATACTTTTAATATAAAGCTATAAGCTAAAAGAGCAGGCGCTGTTGTAATAGCGTCCAGCACAGCGGCTCGGTGAGCCTCTCTGCTATGAATTTCCTCCGAGCGCGTTACCGGTCTGGCACCTCCCACGCCGGGACCGCGCTTATGCTTTGGTTGTCTTATCCATGTTTCGTGCTCCCCCTGCTGTTCCTCTCTCGCCGGGATGAACACACGGCGAGCCATGAGACTAGATGGATGCATAGACAAGCACACACGGACTAACTCCCCCTGTGTTCTGTCACACCGCAACCGTTCATGCTTACAGAGTCCCTTCGCTCCTCTCACATTCAGTGGCGAGATCTCTGGCACATATATTAATCCCCCGAGTGCATCGGGTGATACCGTCACGACGCATGGCTGTTCTGTCTGTGTTGCTGCTCCCCTCTGCCGTTCCTCTCTTGTTGAGATGAACAAGCGGGGAACCGTAGACCTGGAAAGATGCATACGACAAGCAAACACGGGCGGTCTGCGCCTGTCTCTGTCATAGCACAGCCACTCGTGCTCCACGCTCGCGGAGTCCCTCGCTCCTTTCCCCACAGTGGTGAGGTCTCTTAACGGCTTAGCTAGCACGCGGTATTACGGCTCGCTGCCTCTAAATGCAGCTGTCCAGTGTTCAACGATTACAGAGCTTCATGCCCCTCCCCTCCTGGAGCGGCGCGATCTCATTCGTCTGCTCGATAGGGCCGATTCGCCGCTATTGGAGCACCAAGAACACTCATTATAAGAGAGCTTCATGCCCCTCCCCTCCTGGAGCGGCACGATCTCATTCGTCTGCTCGATAAGGCGGACACGCCTCTATTGGAGCGCTAAAACACTTATTATAGAGCTTTACTGGCCTGAGCCGATCTCACTTCAGATAGCTCATTCTTCGTCTGCCTGGTAATTTCTCTCTGGTTTAGACGGAATCAGAGGCAGAACGAATTTGTTTATAATATACTGAGGCCCGAATACCTCCCTTTATTCAGTCCCGTCCTATATCAGTGCGCTGAATATTGGTACATTCTTATATATATACCCGGTTTTTCTGCCCTTTTAATAAACGGCAAAACCGCGGGCCTCACGGCTAGGGATGGGTACCGAAACCCGGTATTAAACTGGCCCCGGGGCTAAATTATGAAAGACCGTAGTATCAGTAAGATCTGACGCTATCGGTTCTGCTATCGGTCCTGGAGAAAAAAATAAAAATAAATGTACTATGTATTCTTGCTTAATAATGTTTTCGTGCACATTTTATCTCACCAAACATTTCTAATTTGCGATTAAGACGTTTGTCTGTGAGACCTGCGAGATCTCTCATGCGCGCCGCGGAGGCTGGCTGTCTGTCAAAACACAACCACAACAACGAGCGCGGCGCACGCACACGCATAACAGCACGAAAACTACCGCTTAATACAAAGAGTGACGATGGCGGATAGAGCAAAACATTCAAAAGTGTGGTTATACTTCACTAGAGTTGATGCAGACAACGCTCGTTGTCATACAGGTAAGTGCAACAAGATGTTTGCATGTAAGGGCGGAAACACAAGCAATCTGTCAAAGCATCTTTCAAAAGTGTATTACGTGCAGAAAGAAGCTGTGTCCCAATTCAAGGGCTGCGACCTTCTAAGCATACAACCTTAAAAGGGGAGCACTCTGTCTTTCAAGGTGGCAGCCTCAGAAGTCCGCGAAGAGAACTGAAATGAGACAGTCTAACCCTCGGAGGACCTATAATTTGCGTCACCTGTTGCACGCGCCCACCGCGCCTGTCAGCAGGACACAGCGGAGACGTTTCTGACTTATTTAAATAAATATGGAATCAGAAAAATATTCATTTATTTTAGAAAATATGACACGTTGATGTAGATTAAACTATTCAACAGTATATAAAATTAATCAACCTTAGAAATACGCAACATAAACAGAATAATATTAACACAAGTCACAGCCTCAAGTCGCGCTGCTGTGACGCAAGCGGTCTTAAAATACGTCCTTAGAAGGTCGCAGCCTGCAAAATTCAACCATCATCTCTGGTGGTTGCCGCATCAACGTCAGGCATGTATGCTAAAATCATGTTGAATCAACATTGTTCACGTCATTTAAAATAAATGTACAATCTCCCTAATTGGTTTGCTTACCTTACGTTGAAATTCTGTTGATTTCTTTTGGGAGAAATGCTGAACGTTGTGCATTCAACATATTTTCTACTTCTTTTTAAAATCCCAAATAAAGAAAAATCAGCATGTAAACATTTATTTAGCCTAAATATCCTATTTAAAGTATTTTTTCTGCAGCTTTCACGCTGGTGCATTAATAAATATATGTATAATATTTAGAAATGATATCCAGAAATTAATTTGTAATAATGAAATGCAGACACATAATTAACTTAATCATGTGAACATAGGTGCGTGATCAAATGTTAACATTGGCCAAAGTACCGATAAGAATACCGTTAAAGCACCGGACCGTTAAGCAGTACCGGTAAGAGTAGTAATACCGTTAAAACCTTAACGATACCCATCCCTACTCACGGCAGACTTCCTCTCTGCGATGGGTTCAGTCTGACATTAAACCACCTAGACATACTACCCTGCTCCGTGAGCCGTTCGGTCACCGTCACTACTGAGGCTTGTGCACCTGAACGGCTGAGCTCTGGTCTCCGCAGCATAGCTGCATCAACAGAGAACGAAACTGTCTGGGAAAAAGGGGTTATGTCGCGCCTCGGCTGGACTGCCCTGAAATGTTTTCTGTGTGCTGTTTATCCAAACATACTGTGTAATACTGTCGGCTATGCGACCTCACTAGTGGCGAACGGTATTTGATTCCTCTAAAAAGAGTAATTTCCGTGCTTACTATACTGTGTATTGACACCCACGGTTGTACGGTGTCTCTAAACACTTTATCGCCTTACTGACAAGCAATCAGTAATACGCACACACGGCCCGCTGTCCATAATTCTATCGACGCTAGCCGAAAAAACCCCGGTTTGGCCATATACTGTGTATTGACACCCCACGACTGTACGGTGTCTCTAACACCTTTCTGCCAAATTCGCTCGCAGCCCACCTCAGTTTCTCCGCTACGATGCTGATGGCGCAAACGAGCACGGTCTTACGGCTGTTATTCTCTCTTCCTAGAGAAAGGACAGCCTCAGACTTTTGCATGGCTCCAAGCGTTTGAATCGCGCCCTCTCCGGACGGCCACTCAAAGGCTTACAGCCAAGCGGTTTATGACGTTTTTCGGCCATATAGCTGATTTATATTAGCGGATCCGAAGACGCTCACACCTCCGCTCCAATACTCGGAGATATTAAGGGTAATATCAACCTCAAGTGAGCTTGCTACCCGCCACAATAAGTTTCAAAGCTTAGAGCGCGCGCACAGTCAGACGCGCGCGGCATCTCGTTTAAGACGGGCGCACGTACCCCTCTAACGAGCCTCAGAAAGCTGAATATCGTGGCATTCTGTTCATAAGTCCACTTCAGTTTGACTAAGCAAAGGTCCCGCCCCGAGCTGACGGCCGGGAAGCTTGCTTAAGTTACACACTGCTGCATGAAGTGCTGTCATTACGAGCTAGCCCAGCATTTGCTGTGGGTTGAACACGCTTTACGACGGCAATCAGCCTTCGGCGCGTGGAACGCCGTTTGTCTCATATAAATCACCTTGTACTGTGAATACGGTACATTAAGAGGATGATTTAGCACTGCAGCACTCTCGACCGTGTTATTGTGATAATGCGGTCGGGCAATCTACGGTGGTTTCCAGTGGTGTCAAAAGTATTCATATTCATTACTCAAGTAGAAGTATAGATACTAGGGTTAAAAAAGACTTTTGTAGAAGTTGAAGTATCAACTCAAGCTTTTTACTCAAGTAAAAGTGAAAAAGTACTGGTTTCAAAACTACTTAAAGTATAAAAGTAAAAGTAATGTAAGGAAAAAATGTCATTACGGAAAAAAGCCTAGGCCGCACCACAGGGGCCTTTTGTGCACTACCCTATCTCCTCTAAAACATGTTTCTAAAGGCCATAATAACTATAGTGTTATATTAAAAATGTTAAACAATTTGGGATGCACTAGGACCAGGGGTAGGCAACATCAGTCCTGGAGTGCCGATGTCCTGCAGATTTTAGCTCCAACCCTTCTAAAACCTTGGCTACCTGTAGTTTCAGGTGACTTTATAAACCTTTATTAGTTTGTTCAGGTCTGCTTGTTTAGACCTGGAGCTAAACACTGCAGGACATCGGCACTCCATGTTGCTTACCCCTGCACTAGACTATCTGTTTCAACCACATACGGTATATGCACATAAAAAATGAACGCATTTCAATACAATGCGAACAAATACATTAAAGCAGTGGTTCTCAAACTGGGGGCCGCGAGATGGTGCCAGGGGCCCCAGTTTTATAATATTTTATGAAATACATTACTTTATTATAAATTCTGTGTAATTAAACCTCAAAAAATAAGGCTACTAAACAAAAGCAATACATTGTATAATTTAATATGTTTTGTTTAATTCAAATTGTAAGTTTTAGAATGTTTATGTCATACATTTTCTTTGGGGGGGCCGCAAATGAATCCACTGTACACAAGGGAGGCGAAAAAAAAATGTTTGATAACAACTGCATTAAAGAACCATATATGTGTACTACTGAGCATTAACATGTGTTCCATAGAGAGGAAGATATGATGACTAGTTGCCTATAAATATTGTAATGGTGCAAAAAGTCAAACTTCAGAGCAGGGCCGCTGCTGGCAAAACTTTTACAGTGGTGCCCTCTTTAGTTAAAAAACAACAAAATCACACACAACTATAGTATGTGTGAGAATAGAAATATGCTATTATTGTTTTCATTTAAAATTTTATTTTGACAGCAACACAAACTACAATTAGGTGAAGTCAGGTAAAGTGGGACACTTTTTGGTAAATTGCATTTTAAACAACCTAAATCAGTTAGAATGTATTAAAATTGTATGTGTTTTGTTTAAATAGATTGTAATAAAGGTCACTATGGTGAATTTTTTTCAATTTATGAATTTATTAACAAACAGTTCATCTTTAAACATCATCTGACACCCTCTTCAGCAAACTGGAAGCAATCAGGTTGAGTGGGACACTTTGTTAGGAAAAGTGGGACACTATTTTATGGTTAAAATGAACATGACAAATACAATTCCAATAAAGTTTTGACATTGTGTAAAACGTAAATAAAACCAGAATACATGCATTAAAAATGTGTGGCGCATTATGAACCGCAAAATACAACACGGAGACCTTCAACTAATGAATACTTGGAAGAATTTTTTAAAAATGCATTTCTGGAACTAATGCAAAAATTGTAACATTGTAAACTTCACTCTACATTCAATAAATGGAACTTTCCTTTTCCTTTTGGAACATCTTTTTAGAACCTTTTAACAACTTCAGTGAACACATTCAAGACAGATGAAGTCATCGTCATCCATAAGTCCGTTGAGCTCTCCGCAGGACTCATGATACCACCGTTGGCAGTGGCAGCAAGCCACCCATTCATCATTGGCCTTTGGGTCGCTTGCATCCCCATAAACGCCCTTGCAACCAGTACAGGGGTCACTTTCCTGAACTGTTTGCATTGGAGGAACAGCAGCTTTTTGGGGGCGGATACCAGCAGGCTTACGCACTTTGGTTGTTTTTGTTTTCTTTTTTTCTGCTTTCGCCTGGATAAATTTGAAGTGTTCCTGGCTTGTTAGGTGGTAGCTGGGTGGCCTCGCCATCATCCTCTTCTTTCCCCTCTCTCTTGTAGGTACTTCAATAAGGTCTGAGAACCTTACAATGGAAGCCTGCTCAGCTGTTGAAGTGCTGGGTAGAGAGGGTGGCCCAGTTGTGATGGTGGAGGCATGAGGTGCTGGCCCAGTTGTGAAGGTGGAGGCATGGGGGGCTGGCCTAGTTGTGGGGGTGGAGGCATGTGGGGCTGGCCTAGTTTTGAGGGTGGAGGCATGGGGGGCTGGCCTAGTTGTGAGGGTGGAGGCATGGGGGGCTGGCCTAGTTGTGAGGGTGGAGGTATGGGGTGCTGGCCCAGTTGTGAAGGCATGGGAGGCTGGCCTAGTCGTGAGGGTGGAGGCATTGGTGGCTGGCCTAGTTGTGAGGTCAGAGGCATGAGATGCTGGCCTAGTTTTGAGGGTGGAGCCATGGGGGGCTGGCCTAGTTGTAAGGGTGGAGGCATGGGGGGCTGGCCTAGTTGTGAGGGTGGAGGCATGGGAGGCTGGCCTAGTTGTGAGGGTGGAGGCATGTGGGGCTGGCCCAGTTGTGAAGGTGGAGGCATTGGAGGCTGGCCTAGTTGTGAGGGTGGAGGCATGGGGGGCTGGCCTATTTGTGAGGGTGGAGGCATGGGGAGCTGGCCTAGTTGTGAAGGTGGAGGCATGGGGGGCTGGCCTAGTTGTGAGGGTGGAGGCATCGGGGGCTGGCCTAGTTGTGAGGGTGGAGGCATGTGGGGCTGGCCCAGTTGTGAGGGTAGAGGTATGTGCGTTCTCATTAGGCTGGCTGGTTACCACCACTTCTTCCACCCCAAAATAAATGTCCTCTTCCGACAACAGAAGGGTTTCTGATGTTTCCTCAATCACCCTTTCAGTGGTTTGGCTTGGCAAGAAAAGGTCAGTTGGAATGACTTCCATGGAAACAGGAAACATCCCTGAGGCTCGGAAACCTGTAGAAGAGTAATATTTATAATGCAATGATGCAAAGTAAATAAGACAGTAAAAACAATGATCCACTTACTGATAATCTTTTAATACAAATAATTCAAGACAATTAATTATTAATAAAAGAGTCAAACCTGCTTGGGCATTCTCAACAGTGGCAGCCTTCTTCCATGCAGGGCTGAACACAGAAAAAAATAGCTGTTTTGGAAGCTTCTTCCCGCCTGTCTTCCTTGTCCACTTGCGTCCCAGTTCCTGCCAGTGGTGTTTCAGACTTCGAAACAGCGATCTGTCTGCTGGCTGGAGGGCGTGGGTGGTATGGGGAGGATAGCTCACTACATGGATATTATTTTTCTTCATGAGCTCCAAGAATTCGAGATTGAAGACATGGCTGTAGTGGCCATCTAAGAGCAGGACATGGGGTCTTGGATCCTCCTTAGGCAGCTGCTGGACAAACCGCTGGCCCCACTCCAGAAACAGCTGGGAGTTTATCCAGCCATTGTCTGACACGCGGATAATTGCATTTTCTGGTCGTTCCTCCAGCCACTCTGCCCTCAGCCTCTTTCCCTTAAAAATTACCATTGTGGGGGTGTAAGTCCCAACCGCATTGAACCCAGCTAGGACTGTTGTCGTTTCTCCTTTCTCCCCTGAGGTTACCTGGAAGCAGGACTTGCCAGTGACCCCAACAACCTTTTTTGAGATGAAATGGTCCTGCAGTCCGGATTCATCACAGTTCCACAGGTGAGATGGCATGTCCTGGATGTGTAGGCGATGGAGGAGTGATGTGTACGTCTGAAACCATTGCTCAACTACTGTGAGATTCATCCCAGAGGCCCTTGCAGCTGAGAGTGATTCTGGCTTGCGAAGGCTCAGGTTTGGATTCCTTTTCATGAACCCCTCAAACCAGTAGTGACCGGCTTTTTGCTTTTCCGCAGAAAAACCAGGGATGTCATTCATTTTGGCGTACTGGAACGCAATACGCCGTATATCACTGCGTTCCAGGGGGAACCCCCTTTCAGCTAACATTTTAACAAGCCTAGCCAATTCACTCTCAGCATTAGCTGAGAGCAGGGGGCTCTTCACTGAAGCATGGCGGTAGCCACTCACCAGCCCTTTCACTCGCCTTTGCAGTGTTGATTTTGGGATGTTCCATGCCCTGGCTAAAAACCTTAATTTTGGTTTGTGTCCTTCATTCACCTCCTGCTCATATTCTTCAATAGCCCCTGCCATTCTCTCTTCACTCCACTGGTTTAGTTTTCTTCCTTTCCTATTTTGCTGTCTTTTCCTTTTCTGTATTGCCCTGTCTCTCCTTTCTTCTCTCTCTCTCTCTCTCTCTCTGTACTTCCCCTCTCTGTAAGGGTGCCATCTTGTGTATATTGAAAAATATAAATTTATAAAAATGTTATATTCAGACACATTATTATTACTTATAACTTTAAAATTTAATTTTTTGTTCATGAAATGGCCGTAGTGTGTGCTTGCATTAGCCCTAAAACTGTCCCACTCAACCTGAAATGCACTGTCCCACTCAACCTAACACTTTCAGGTTGAGTGGGACAGTGCTGTGAATCTAATTTTCACAAATATTTTATACAGTTAGATGCTCATTGTTATTAATCTCTAATACACAGACAGCATAAATGTATGTGTAAGCAAAAGTTTTATTGTTATATCATAAGTGACAGAATTATCAACCTTATTATTCTAAAATAGATTTACACTTGCCGGATGACTTACCGTGAGGTCCCAGGAGTGAAGCAATTTGAAAAATAACAACCAGCCCACATCTGTGATGTCACACCAATCACAACCTTTATTTCATATTCAATAGACATTCAGCTACAACATAGTAACAATTGTTGTGATTGGCTTACAAAATTAACCCCTTGCAGTACCCGAAAGCTTAAGTGTCCCACTCAACCTGATGTCCCACTCTACCTGAATTCACCCCTATACAAATATGCAATTATATATTATAGCCTATATTCCTGTATCTGTACTTGTGTAGCTAATGGACTTTAGTATACTTTATTTTAGTCAGTATAAATCCAAGCAATTAAGGAGAATTACTAAATGTCTTTCTTGTAAGTAAATTCAAAAAGTCAGGTTTAAGGAAACAGCTGATGTCTATTAACAAAAGCAAAAGTTGGTATGTATGGTTATGTGTTTGATTGATTTAACACTCAAGCATTCAGCTAAGTAGGTTTTGTTAATGCAAATAAAATTTAGGGTAGTTATAAGCATATACAAAACAACAGATGTCTTTAGCATAGATATCTTTGCCATGCTTCAAAACGCAACGCAGCACAATGTCATTTAAGTTGAACAACTGAAGTTATATGATATAAATTGGTATTGTTACACTATTTAAATCACACAGATGAGTTGGTGTCAGCAGACAGCTATATATTTACACAGGCTTGTGAATGTGAACTGACCTGAAAGTGATGCGCGAGTTTTTTTTCGTACTTTTCCATTTGAAGACAGAATGCCGCGTTCTGTTACTGTACAAACGGATGGCGGATGATATCAAAGCATCGCGAGAGCAAACTGCTCCGCATGCTTTCTAATCGCTCTCGCGGTTCTTTTATGTTTCTCTGTGCAGCAGCATCGAACAAACTTTTGATCATCTGCAGTCAGCTGGGGGGCGGGGATTGCGTACAAACCAATAGGGTGTCGGAATGGTGTATGTTTATACTTCTCATCCAACCACAATCGCACTTATCTGGATGATGCAATTTATCAAGATAGGTTTTTTTAACGATGACAAGCCGGAATGAAAAAAAGCAAACAAGCCGAAATAATAGAAGTAACGAGGCGATTTTTAAAATGTAAGGAGTAGAAAGTACAGATAATTGCGTGAAAATGTAAGAAGTAGAAGTAAAAAGTCGTCTGAAAAATAATTACTCCAGTAAAGTATAGATACCCAAAATAGCTACTTAAGTAAGGTAACGAAGTATTTGTACTTCGTTACTTGACACCTCTGGTGGTTTCATTATTTACCGAACCAGACTGAGATCTCGCCCCCTGAACAAGCTGACGAGTCATCTCCTTTATAAACTCATTGCATCGCTTTATAAGCTATGTTCAATCAGAGTGATACGCATCTCATGCTTAAACTACCAATATTAACCCATTACGATGGGCGTGCGGAGATGGCATCCGTGGGACACGACCTACATTACGTGCCTTATGACACATTGACACAAGCTGCTAGGACCCCTTTCACGAGGCGTCCTTATGCACAGTCTGATCCATTCTGTCTAGTGACATTTGAAAGTCAATACCCCCCGCGAATCGTGGGTGGAACACTTTTCTCCTCACTACAGAGACACGGCGGCTCTCTCCCCTATGTGGCCGTGATAACAGCGAACCACGCTTTTACGACCGACCATTCATTTAATTCACAAGCCTGTCATCTCTCAGATGCGGACGGCGGCGGTAACAGCGAACCATGCTTTTACGGCTGGCCATTCACTTTATTCATAAGCCTGTCATTTCTCAGATGCGGACGGTGCCCGAGGCACAGCGCTCTGGAACTGTCCAAGGTCCTGGATGACAGATACGTCTGACGTACATCAGACGATCAGCTGTTCATCTGCGTCACAGATCACTCACTAGAGCGGCCATTCCCAAACTGTGGTCCGCGGACCACTAGTGGTCCGCGAGGGTACTGCAGGTGGTCCGTGAAAAGGCAAAATAAGAATATGTATATTTTAATATACAAACTCATATTTTGGGCGAACGTCTACTGCTGCCTAATAAACTTTACTGTGAACTAATTCATTCTGGTGCCTGTGAACGGCACGCTCTCTCAGTTTAACGTCGTTCAATAGGGTGCCAGATTTGTATATTCTTCCAGGCGAAAACCCGACTAAAACACACTGTAAACAGGCCTTAATGTGTAGCGGGAAAAACACCCAATCTGGCAACACCGCCACCACTCGGTGTTCACCAGTCACGTTGCATGCGTCATCACAACAACACAGACGCTGCTGAAATTCCTGCCGCGCAACTCAAATAGTTTAACATTAAATAACATCATATTTGTCCAAAACGTTAACGATTAACATAGGCTGCTAACGCATATTCCAGATCTTGAAATAGACTTTGACTAAGCTCCCGCTATTTAACGTGCACGTGTGGAGTGCAATACCTGCGAGTTGTCAAACACGCAATGCCTCGCAGCGCTTCTTCCCCGGGGTGCGACTCCCACCCGGCTAGCCTTTCAAGGTATGTGTAAGCAAATACAAAAATTAAAAGACAGTCAATGCTAATGTAAACCCTGGTTGAATAAGGATTTAAAGTTGGAAATGAAGATGAAATCTGACGCATTTAGCTTCAGTGTTAAAACTGATCAAATAATTGCTGTTTGGTGGTTCTATATGGGCTATAATGGCAATCATTTAAAAAAAAATAATATGGGAAAAAATAACTATAAATTAGTTCAGTTTTGGAACTGTGACCTAGTTTAACATTTTCAAATATGAACTATGAACTGAACTAGTTCATTTTAAAATTTGTGATCTGTGAACTAAACTAGTTCATGTAGAAAGTGAACTTTCCCAACACTAAGAATATGTATATAAATAATTATGATATAAGGTTAAGAAACCTGTTGTACTGATGTGATGACCAGTTATAGTTTTAGTGCTAGTAAGACTATTTAGATGTGCAGATTAATTCAGGACTTTGTGTAGACATATTTTATAATGAGTATTATGAGGTGGTCCGCGAAAATTCTTGATTACAAATAGTGGTCCACACACACAAAAAGTTTGAAAACCCCTGCACTAGAGCACCTGTCAATACAGGCTATTTATGGATCGTTGACGTTATCACCTCCCGTGACAATTATGCTCACTTGTCTTAGAGCATGGGCATGGTCTTAGAGGTTTCTCATTTGACAATTGTGACACGGCCGGCTGGTCCCCGCCGTCCACGTTGTCAGTTTACAGCTTCGACATCCCTGCTTCGCGCACTACTGAGGTTTGTTGCATTAAAGGTGCGCCCATTAGCTCACCTGTATGCACGATATGGTTTTTAATTATATGCGTCCACCGTGCGCTTAGAGAAGCTCACATGTACACGCTATAACATTTTGGTATACAATAAGATGCGCTTGGGAAAGCTCACCTGTATACACAGCTGTGTTATGCTTTGTGACACATACATTGTTGTTCATCTGTGTACGTTCACGGTGCGTTGGGTGCCCACCGTTACGTTCATCAATCATATCTGTACACATTCACGGCGCGTTCTGTGCACTGATTTATCTATACGCATTCACGGTGCACTGAAGAGTTCACCCGTGTGCGCACAATTTATTATCAGAACACATGACGGCGCGCTCGAGAATCTTGCCGGCCTGTGCATTATAACACTCTGATATGCATTCACGATGTATTCAAGTGTTCACCCCAAACCATCGCACTGGCTCACGCCCCTCTATGAGCTATGTCCTATATAGAGCCCACTCTGTGCGAGTTTGGCTTCTTCATGAACTTGGTCTACAGGGGTATCTATATCTATATTTGATATCTGCTACGCGGCCGGCTGGTCTTCGCCGTCTACGTTGTCAGATTGTACAGCTTAGACGTCCCTGCCCTACGAGCGCAGGTTCTCTCGGCTCAATCATGCACGCTCATGCGTTTTATGTGTACACCACGGTGCGCTCAGCGAGCTCACCAACGTGACTCTGAATTTACTTATCTCGCACAGCCGCGGCGCGCTCGGTACCTCGCCGTCTTGTGCTATGTTATGTGCCCCCGGTGCGTTTAAAACCCCACCGTGTGCGCGTCAACAATTTATATGGTGCTTACACATTTGCTTTTAAAGCTGTGAATATGCCGGGTATAGGGCCACACGCAGTGTCTCTCCGGTAAGGCACTTCAGTACGTTGTGTATGCACGGCGTGATGGGATTACGTTCCCCCATAGCGTCAGCTAACTGACGCAATGCGAAGTGAACCGTATTGAAAGGGAACGCTTAGGTTACTCACGTAACCCCGGTTCCCTGAAATAACGGGAACGAAGCATTGCGTCTCTTGCCGTGCTACAAACGTCTACGCAGCGAGTGTTATTCGGCTGCGCGCTTCAGTCGAATAATATGAGCTCCTGACGATTGAACCGCGCTTATATAAGGACGCGTTCCTCCCGCGCGCGGGTTCAAACGTCATTGGTCTGTACTTTGTACAGACGTTAACCAATAGGCTTCAGTCACGGAGTAAACAGGAGTTTCCCCCATAGCGTCAGCTAACTGACGCAATGCTTCGTTCCCGTTATTTCAGGGAACCGGGGTTACGTGAGTAACCTAAGCGTTTTCTGTGCTTTTCACTGCTTCTATTTATGTAAAGCTGCTTTGAAACAATTGACTTTTGTGAAAAGCGCTATATAAATAAAATTGAATTGAAATTGAATTGAATATTCAAACATGAAGAATTCAGGAGATTTTTGTCACATGTGGGGAGCAACACGTACTTGCCCGATATTGTTAGAATTATTTTAATGTTGCTGTAGGCCTCACAGCAAATTTAGCAGAGTTAAAATCACGGTGTTAATGGAAATATAAAGAGTTCAGAGTTAATTTAACACTGGGTTGAGTTAAAACTATTTTATTTAACTCTATGAAAATAAAGAGTTGGTGTCAAAACAGTGTGTTACCACCTTTTTAAAAAATCAACTCCTACAGTGTTGTTAGTGGAGTTTGTTAACTCCTAGGGTGTTAAATAGAGAAGACTTCCCCTTCTTTACAGCACACACTGAACCATGTTTTGGGATGATGCAGTTCAGGCAGAAGATCATCTCTTTCACTGTAAATGGCAAGTAAAAGTTCAATAAATACAATTTTGATCAATAACATTTGAGAGTTGTGAGGTGTTATGTTTTATATTGCTGTTAATATCAAGTTTAACATTAAGAGTCATGTGTTATTGTCATTATATGAATGCAGCAATTAAGTTTAGGTCTTAGCCTCAGATGGAGCAATTCATACTCATAATGTTTTGGGAGTTTTGTTGTTGTTTTTTGCTTTATATGCTGTTTTAGTTTAAAAATATATATATTTTTAAATCCGTTAATGTGTGCAGGAGATTTGCTTTGGGGACTTTGGAGGAGCACAGAAATAGGCCTACATGAAAATGTCTTCAGACAAAGCAATTTTACAACAAAGTGAGTATTTTGTGCAAAACATGAATGTATAACTGATTTTAAAGAATTTTGTAATGTGTTCTGTATGTATATTCTAGAATGTATTCTGTAAACATTAGTTTCTGCACTACTTAGTTATTAGTTGTTTTTTAATAATGCATTTTTTTTCCATTTTTTTTTTATTGACAGAAAAGTTCAATATTTCCATCTGAAGGTCTGACCGAGGATCATATCACCTCCTTACAGCTACTGGTTCATAATTTTCTGCTGTTATTATGTGAAAACCAACATGGCTTTTGGATTGAAATGAAGTCAAACTTGTTTGTATGAACTGAAGCATCCCATAACCTGTGTATATAAACATCTGTACTTTTTATATACATTGGGAATGTGCTTTTTAGTTGTCTCGGATGTTAATATATGTCAATCTAATTAACACTTAAATGCATGATACATTGAGACAAGTTTTCTGTCATAAATGTTGATCAGATGACATTTAAAAAAAATCCTTAAAAGGGATAGTTCGGCCAAAAATGATATTAAACCCATGATTTACTCACCCCCAAGCTGTCCGAGTTGCATATGTTCATCGTTTTTCAGACAAACACATTTTCGGATATATTATAAAATGCTTTAGATCTTTCAGTTGATTAAATGTAATGTTACGGGGTCCACCCATAGTCCACGACCTTCAAGTCCAAAAAAAGTGCGTCCATCCTTCACAAATTAAATCCAAACGGCTCCAGGATGATAAACAAAGGTCTTCTGAGGGTAATCCGCGCTGTGTTGATTTGTGTATTGATATATTTAAAACTTTATTAACGAAAATAAATACCTTCTGGTAGCGCCGCTATCTTAGTCGCGTCCGCATTCAGGACAGAGTATTAGCGTAGTGTACGCACTTTTCTTAGTGACGTATGACAAATTCGGAGGGCGGGGGCACAGAGCAGCAGCAGAGTAGCCTCCGTAAGCTCTCATCCTGAATGCGGACGCGACTAAGATGGCGGCGCTACCGGAAGGTATTTATTTTCGTTAATAAAGTTTTAAATATGGATATTTCTACAATAACACCGCTCGGATTACCCTCAGAAGACCTTTGTTTATCATCCTGGAGCCGTTTGGATTTAATTTGTGAAGGATGGACGCACTTTTTTTGGACTTGAAGGTCGTGGACTATGGGTGGACCCCGTAACATTACATTTAATCAACTGAAAGATCTAAAACATTTTATAAAATATCCGGAAATGTGTTTGTCTGAAAAACGATGGACATATGCAACTCGGACAGCTTGGGGGTGAGTAAATCATGGGTTTAATATCATTTTTGGCCGAACTATCCCTTTAGCAGTTTTATAATGAGAATGATAGATTACACTGCTGTATTGTTACATTTTAAAAACTGTTTAAAATAAAGTTTTTTTTGTCCCAAGAGTACCAATATGTTGCTATCTTTACATTTACCATATTAACACCATAGTATTAAAAAATATAACACTACATTGGAGTTAACAAATTACACCAAGGGAGTTAACAAATTACACCGAGGGAGTTAATTTTTAACAAATAAAAAATATTTAACACCAATTAGTGTAAATTTATAGTTAGATTTTTAACTCTTCATAGAGTCAATGCTAACACTTTTAAAGAGTCAATCTGCTAACACTTTCAAAAGTGTTGAAATTAACTCTTATAGAGTTATTCTGAGGTTCCAGATTTTGCTGTGCTCTTGGCAGCCTCTCTTACCATTTTTTCCTGTTTTCTCATCAATTTTAGGTGGATGCCCTGGTCTTAGTAATGTCAATCTTGTGCCATATTTTCTCCACTTGTTGATTATTGTTTTTACAGTAATCCATGGACCAGACAGAGATGGTGGCCTGTGCCGGACAGGAAATGCTTTGCTTGCAGCTGATCTTTCTGCCTCTGATGGCACCACAGTGGAATAAGGTGAAGTCACTGATGATAAAAATGGCTCTTATGAATTTATATACACGGTAACCTGTGAGGGCCGCTTCGCCCTTTCCCTGAAACTGTATGATCAGCACATTAAAGGAAGCCCATTCAGTATACGTGCCAACAAATCAACAGACATCTCCCTGACAGCAGATGGAGACAAAAGACGTCTCAAATCTCCAGGAAGCAGCCGTGTGAATCAACATGCCATCAAGAGGCCTGCCAGCATGTATAGCACAGGCAAACGAAAAGAAAACCCGATTGAAGATGACCTTTCGAATCGGTATGTGAGCACACATGATTTTTCTGTTCATCTATTTGACTCTTAAATCACAAGGATTAATCCAATATTATGGATTATTCAATTGTTTAATTAAAACATATATAGTAGTGGGTTGTAAATTATCAACATTTATTCAGATGGAATATATATATATATATATATATATATATATATATATATATATGGTAACACTTTATTTTACGACCCGCAAAGTACCGCGTAATTAAACTGAATTTACAGCGTATCTATTTATAACAACAGGGTAGGTATGTCACGGTTTATGAATACATTGTTTCCTTCTGATTCACATGGCTGTGTTGTGTAGTGGTGTCTGTGTGTGTGGGTGTGTTTGGCACTTACCTCCAGCGCACCTGATGATCATCATTCGCTCCAGCTGCAGCTCATCAACTCACCTATTTATACTCATTCAGTTCTCGTGTTCTTTGTCAGATCGTTCCGGATGTCTAGCTGTTGGTGAGGTCTCGTGCTGTGTGTTCCTGTCTTCCGTGTTCCTGCTCTCGTGTTCGTGATCGTGTTTTGGATTTGGATTTGGATATCACTCGGGAGTTTCACTGTCTTTACGCTGGCCACCTCAACTGCCTGTGTCACCCGCTCTGCTGCTCGCATTATTCATTTCACTCTGTTTTCAATAAAACTCTTAACTTGCATTTGCTTCCTCTCATGTTTCGTGACAGAACGATCTGACCACATCATGGAAGCAGCGAGTTCAAATATTTCATCCATGGAGGAGTTCTTCAATCGCAGCAATAGACGAATGGAGTCTCAAGAACGTAATCTTTGTGAGACTGGTCGTGCTGTTCAGGCGTTGGTGGCACAGGTATCGGAGCTCACCCAACAATTTCAACAACTTCAGATGCCCACTGCGCCGCCCACACCGCCTGTTCAACCCATACCACCGGATAACAACACGTCCTCGGAGCCCCGCCTACCGATTCCCGAATCTTACGCTGGTGAGCCGAATTTTTGTAGAGCTTTTCTAACACGTTGCTCAATGCATTTTTCTTTGCAACCTAGAACCTTCAACAACGAACAGACCAAGGTGGCGTTTGTGTTAACCCTTTTGACGGGTAAGGCGGAGCTCTGGGGAACGGCGGTGTGGGAGAACCAGGATCCATGCTGCGCCTCATTCCAGACACTATCCGAAGAGATGAAGCGAGTCTTTGATCGGGCTCTCGCTGGTAGGGAAGCGGCTCGTCTACTGGCGGAGTTGAAGCAAGGAGAGCGGTCAGTTTCTGATTATTCGATTGAGTTCAGAACTCTTGCTGCTGAGTGTCATTGGAATGAGGAGGCGCAGTGGGACATGTTCCTGCATGGGTTGGCTGACCGCGTCCATCGGGAGATCTACACCACGGAGTTACCCACTACACTCAACGGACTCATTGAACTGGCCTTAAGAGTCGACTCCCGGTTGACTCGTATGAATCGCAGAGTCAAGCCCAGCTCCGGTATCAGCAGAACGGAGGAAGTTCGAGTCACTGGTGGAGACGTGGTCAGCCCTGTCTACGATCCCGAGCCCATGCAGGTGGGTCGAGCCCGACTCTCCCGGGAGGAAAAGGAGCGGCGGAGGTCCCAGGGCCTTTGTTTATATTGCGGTGGAACTGGTCACTTTGCCTATAACTGTCCCGTAAAAGGTCCAGCCCGGTAGTAAATTCGAGGCTACTATCGGGCGGGGTCTCAGCCGAAAAGTCCTCATCTACATCTACGTTCCTCCCGGTGAGACTGAGGTGGTCAGCACGTCATCACGATTGTCGAGCACTGGTGGATTCAGGGGCAGAAGGTAATTTCATGGACCGTTCATTTGCTGTCAAACACCAGATCCCCTTCAGACCTCTCTCACGTCAGATTTCAGTTCATGCACTCAACGGACAAGATCTTCCCACCATTTTTTCTGTCACTGAGGAAATCACACTCATCACCTCGGGCAATCACACTGAAGCTATCTCATTTTACATTCTGGACACACCTTTGGCTCCTGTTGTACTTGGACATCCCTGGCTAACATTACACAACCCCAAAGTGGACTGGCAGACTAATTCAGTGTGTGCTTGGAGTGTTAAGTGTCATGAGTCTTGTCTTGTTTCTGCTTGTTCGTCTGTGCCTCTGTCTGTGTTTCAGGAGGAGGCAGTGGATTTATCTAACGTGCCCGCGGAGTACCACGACCTGAAGGAAGTGTTCAGTAAGTCTCGTGCTGCTTCTCTCCCTCCGCATCGTCCCTATGACTGTGCTATTGAGTTAATGTCAGGTAAGTCTCCGCCTAAAGGCAAGTTATATTCACTTTCGATTCCCGAAAGGGAGGCTATGGAGAAATACATTTCTGATTCTCTAGCAAACAGGTTCATCCGCCCTTCCTCTTCTCCGGCGGGGGCGGGGTTCTTTTTTGTGGGGAAGAAGGATGGTACCCTGCGACCTTGCATTGACTACCGAGGGTTGAACAACATCACGGTCAAGAATACTTATCCTTTACCGTTGATGTCTTCAGCTTTCGAGAGGTTGCAGGGAGCATCCGTCTTTACAAAATTGGACTTACGTAATGCTTATCATTTGGTCCGCATAAGGGAGGGGGATGAATGGAAAACTGCTTTTAACACCCCTCGCGGCCATTTTGAATATTTGGTGATGCCTTTCGGATTATCAAATTCGCCAGCAGTTTTCCAGGCACTCGTCAATGATGTGTTGCGAGATATGGTTGACCAGTTCATATATGTCTACCTGGATGACATATTGATTTTTTCTTCATCTCTCCAGGAACATGTGCAACACGTCAGACGAGTGCTTCAGAGGTTGCTAGAGAATGGGCTTTTTGTCAAGGCGGAGAAATGCGAGTTCCACGCACAGTCGGTACCATTTCTGGGGTACATCATCTCTACTGAGGGAGTGCGTATGGATCCTGAAAGGGTTAAGGCTGTGGTAGATTGGCCAAGTCCAGATTCCCGTAAGGCCCTGCAGAGGTTTCTGGGGTTCGCTAATTTTTACCGGCGGTTTATTCGCAATTTCAGCCAGCTAGCCGCACCTCTGACTGCCTTGACCTCTCCACGAACTACGTTCAGGTGGTCAGACGCAGCTGAGGCTGCGTTTGCCAAACTGAAGGGTTGCTTTGTTTCAGCCCCCATTCTCATTTCCCCTGATCCTTCACGTCAGTTCGTGGTCGAGGTCGACGCGTCAGAGGTGGGGGTAGGAGCAGTGTTATCCCAACGCTCTTCCTCAGATGACAAGATGCACCCATGCGCGTTTTTTTCACATCGATTGTCTCCCGCGGAACGTAATTACGATATTGGTAATAGAGAGTTGCTGGCAGTCAAGTTAGCATTGGAGGAGTGGCGCCACTGGTTAGAAGGTTCCGGGGTACCTTTTATTGTCTGGACCGATCATAAGAACTTGGAATATATTAGAACGGCTAAAAGACTGAATTCCAGGCAGGCTCGGTGGGCACTTTTTTTCGGTCGTTTTGATTTTTCTCTCTCGTATCGTCCGGGTTCCAAAAACATCAAACCCGATTCTTTGTCACGCATTTTTTATCGTTCCGAACGCCTGTCTACTCCCGAGTGTATTTTACCAGAGAGGATAGTTATCTCTGCACTCGTATGGGAGGTCGAAGCGAGAGTCAAAGCGGCTCTAGAAGGGGTAACGCCTCCGGTCGGGTGCCCACCGAATCGCTTATTTGTGCCGGAGAAGTTAAGGTCCAATGTTATTCAGTGGGGTCTTTGTTCCAATGTTGCTTGTCATCCCGGAGTAAGTCGAACCAGATTTTTGGTCAAGCAACGATTCTGGTGGCCACGTATGGCTCGGGACATTCACAGTTTTGTTTTGGCTTGTTCGGTTTGTGCCAGCGGTAAGACTTCCAATCGTCCTCCTGATGGGTTACTTCGACCGCTGCCTGTCCCTTCGAGACCCTGGTCCCATATCGCTCTAGATTTTGTTACCGCCCTCCCGCCCTCCCAGGGCAACACGGTTGTTTTGACCGTGGTGGACCGATTCTCGAAGGCGACTCATTTCATTCCCTTGCCCAAATTACCATCAGCCAAGGAGACAGCGGTGATTGTCGTAAACCACGTCTTTTGCTTACATGGCCTCCCGACAGACGTGGTTTCCGACAGGGGTCCCCAGTTCGTGTCCAAATTTTGGCGTGAGTTTTGTAGATTACTAGGGGCGAGTTTTGTAGATTACTGTTAGCCTTTCCTCTGGGTTTCATCCCCAGACCAATGGTCAAACCGAGAGAGCCAACCAAGATTTGGAGAGAGTGTTGCGATGTCTGGTTTCCAAGAATCCTTCATCCTGGAGTCAACAGCTCTCTATGGTGGAGTACGCCCACAATTCTTTACCGGTATCATCTACGGGCCTATCGCCGTTTCAGTGTAGTGTAGGCTACCAACCACCTGTTTTTCCCAGTCTGGAATCCGAAGTTACGGTCCCCTCTGCTCACGCGTTTGTTCAGAGGTGTCGTCGTACCTGGACTAGAACCCGTGAGGTTTTACTCCAGGTGCGGGAGCGCACCAAGGCCAAAGCCGATCGCCACCGGTCTAGGCCTCCGAGATACGTCGTTGGTCAAAGAGTGTGGCTTTCTACCAAGAATATTCCTCTCCGATCCGTTTCTAATAAGTTAGCTCCCAAATTCATTGGCCCATTCAAGGTCACTAAAATCATTAATCCAGTGACTGTCCGCCTTAGTCTTCCTCCTGCGTACAGGAGAGTTCATCCCGCCTTCCATATTTCCAAAATTAAACCTGTGTTTTTGTCACGCCTTAATCCGCCTGCCCCGGTTCCCCCCCCCGCCTCGTCTCGTAGATGGGGAGACCACGTATTCGGTAAATCGTATTCTGGACTCTAGGCGGAGGGGACGCGGATTTCAGTACTTGGTGGATTGGGAAGGTTACGGTCCGGAGGAGAGAAGTTGGGTTCCTGCTCGGGACATACTGGATCACTCTCTTATCGAGGAATTCAATCGACAGGTAAAGGAGTCTGGGAACGCCAGGCGGCGTTCCTAAGAGGAGGGGTACTGTCACGGTTTATGAATACATTGTTTCCTTCTGATTCACATGGCTGTGTTGTGTAGTGGTGTCTGTGTGTGTGGGTGTGTTTGGCACTTACCTCCAGCGCACCTGATGATCATCATTCGCTCCAGCTGCAGCTCATCAACTCACCTATTTATACTCATTCAGTTCTCGTGTTCTTTGTCAGATCGTTCCGGATGTCTAGCTGTTGGTGAGGTCTCGTGCTGTGTGTTCCTGTCTTCCGTGTTCCTGCTCTCGTGTTCGTGATCGTGTTTTGGATTTGGATTTGGATATCACTCGGGAGTTTCACTGTCTTTACGCTGGCCACCTCAACTGCCTGTGTCACCCGCTCTGCTGCTCGCATTATTCATTTCACTCTGTTTTCAATAAAACTCTTAACTTGCATTTGCTTCCTCTCATGTTTCGTGACAAGGTAACCTGTAGGTATAAGGGAATAATATTTTAAGTTTGGGGTAATAAGGGGGTAAGAATATGAAGAATTATAAATTATTTATACTCTAAGTATTTTATAACAACAGGGTACCTATTGTAATATTACGTGGTATGTATGACTTAGTCAAGTCTATGGGGAAATTATGTTTTATTTATTTTTTATTGAGAATTTTTCATATTGACTACTGAATGTTGTATACAGTCAATGTCTACGAGCCACATCGGCAAATAAATATAACAGCATATCACTTTTATTTTAGTAGCCTATATTACTTGCTTTTAATAACAAAAGTCCAGCTGATTTAATGTGGTTATGTTTTTTTTAAGGGAAGTACAATAAAAATAGCAACTTATTCCCTATTTACCAGGAAACTCCTACATTTGCGGACATATTTGAAGTGGTGCTTTGCAATTTATTTACTGTAAACACAAGTATTTTAGCCAAATATAATTTATGCAATGGCAAACCAGAATGAAACAACAGCAGATATCAGCTCCCGCTAAAGCAAAAGACGACTACATGCGTAGGCTACTGCGCAGGTGTAGAACGCGCGGCCGTCTTCAGGAGGTTTGCTGGAACGCGATCCTGAGGTGAACTTTCTTTAAGAGGTTTTAAAAACGTTCTACACTGTGAAGTACAGCTGCGAGTGATGTTAGCAGGATCCGCATGCTGGATAAGGTGACTGGTTTTGTTAATACATGACTCACGCATTTCAAACAATGTTTTTCAAGAAAGTTGCTAACGGTATCAGGTTAGCTAGCACATAAGTAAGCCTAAAATTTATAAACGTAACTGGCTTAGAAAACTCTGTTTCTGTCAAGGCACAGCGAAGAAACATTTACTGAAGGCTTTCATTTATGTTTTTTATATGTAATGCAGAACAGCATTTGTGAGACGACATCAACTCATCATCCGAGTGGACAAGAACACCAACAGAGGAAGCCAAGCCGCAAAAACAATGAAAAATTGTCATGACTTTTTATTTTAAATAAAAGTTATGTGATAATAAACATTAAGTGTTGGCTTAATTATAGTGTTTTAAAGATGTTTTGAAATAAGTTGTTTTAAAATAAAAATAACAATATTCTGTATGTTTATGGTATTTACCCTATAACATTTATAACAAGAGGTGAACAAAGCACCACTTTAGTTTACAGCCCGCAAATATGTGAGTTACCTGGTACATACACAGAACAATCGGGGAATAAGCCCCACTTTAGTTTACAGCCCGCAAATATAAGAGTTACCTGGTACATACACAGAACAATCGGGGAATAAGCCCCACTTCAATTTACAGCCCGCAAATATGAGAGTTACCTGGTACATACACAGAACAATCGGGGAATAAGCCCCACTTCAATTTACAGCCCGCAAATATGTGAGTTACCTGGTACATACACAGAACAATGGGGGAATAAGCCCCACTTCAATTTACAGCCCGCAAATATAAGAGTTACCTGGTAACTCCTGTATACATATACAGATCAAAGAGGTACAAGTTGCTATTATTTTTATTGTGTGTTATATTTTATTTGCCGACGTGGCTTGTAGACATCAACTGTAGGCTATACAAAACACTTCATCAGGTAAGTAGCAAATATGAAAAAAAAAACATATTACACATAGACCATATTACCCATAGACGTAATTCATACATACCACGTAATATTACGATAGGTACCCTGTAGTTATGAAATACTTAGAGAATAATTTTCCATATATTCTTACCCCCTTATTACCCCAAACTTAAAATATTATTCCCTTATAACTAAAAGTACGTACTGTAGAGGTACTCTGTTGTTACAAATAGGTAAGCTGTAAATTCGGTTTAATTACGCGGTACTTTGCGGGTCGTAAAATAAAGTGTTACCGAGTATATTCCACAAATGCTGCTTGTTTTACGTATTTGTTATTAATCAAGCTCTTTTCTTGGATTCTCATACACCTAAATGATGAATAAATAAGAAGGCATAGGCAGAACAGTCTGTAGTTATTGACTATAAATCTTTAATCTGAAGTTGAACATAAACATATACATTCACCCCTTAGTTGCTGAGTAAATTACATAAATATCATAAGTAAATTACATCCTATTATGGTCTAATTTCATTCTTAATGTAGCAAAATCTCACATTTAGCTAATTTGAGGCTCTGCAATCTATGACATTTCTCATGTCGTTTTAGACATTTCTTTCCTTTTCATAGGTCCCCATTTTGCTGCAGTGAATCATAATAATGAAATAATTGTGACCGATTTTCATAATCATTCAGTGAAGGTAAAATGTACTCCTTTGGTACTTCACATTTCTACCCTATTAAGCTTTTTGGTGCTCAGTCCCGCTCTAAAATTAAACTTCAATCTTTCAATGTGTTATCCATTTGCAGGTGTTTAGTCCAGAGGGGAAGTTTCTTCTGAAGTTTGGGTGAAATGGGGAAGGAAATGGGCACTTCAATGCACCCACAGGTGTGGCAGTGGATGTCAATGGCAATATCATAGTGGCTGATTGGGGCAATAGACAAATACAGGTACTAATATGAAGGCTTAGACTGATTTATCGGTTAAAGTTGATTTAAAAGCAGTTTTTAAAAAACACCTATACCATTGCTAAAAAACAACATTATTTTGTGTATTTTGTGTAATACAATGTGTTTGCATGGTTTGTGGTTCAAAAACACATTATTTTCCACATACCGTACATTATTGTGGTTTCTCCATGCCCTGCCTTCCTGAAACACGTTGATTTTGTTCTAAACTCATTGTTCTGAAAGGCGCTGTGTCCTCCGATTTGTTGTGATTGGCCTGAAAACTACCAGCCGGAAAGTGACACTCCTTACCATATTTGGAAGATTACCTCCCAATGCAATACTGACAGGAGTTAATAGCGTCTTTACTACCTTATCCATGCAAGCCAAATCTGATCGAGAAAATGCAAATGACCAAGCTGATAGATCAACTTTACCAATGCAGCTTGAGCAAAACGTAACAGATTGGTAGGGTAGGGTCTGGAAACGCAAAGCATGCCGCACTGCCTTTTTTGGTCACTTTAAAAAAGGGCAGTGCGGCACGGCTTTTTATATTGCTAGGCAACCACCGAATCAGCTGTCTCGTCAATCAAATATTGAAGCGTGAGCGCTCTTTTGCTGTTAACTGTCATATTAACAGAAACTTTAAAATGAGGAAGCTTGACCTTGATCGAGGGTTAGTGAGTGGAGTATGGTTGTTTCAAACAACTGTAAACTTCTGTCACCACAACAAAAGGCCCGCCTCTCCCCAAATTCGATTGGACAATGGAAAGACACAAATGTCGATGTCGGGCACTTTTCCGCTCTCTGCACTTCTTCAAAAGCGCATGCTGCAGCAGGCGGCAAAAAATGCAAGGCGTTATAACGCTCTCTGCCCATAGAAAATCATTCAAGACAGGCGCCTGCAACTGCCATAAACGCGTTTGATGTGATCAGCCCCTAAGGATTACTAAAACATTAAAACCTTGTCTGCATTTGTGATCGTAGAAAAGACAAACAACAAGCGGTACTCTGCACTGCTCAAAACTTGAAAATATGAAAATATAGACTACTTACAGGCTGTAGGTCAGAAGCGGGCGGAATTATGATAATGACCGTCGTGTCCACTTCAACAGGCCCAGGAAGAAAACTCTTGCCTACAATCCGTGTGTTTGTTGTAGTCCAAGAAAAGAGATTTCAGTTGGAGACGATAACTCGCGTCATTGTTTACTTTGGAATTTGTACCTTTGCATATCGTTAACATGTACTAATACACATTTACACACCAAAGGAAAATTATTGCACATAATATCTCCTGCCTTTGTAAGTTATGTAGCAAGTTTCCAAACTATCATATGAACCATGCTAACAAATGAATCATATGAAATATCATATAAATATGCCCTTAGTCTTGCTACATTTTATGTTTAACATGTACTGTTAAAGACCAAACATTTAAAGTATCTGTATTATCTATCTGTGAAACTCCAGGTGTTTGACAGCAGTGGATCTTTCCTGTCCTATATCAATGCCTCCGCAGACCCTCTGTATGGCCCACAAGGATTGGCACTCACCTCAGATGGCCACGTTGTTGTGGCAGACTCTGGAAATCACTGTTTTAAAGTATATCGTTATCTTCAGTAACACTATTATATATACAATTGGATGAATGCACCAAATGGGACCTCACATCGCATTGCAGTTGTTTGTGGCCTCATCCATTACACAATTATTAAACAAAAGAACAGACTGATGAAAATGGGTTTCTGTACCCAAATATAAAACCCTATGCAAAACTAGACAATCTAACACTCAATGGTATCACTGGTTCTGCAGTTTAGGAACTTTGTATATTAGGCTTTAATTTAAGCTGTTGTTCACTCTTGAATTGGATCAAAAACACATTAGAGTAATGTTCATGTTTCTACTGTTTGTTAAAGTCTGATGTTCTTTTGTTACTAGCTGATTTTGAAAGGGAATTAGTTAATAAGTTATGTATACAAAATAATTGCGTAGTAGCAATTTCAAAAAAGTAACACCATAAAAAATCTTACTTTGGATATTTTTTCACCTATATTTGGCCAGATGTATGTTCAAAATCAAATGTCAAGCATGTCCCCAAAGTCTTAGATTTAAAGAAAATTTTATCAAGGTTACCAAATATGGCATATTATGTATAACCATATGTGCTTGTCTGATTATCACTGTGATGCACACAAGTGTGGATGGTATAATGTTTGTATAAATCCAATCATGCATGTATATTTCTGTAATCACTTTGTCCCCGATATGCAAGAAACAAAGCACTTGATATGCTGTACACTGTAAAAAATGCTTGTGAAATCTACAGTAATTAACTGTGTTCATGCACAGCAAATAACTGTAATAAAGTTCACAGTGGATTACAGTGCATTCAGTGTGAAATCACAGTAGTGTTTTTAAACTGTAAAAATCACAGTAAAAAGTTATGTGCTGTAGAAAATCACAGTAAATAAAATATCCTGCAAAGATTCACAGTAACCAGCAATGTACTGTAGATACTCACAGTAACCAACATTGTACTGTAGAGACTCACAGTAACCAACATTGTACTGTAGAGACTCACAGTAGGGGTGAGCAGGGGCGAAAGTACAATTTTTCAGAAAAACTTAATTTTAAAAGATAAAGTTTTAGACAGATATATTTTTGCTGTGATCAGTAACTCAAGTGTGGACTATGAATTCCAGGTGAAATTTTGGAAACAAAATGGCCTTAGACTCTGTCAGCAGGGACGAAAGTAACACATAGGTAGCTCAAAAGCAGAACAGAACAAGATAGATTTTTGTGTTACACTTGTTTTTAGTAAATAAACATGACTATGATCTTGTTTATATGTATTTTCGGTTAAATTTTGGTTTTATCAAATGTTTCTAAAGCAACCTGACAGTACAAACTTGAATTGTTGAAAAAAAAAAACATTTTAACAGTTTGAACACAATAAAATTAAATCAAACAAAAAAATATACATTTTCAACATAATGCAACAGTATTGGCAGTAGGAGAAGAGTAACAAGTGTTACTTTCATCCCGACAGGAACTCCTGACATTTGAACCCGAGTTTTATTTTTAAAAACTCTGAGAAATCAAACTTCATGATGTGTTACAGCACATTTTACAGTAAATGTATTTAAGTCCAGTCAACAACAATTTTTGTTAGCAACATGCTGATGTCTAATCTTATTCAGGATACTCAAAATAAACTGAAGAAAATTTTTTCTTCAATAATCTTTGTTGGGAATTCCTTTTTAAAGTATATTTATTATATTATATTTGAGTATTATGCTAGTAATGACAAATTAGATTTATTTTCTATTTCTTTAAAGGAGAAAGTCACTATGATTATTGTTTTGTCTACAATATGGTACACACAACATTCCATAAAATATGCTACCACACTGAAATAAATTGTAGGTTACACTTAATACTTATACAACTATAAATACATTTTCAACAATGTGAACCAACTTTCACTAATTTGCAACTATATCTCAACTAACTGTCTAACTGTCCTTAGAGTATTAGTAGACTGTTAGGGTTAGGGAAGAGGTTAGGGTTAGTGGAATAAGTTGACATGCACCTGCAAAGATACTTATCACAATATCATCACAATAAAGTGTGAATAGATATTAAGCAGACAGTCTACTAATACGGTAAAGATTGGTAGGATAAATAGTTCCAAAGTTACTTATAATTAGTAAAATGTCTAAAGTGGACTATGAAAAAATGTATTTAATGAAAGTTGCGTTGCAACGTTTCGATCAACTGATCTTCATCAGGCAACATGAAGAGCAACATGATCTTCATCAGTTGCCTGATGAAGATCAGTTGATCGAAACGTTGCAACGCAACTTTCATTAAATAAATTTTTTCAGCAAGCAGATAGTGTTCGGGAATTGTTCTTTGTATACTTTAGAAAATATAACACATTGATGCAGATTAAACTATCCAACAGTATGTAAAATTCACCAACCTTAGAAATATACAAAAGCAAAATGCAACACACAACATTGCAGCAATAATATTAATTTACATCACTAAAACATCATTTATAATAGTAAAACAGACACAAGGACCTTTAATTAGCAAAATATACAATTTTATTTAACTACAGTTTTGAATGTTTATTTCAAAATACCCAGACTTCATATTGAATTTTGGGATAGCCAAGGCTGTGAAGGATACATCTATGGATCCTCGGTAGGGCTGTAACGATTTATCGTGCAAATGCGCGTTTTCTCAATTAATGAATTTGCATGAATTACGGTGAAATGCCGCCACATCCAAAAGCCAGGGGGCGCTCTCGTGCAGAAACTAACTTTGTGCCACAGAAGAAGTAGGCTAGCATTGCAAACGCTGTTCCAGGAAATGTCTACAAGAATATTTATATTGCTGTTCTTCAAATAGTTTCAGGTATTTTCATGATAATAAAGAATATTTTGAATGATTTTGAATGATTTTGTTTTATTTTGAATGATTATGATTTTTGATGCATAATCAGGCAGGTCTTTATAATGGGACAAGCTATATAGCGTTACAGCCCTAACTCGGAATCAGTGGGGAAAAGGCCACAGTAAGAGGCTTTTATATGAATGAGCCTTCGAATTGTGACAGCCTTCGTCACAGCCCGGTGATGTCATTTGCCTTCAGATACGGCCTTGGAAGGCCACAGCCCCTGAATTGGGATGCACCCAGTGTGTCAGTTTAAAGGGCGATTTATAGTCGTGCATAGGTCCGTAGCCTGTGCATAGCTCTGCGTAGCCTGACGCGCACCTCACAAAATGTTTAACAGCGCATCAGATCTACTGACGCGCGTCTATCTACAGCGCGTCAGATTGGTCCACCAGAGCCCCTCCCGTCAGGTAAAAAAAACTGTGTCATAGGTATTTCCGTTTGTGACGGTGAAAACAAAAATGAGCCAAGTTGAGGAGTGATTTAACTCAAATTGCATCAAAAGTCGATGTTTATTTACTTCCATCATTACTGGTCTTCTCAAATTATACACAACACGTTGCTGTTTCTTCTTTGTTTGTGGGTTAACTTGCTTAGCTTCTTCTTCTGTGACTTCTTTTGCTGCTAAAATATTTAATTTTAGAGAAAATTCACATGGTAGGCTAATAGATACTTTAAACAGTATTACACTGAAATCATCTTGGCCATATGCTGGTGAGACATGAAAACACATAAGCCATCTGAATGGAGAGCAGTCATGCCCATTAGAGTTTTACCAGTGGCTAAACCTGCACACAGGAAATAAAATTGCACAGTTTCATCAAAGTGAAGTGTGTATAAATAACTTAATAAATAACTTTGTTCACATATATGATACATAATCTATTGGAAAAGGTCCATTGTTTGGAGTCATGTTTTGGTGATTCACTTAAACATCTGATAACTAGTCCACTCAAAGCTGATATTATTTTGTACTTAAATGTCAATACAGGCACGTTTAATGTAAATTAAACAATAATGTGTTTAAGCATGTTGAATAGAATTAAACATAAATTCTAACTTTTAGTAAATCTTGCAAATATGTTTATTCATACTGTAGGATCCAGTAGATTACTAGCAATTTAAATGAAAACAGCTTTTCAATCTCTTAACATTGTCTGTTGTGGTATGGTTTCACTGACCTTTTTGGGCATATTTTAATGTTACTTATACACTGTAAAATTAGGATTCTGAATTTAGAATCATTTTTAGAATCAATGGTTGTGTTGTGCACTAGAACTATTTATTTTGGAGTGAAAATATTGTAGACATAAATTTGTTTTGCATTTCAGTTATTATACTTCACAGTAATATTGTGTTTAATAAAAATTGGAGGAAACTTTAACAGTTTACTTGAAGTGTACTTTTGATTTATAATTAATGATTTTGTTTTATTTACAGATTGTACTGAATTATATTTAGATATTTTTAGATTGTAACAAAAGTTTAAGATGTTTTAAGATACATTTCTTGGGAATTCATACTTTTTCATCCAAATTAAAATGTTATTTTACAAATGTTAGCATGCATTTATTGAATGTATTTGACTGTAAAAATTTTTTTTTAATTTAGTACATATCTGTGAAATAGTAGCATTTTCCCTCAAATCAGAAAACTTATTGTATTGTTTTGTAATTTAGCATATTTAAATTAGATAATTAACGTTGTGACATGATCACACAAGATACATGTTTTACCACTCATTATATTGTGACTTATGTATATTTGAGTTTAAATTAGTTTTACGTGTTTTCTTAGCCATTTTATCCTTTTGCTATTTTATGTGTGTATGTCTTTTATTTTGCTTCGTCTGCCTGTCATGTGAGGGGTCACATGACATGGAACTTTGTATAAAAGGAAGGAGCAGGAGCACATGGTTAGCTGACGCTATAGCTAAAACAAGCGGTTGCTGGTGTGTGGAGTTTGTGTATTTGGGCTTACCTGTCCAGTTACGTTTTATGGACTTTGGATATCACTTTCTTGGATTATATATACACAGTGGAAACTTTGCACATTTGGACTTTTAACACGCTTGGACTTTTATATTGTTTTAGATTTGTTTTTTGTATTTCCTTCTTTTAACAGTCTTGAGTTTTTAAATAATTGTAACTCAACCTTTAAGGCTGGCCGTTACAACTTTATTTTAACATTGATGAATGTTTACAGAAAATAACTAACCAATCAAATGCTGTAGGGAAAACCACAATGAACTATATATTAAAAACATATAATCTCTGCTTAGTTACTTGTCAATGACTGCCAGTAAATTACTGTGGAAAAAAATCACAGTAGTTACCTGGCAGCCATTGACAATAGTAATTTACTGTAGAAAAGAAATCACAGTAGTTAACTGGCAGCCATTGACAAGTAACTTACTGTGGAAAAGAAATCACAGTATTTAACTGGCAGCCATTGACAAGTAACTTACTGTATGGAAAAATCACAGTAGTTAACTGGCAGCAATTGACAAGTAACTTACTGTACGGAAAAATCACAGTAGTTAACTGGCAGCAATTGACAAGTAACTTACTGTACGGAAAAATCACAGTAGTTAACTGGCAGCAATTGACAAGTAACTTACTGTACAGAAAAATCACAGTAGTTAACTGGCAGCCATTGACAAGTAACTTACAGTACGGCAAAATCACAGTATTTAACTGGCAGCAATTGACAAGTAACTTACTATAGAAAAAAAACACAGTAGTTAACTGGCAGCAATTGACAAGTAACTTACTGTGCTTTTTCTAAAGTAAGTTACTTGTCAATTGCTGCCAGTTAATTACTGTGAATTTCACAATATGTTTTTTACAGTGTAAGAATTGTAAACAAATGGCTTTTTGAGAGTTCTTTAATAATCCTGCACTATTAAGTTATTATTTTGTAACTGCAATAATTTTTATTGAAGAAAAGATTTTATCTTTTATTTTATTTGTATTATTTAGAGATAATCATGATACGGTAATGGCTATCATGATACAGTGATGTATCGTATTACACACAACCTACCAATGGGAAATATGGAGAGCCAACTCAACGAGGACCTTCGATCGATTCAAGTAGGCCTAAAATCCGAATGTTTTGATGTCTGCTACGACCCTCTAAATCAGCTACTTTGAGTTTGAGCAACTCGTTGTCTTTCTGCAAAGCGGAGTAGGCACCCTCGAGATGCTGAAGTTGTTGGTCAACTGAAGTGGCGTTTACTTCCAGAGAATCAATGCGTTGCCCGTGATCAGTAATGGTGGAATTAATGCTCTCCAGTGTAGACACAAGAGACTCGAATGAAGATTTAAACTCCGCCGAAAGGGCCTCTCTGTGTTGATCCAGCAGCGCGCTAATGTCAGCCATGGAAATGCTAGCCGATGAAGAACCTTCCTTATCTTTTTCTGCGTGCTTTCCTTTAGCCTTATGCTGCATTTACACCAACCGCGGTAGAGGCGTGAAGCGCGAGTGATTTCAATGTTAAGTCAATGTGAAGACGCGTTGACGCGCGTCAGGAGGTCCCGCGGCGCGGAAGAGGCGTTCGGCGCGGCGCGGAAGACGCGTTTCCGCCTCATGCTGCATTTACACCAACCGCGGTAAGGGCGTGAAGCGCGAGTGATTTCAATGTTAAGTCAATGTGAAGACGCGTTGACGCGCGTCAGGAGGTCCCGCGGCGCGGAAGAGGCGTTCGGCGTGGCGCGGAAGACGCGTTTCCGCCTCTTTCGCGCGTGAAGCTCGGGCGAAAGGCGCGAATTGTGCTTTTTGTGCATCTTGCGGTTCACGCGAATTTGCGGCTGACGCCCGAGTTGAAAAATTTGAACTTTGGCGGAATTTCGCGCAGCGTTAACCAATCAGGAGCCTGCTTGCTGCTGTGGTGGCAGCCCCGCCCGGAGTCACTCACTCAAGCAGTCACTCGAAGCTATATGACACAAGTTGTTATTTCTATAGTGGAGACAGGAATAAAAAGGACCTCGCTTGGAAGAGTGTCAGTAAGGACTTTGGGCAACTTGGTAAGTTGTAATACACGCTTCACTTTTGAGTCACGTGACGTTTATCTACCCGCGCCGTTTATTTTTCCCCATAGTAAGGTTACCCAATACAAAACTGGTAACTCTCTTGATAAATGCACAAGTAACATCAGTCATCTTGCAAACAGACACTCGCACAGCAGTTGCCCCTCCCACAAGAAGCGGATTTTGCTTCGGACGCGCGTCAAATGCTTGCTTTTTCCGCGCGTCTACTCCGCTCTACACGCGCGAATGCATCCAAATTGTTCAAGCGACAAACCACGCGCGATATACGCGATTTTGACGCCCAAACCGCGTTTGGTGTAAACTCAGCATCATTCGCACGTGAAGCTCGAATTTGCGCAAATTGAGCGTTGTGCGCGGTACGCGCGAATGGTGCTTTTGTGCATTTTGCGGTTCACGCGAATTTGCGCCTGACGCCCGAGTTGAAAAATTTGAACTTTGGCGGAATTTCGCGCCGCGTTAACCAATCAGGAGCCTGCCTGCTGCTGTGGTGGCAGCCCCGCCCGGAGTCACTCACTCAACCAAGGCTTGTTGTCCGTGCGCAGTCACCAGGAGCTATACGACACAAGTTCTTATTTCTATAGAGGAGACAGGAATAAAAAGGACCTCGCTTGGAAGAGCGTCAGTAAGGACTTTGGGCAACCTGGTAAGTTGTAATACACACTTCACTTTTGAATCACGTGACGTTTATCGACCCCTATAGTAAGGTTACCAAATACAAACTGGTAACTCTCTCAATAAATGCACAGTCAACATAAGTCATCCTACAAACAGACAACCGCATAGCACTTGCCCCTCCCACAAAAAGCGGAGTTTGCCTCTGAAGCGCATCAAATGCTTGCTTTTTCCGCGCGTCTACTCCGCTCTACACGCGCGAATGCATCCAAATTGTTCAAGCGGCAAACCACGCACGTTATACGCGATTTTGACGCCCAAAACGCGTTTGGTGTAAACTCAGCATTAGACATGATGAAGTGGACCGAGCACTTACAAAGAGATTATTAAACTTGTGTTGACTGTAAAAATTAAAATTCGAAAGTTTGGCAGGAAAATTAAAAATGAAACTGTGGAAGCAGGCTGAGCGGGCAACTACTCTGCACACCTCATAACCGGAGGTCCCCTGATGTGTTTTTATTTTACAGCAACTGTTTGAAAATTTGTCACTTTCAACAGGTCTGTGTGCTTCCGCTAGACTCGGAGCACTAATGAAAGATAGGTGTGACAATATATATATATATATATATATATATATATATATATATATATATATATATATATATATATATATATATATATATATATATATTATCTTGGTACTGACGACATTTCATCGAAACCTACGAATGAGAAGGCATTTAAATAAATCGGGTAAATTTGGTAGTCATGTTTGTGGTGGTAGATTAGTGAACGCCCTGTCAGAACATCAGAACTGCAGGCCTCTTTCTAAAAACCATGGGTCTGAGTCTGAACAGGACATACCAATTCCAACTAAATGGCCCATTCCAACTAAAACAGTAAGTGTTCATGAATTCGTTTGAAAGAACTAACAAAATTCTACTGACTGTTAAAATTTCATGCAAATATCTAATGAAATGAGAAAGTTACAAGTACAAACATGTGAATAAGCAACATTTTCGGTCACACACCTTCTATTGACATCAAGGGCGTAACTTTGGGTCTACCATTGCGGGGGTTAAACTCGCGGCATATTTATTTATTTATTGAATCATTTTCTTGTGTAAAAGGTAACATGCTAATTTGCCGTTCCTGTATTATAAATACATTGTGATACTTTAACTGATTTAGACTACGTAACGTAAATGCAGCTGTTCACTTGACTATTTATGCCATAATGACACAAATTAAGTGTTTAAGCACTAGCCAGCAGTGGCAGTTTCCACATTTTTTGTGTGTTCAATATTTTATCAAAAAAGAAACAAGAACTTAAAGATTCATCTATTCCATCACTGTATTGGCACCTACATGCAGCAAATATATTTTGAACAATTCAACTCTCAATACATTACACAATACAGGGTGGCACACTGAAGTGCAGCTTGCACCTTTATTCAGAACAGATTTCACATATTGGTGGGCATCACAAAAACTCACCATCCACTAACAAAATCTAAACAAAAGCATGTAAATACAAAAGAAGGCCTTTCTGTAAATCACATTTAAGGTACTGTATGTGACAACATATTAGGCTGCAACTTAACACACATACCATTCAGATAAAAGCACCAAACACCTGTTAACGTCTTGGTGTAAAAGAAATGAACTGTGCACACACTGACTTCTTACATAAAGGAGCATTTCACCCGTGGAAACATTAATCTTTATTAAAAGTGGATCATATTTGTAGTCGAAATGTAACATAAATTTAAAATTTGGTGCCTATTTGACCGAGAAAAGGAGTGTTTGTAGTCTCACCCCCTCTACAAAGATATAGGACTTCTTCAATGATGCAAAATTATGATTTTTACATCATTGAAAGAAGGAAGTGCAACACTGAATTCCATATTTCTCATGTCTCAGGGTAAACAGAGGGAATGATGCATGACCATTCAAAAACATGACTGAGTTTCTAACTATACAAAGCTTAATGCAAATGGGTGAAGTGTCCCTTTAAGAGGTCCAATTTGTCCTGATGTATGTGACACACTGCAACATGGTTCAGCCTCTGCTGTGCTGTGTCACAGTTGTGCGTAAACTGGAGGCTGTTTACATTTGGTATTAAGATGTGTTTTCATCGATCGGATCACAAGTGGACGAGAGAGACACATCACGTTTACTGTACACCTGGTATTTAAATCCGTCTCTTTTGTCCACTTTTGACCACTTCTGTTCTGAATACTGTGAGGGGGTGGTCTGTCGAGACGGGTTGGCGAGTCTCTCTGCTGTCATTCAAATGCGAGCGGGAGTAATTATGAGTTTATATGGACGCAAACTAATATTATGGAGTCCACTGCTTGTTTAGCAAGTAAACATACTGCACAGTGTTTTTTACTTGTATATGTAAGAGCTTTCTCTGAATTTTCAGCGCAATTGATAGGATCACGCAACTTTCACAAGCTTTCAAAATGAAACTACGGAGATCAGATGCTTTAGTTTTATCAATGAAAGGCTAAAAACAGCGCTTTTCATCGTGTGTTCGCGCCAGAAGTCAGAAAAGACGTAAATTGTTGTGATGTGTACCACCAAGTCTTTAATCGTCTAACTTAGAGCACTAAAGCTCATCTCTGCCTCAGAGGAGGAGACTGGTACCACAAGGAGTAATCTGATCAGAGTTTCAACTTCAGATATATCCTATATAGCTAACAAATTTGTGAAATTTTGAATAAAAAAGAAAAAAAAAGCAGATCATCAGTCATTCAGCGCGGTGTGACAAGCTGCCTTGTCCTTTTCATCATGCATCGAGCTTTCTCCAACCATTCATCCCAGCCACTGCGCACGCGCAAAACAGTGAACAAACTTGAGAAAGCAGGTTGGGTAATACCAACTTGTCGGTGCTGGGGGGGGGGATGCATTACAGATTATTTAAAATATAATACTATCTTTCTTGCTGGCAAATGAAATTAATAAAGAAAACGAACAAAAGTGTTCATTCGTAATATTTCATATTTATTTTAATCTAAATGATGTGATGATATTGGGGGGGGGTTATATTAGCTGGATTTGATTTTTGCGGGGGTCATGACCCCCGTAACCCCCTGCAAATTACGCGCATGATTGACATCCATATATAACTTTTTCTCTGATTTCTTATATTAAAAATATCATAAATTTCTCAATCCTCAACAGATTTTTACAATCCAGGTATCTTTGTAAATGGGAATGTGTGCTCTGTCTAGTCATGTGATAAGTTTTGAGCTCTGGGGTTTTTAAAAAAAAATTGTCATCATACCTAATGTATATAATCTACTTTTATTTTGAGCATTAGGTGGCACTGTCTCCAAACTGTCCATGGGCGTAGATTTAGGGTGGGACGCTAGGGACATGTCCCTAGCAATATTCAGGGAAGACTGAATTGTCCCTAGCAATAATTTCGACCAAACAATTCATCATCTGTATTTATATATAACCACTAATGTCTTATTCTTGTGTTTTCTATTTTTTACTTATTATATTTTTTTCAGGAATCATTTAAATGAGACTAGAAATCTTTTGCAATCCCGTTCTGTAAAAATGACGCTCTATGTGGTACACAAACGGTTAACAGCTTTCGTTCTCTGCAATGCCCGCCTCCGTAACTCACATCGCTAATATGATTGGCTTTGCATTTCTTTAGTCCCGCCTCTCTGATCACATTGCTAATATGATTGGATTAGCATTTCTTGAGTCCCGCCTCTCTAAATCACATCACTTTATGGGCTTGTCTTTACTCGCTACGTGTGATAGGATGGTTTCACTTTGTACAACGCGCCAAAGTTCACTCAACAAGACGCGCGTGATTATTCGGGCTACAGGTAAGTGAGGAAGAAAGTATTATTATACCCACTGTAACTGTTTCATGCACAAAATACGGAACAAGTTGTGTCACATAATGATTCAAGGACAGTGTTTTCACCAATACACGACAATCCCATGTTAACCTGAGGAGTTGCAAACTTTTGTCAACCTTTTATAAATGGGGTAGCAAGGTTATTTAGGGGGTCCCTAATCCATGAAAGAAAATAACCCCAACATGGTAAAAACATGAATTCATGTCATGATTGCTGAATACTTTACATTACTGCACTGTGGTCATTACTTGCACAGATGTAGACATAATGTAAGGTTGCATTTTAAACTTAAAATTATTTTTTTCACACTGATTAACTGTCTGTTAATGAAAAGAAGATTTAATGTGAACTACAGAAACGTTAATAAACGTTGTTCAGGAAACAGCATGATATACATACCAACTTTAACACTGGGATTTTTTGGCAAAATTAAATTAAGAATTAAATATTAATTGCATATTCTTCATTGTTATAAAGTAAATATGGTTATATCTTACAATGTGATTTTCTTTTTTTTACAAAGACTTAAACAGTTACTGTTTATTAGGCTCTAGGACATAACGAATTGTTTTATAAATTTGGGATGGCCGGGGGTGGCGAGTCAGATGTTACTGAGTAAAGTGCATACTGAGTTGTCTGTTGTTTGTGTCAAGTAAACGGTGATAAACAGTTTTTGCAATGCAACCATTTTATTTATGTCCCCACCAATGCCAGAATCAAACCTACGCCCTTGCCAGGTACCCAAATGTTTAAAAAAAAGGATAAATAGTTGAAAAGTTAAGTTAATGGTTAGGTTAAGGTTATATATTTCTTGACCTTTATGTGGCATTGTCCACAAATTTTAAAGGTCAGCTAAAGTCATAATGTTAATGAGAACTACCAAATGTAATGTATGACAGTATTGAACTGTAGGTGTTTGAAATCAAAAGCTAAGACACTGCTAAAGAAAACACATAGACTTTGATTGAACTAAAGAAAATGCATACTGGGTGGAACATAAAATGAGGAGGTATCCATCTCACAGTAGTAGTTGGCAGAAAAACTTTCACTCTCAGAGGGATTAGATGTCAAGGGCAGCCGACTCCTCTTCCTTTGATTTCCCGGAAACACGGAGAAAGAGCCTACAGGTAAGAAAGACACAATTCTTTTTTTTTAGGCTCCAGCAATTTCAATACCAGTTTAACTGCAGCACAGTGTTGCATTGGACAGATCAATCTAATTATAAGATTAGTAGCATCAATCAGTGATTTTACATTAATTTTAATCTGTAACATGACCTTACCCAGTCAATATTAAAGATATCAAGGTAAAATTTTTATATAATATAAAGTGCTTTAAGTGGGCCGGAACGCCCCGGTACTCAGTACCGCCACTTCTAAAAATAGCTCTTGCGCGTACCACCACCTCTCCGTGCGCCCAGAACGGGCTTTTAGCGTACCGGAACGCTCATTTGCACATCTGTTTAAAAATCAGAGGTTTAATTTAATCCTTTGGCTGCGCTGCCACAGAGCGCCCTTCACAATGTACGCTTCCAAATTCGTCCCACCGAGAGCAGAGACTACCATACACCCTTCCGTTTACAAGTTAAAAGCGCATGCGTCCGTCAGTCAGTGTCAACGTGCTCTGGAGAGGTGTGTGTTTGTGTGTGAAACGCGCAACCATAGCTGCTCGGTTAAATGAAAATACAATGAACACGTAATATGCCCTCCATGTTTTAGACTCTGAGTAGTAAAAGAACACGGTCAGAATTAGAGGACTCGCTGACATCCCACCAAGCCAGAATGATAGCTGCAGGTCAGATGCAAGCCTTGTAGGTACGTGATAATCTCCGCTGTCGCGGCTGTCAGTTTGGTTCCCCTCGACGCAACTTCGGATTTCCTCAGGCGATGTGCAGAAAACATTCTTGAAATTGTAATATACATTTAGTTTAATTGCTACACTACAAGTAAACGAAATTTCAATGAATTTGAACGACGTGCACAGTAGTTCCCTTTCGAGGAACTCGAGCTGCGTCGCCATAGCAACGCTTTGGGGAACGCCTCGGCGTGACTGATCTGAAGCACGTGTAACACATAATCAATAATTTGATGACTGGATATAGGCTGGATGCCGTGCGGACCAAGGGTATAAGAAGGCATCCCACACAAACACACTCGCTTTTAGTGCCTCAGCAAGTGACTGCGTGTACGTTTGCATAAATCTGAAGTTTTTAGCCATCTGTTAGCTGCCGTGATATGTCAAGACCACTTATATCCCAGCACTTCGAGTCAATCTTACCGAAATATCAGCACATTTCAACTGTATCTGTTCCCCGAACAAATAAATACAGGGCCCCGCTTGTTACATCTGGTACAAATCTGATTCAAATAAAATTAGAAAACAATACATTAACAGATGAATCTCGAATCTTAAAATTCGGCCTTCTTAACATTGGATCGCTTACCAATAAAGAACCTATTGTCAATGAAATAATTACAGACCAAAACTTAGATGTACTCTGTTTAACAGAAACCTGGCTTAAAGCAGACGACTACATTAGTTTAAATGAATCCACCCCACAAGACTATTATTATAAACACGAACCTCGATTAAAGGGGAGAGGGGGTGGTGTAGCTACAATATACAACACAATGTTTAAAGTAAACCAAAAATCTGAGCTAAAATTTAAATCATTTGAAGTAATGTTGTTAAATATGGAAATAACTGATCGTAACCACAAACAGCTTTCTTTTGCTTTAGCGACAATCTATAGACCACCGGGCCACCATGCAGATTTCCTTAATGAAATAGCAGATTTCCTATCTGAGCTTGTAGTCACTGTAGATAAAGCTCTTATTGTTGGTGATTTTAATGTCCATGTGGACAACCCAAAAGACGCATTAGGACGTGCGTTTATAGATGTTCTAAATTCTCTCAATATTAGACAAAACGTGACAGGGCCAACGCATACTCGTAATCACACATTAGACTTAATTCTATCACTCGGACTCAATATTAATGACGTCGAAATATCACCTCAGAGTGATGCAGTTTCTGACCATTACCTTGTGTCATACACTGTACTTCTAGATAGGATCACTCAATCTACAACATGCTACCGACTAGCCAGAACAATAATTTCCACCACTAAAGATAGCTTTATTAGCACTCTTCCAGACCTGTCCCAAATGAAACATGTAGCAGATAACTGTGATGATCTAGATATTGAAATAGAAAACCTAAACAATGTCTGTTCTAACACATTGGATGCCGTTGCTCCCATTCGAAAAAAGAGATTCAAAGAAAAACCGCCAGCTCCATGGTATGACCATGACACAGCAGCCCTTAAAAAGGCAGCTAGAAAAATGGAAAGAAATTATAGAAGCACAAAGTTAGAAGTATGGCGCGCAGCATGGAAACAGAGTGTTAAACACTACAGACAGGCTATTAAAACCGCCAGATCTACATATCTTAGCAAGCTTATAAATGAGAATCATAATAACCCTCGTTTCCTCTTTAGCACAGTTGCGAAACTGACTAGAAACAAAGAACAAACAGAAACCAATAGTAAACTTCAACACAATAGTAACGACTTCATGAACTTCTTTTCTAACAAAATTTCGGCTATTAGGGAAAACATCGTAGCTACCCAGGCAGCCACCACTCTACCCATTAGTTCACTTAACACTAGACTACCATACGAACATCTTGATTCATTTAAACCTACTACAATAGATGAGCTCTCTAAACTAGTCACATCATCCAAATCATCGTCCTGTATATTAGACCCCGTTCCCACAAAACTACTTAAAGAAGTATTCCCTGTAGTGTCAACCCCGGTTCTAAATATCTTTAACTCATCGCTAGAAATAGGATACGTTCCAACAGCTTTCAAACTAGCAGTTATTAAACCGCTGATTAAAAAACCACAGCTTGACCAAGGAGAACTTAATAACTTTAGACCAATCTCAAATCTCCGTTTTCTTTCGAAAATATTAGAAAAGGTAGTGGCAAGCCAGTTACGCACATTCTTGACAAATAATAGTACATATGAAAAGTTCCAATCAGGATTCAGGCCCCACCATAGCACAGAGACAGCGTTGCTTAGAGTTACAAATGACCTCCTATTAACATCCGATCGTGGTGAAATCTCAATTCTTATATTACTAGACCTTAGTGCAGCATTTGACACAATAGACCACAGAATCCTACTCAATAGACTAGAAAACTATGTTGGTATCAGTGGTCAGGCGCTAGCCTGGTTTAGGTCATATCTAACCAATCGCTATCACTTTGTTTATGTAAATGAGGAAGAGTCATATCACTCCCTGGTTAAATACGGTGTACCGCAGGGATCAGTTTTAGGTCCTATCCTGTTCTCGTTATACATGTTACCCCTAGGAGACATTATCAGGAAACATAACATAAGTTTTCACTGCTATGCGGATGATACCCAGCTTTACATCTCCTCGCATCCCAGCGAAACACACACGTTTTCTAAGCTAAAAGACTGCATTAGCGATGTTAGTGACTGGATGGCACATAACTTTCTTAAGCTCAACTCCAATAAGACAGAGGTACTTATTATTGAACCAAATCGCTATAAACATAATATGTCAGATTACAAATTGCACATAGATGGCTGTACTGTGGTGCCATCTTCCACGGTTAGGAACTTAGGTGTGATGTTCGACAGCAACTTATCCTTTGATAGTCATATCGCCAACGTCTGCCGCACAGCATTCTTCCATCTTAGAAATATCTCAAAAATACGCCATATACTGTCTACATCTGACGCAGAGAAGCTTATTCATGCTTTTATGACCTCTAGAATAGACTATTGTAACTCGCTACTCGGGGGATGCCATTCAAATCAGGTCAACAAGCTTCAGCTAGTTCAAAACGCTTCTGCAAGGGTACTTACTCGATCTAAGAAGTATGACCACATAAGCCCAATTCTGGCATCTTTACACTGGCTACCAGTTAAATATCGCATCCAATTTAAAATATCACTAATCACCTACAAAGCTTTAAATGGCTTAGCACCCTCATATCTTAGAGAATTACTATCAGAATACAATCCATCACGCACACTACGGTCGCAAAATTCGGGCCTATTGATTATCCCTAGACTATCAAAAGTGTCTAAAAGTGGAAGATCCTTTTCCTACTTAGCCCCTAAGCTCTGGAATGATTTACCAACCGATGTCCGAGAATCAGACACAGTCGATCATTTTAAATCTAGACTTAAAACTTTTCTCTTCAACAAAGCATTCGCATAATTTGTCTAGTAAAGGTTCTTAACTCGCAATAGTTATTTTCACGGAACAAAGCACTCACGGTCATAACACAGACCAACCAAATAAATAAATAAAAACCTTTTCTGCATGAACACTTAAAATGAATTGCATTAAATAGTTTGCCACCGTTTGCCACTGAACCTGCATTAACGACGACAGTGGGGCTTCCGGCTTTAGTCAAACGGTTTGGCACGTATGGTCGGGTTGCGATTTTGGTGCTTTCGTGTGTCTTGTGAATAGTATGCCATACAGACCCGTTTGCCACTGAACCTGCATTAACGACGACAGTGGGGCCTCCAGCCTTAGTCAAACGGGTTGGTATGTATGGTCGGGTTGCGTTTTTCGCGCTTTCGTGTGTCTTGTGAATAGTATGCCATACATACCCGTTTGCCACTGAACCTGCATTAACGACGACAGTGGGGCCTCCAGCCTTAGTCAAACGGGTTGGCACGTATGGTCGGGTTGCGATTTTGGCGCTATCATAAGTCTTATGAATAGTATGCCATACAGACCCGTTTGCCACTGAACCTGCATTAACGACGACAGTGGGGCCTCCAGCCTTAGTCAAACGGGTTGGTATGTATGGTCGGGTTGCGTTTTTCGCGCTTTCGTGTGTCTTGTGAATAGTATGCCATACAGACCCGTTTGCCACTGAACCTGCATTAACGACGACAGTGGGGCCTCCAGCCTTAGTCAAACGGGTTGGCACGTATGGTCGGGTTGCGATTTTGGCGCTATCGTAAGTCTTATGAATAGTATGCCATACAGATCCGTTTGCCACTGAACCTGCATTAACGACGACAGTGGGGCTTCCGGCCTTAGTCAAACGGGTTAACACGTATGGTCGGGTTGCGATGTTTTTTTTGGCGTTTTCTCCTGGTCCTGTAAATGGTATACAATATAGACCCGTTTGCCACTGAACCTGCATTAATGACGACAGTGGGGCTTTAGGCCTTAGTCAAACGGGTCGTCAGGTTTCATTTTCTCTTAAAGATCGGAAGGTGACCCTTATTTACCATATATACCCTCGCATTGGGCCCCCAATTTGCTAAATCCTCAACTGTGGATAACATAATTATGCCACAATATTTAGTCTGTCTGGAACTAAGCTGAGTTAAACCACATCACTGTGTGACACTTCAATACATATGAACGGCCGCTACGCTAATACGATTTTGTTTTTCTCTCCCTGTCTCGTCCTCGACTCGAGGACGAGACAAACAGACCCAGTCCCGGTAGATGTGAAAGTCGGCACACCTCTGATCTACTGGCTGTCCTTCAACGTTATGCCCAGCTGATACCTGACCAACGATCACCGGCAGAACCGCTTAATCTCCGCTAAATCTCCATTTCCGTTCTCCCAAGGGTTTTTCCCTCCTAGGACTTATTTTTCCTCGGATAAAAGCCCGGGGTTTTTTTTTCTCCTAGGGGGTTTTTCACCCCGGGGAGGCAGCCTTTTTGGGCTTTAACTAGCTTCCTCCTCTATACGTTGCTTTAGTAATACGTGCAATTATAATATTGAGTCATAGCCGCAGCAAATTTAACTGCTCATGCTATCATGTATTTTGTTGTGCTATCTGTCGTTTTCTGTGCTTTTCACTGCTTCTATTTATGTAAAGCTGCTTTGAAACAATTGACTTTTGTGAAAAGCGCTATATAAATAAAATTGAATTGAATTGAATTGAAAAGTATGTTTTATGAAGTTCAAGTATGTGTATCTCCCTGTCGGCGCGATATCACAGACAAGGATACACATGTATATGTGTCTAGAGCGCAGCACGCACAGTTGGCTTTTGAGAAACCTGGCTGTGTGCACTGTGAGCATTCCCGTGCACGTGTTGCGCTCCAGCTTCGCGCTTAGAGAAGGATATATCGGGCTCGCGCCATCACGGATCCGGTCCCGCTTCTGTCGAGGCAAAGCGGTGACTGCACTCGTGCGTGCAGGCGGCGGTATCCCCGCCTACACCGGTGACGACATCTGTCTCTCACTCTCTAGGAAGCTTGGGCTCGCGGCTGCAATCCCGCTTCTCAGCAGCGGTTGCACTCGTGGGAGTCGCTATATGATTTCGTGCAGGCGGCGGTATCTCCGCTTGCACGTAACGTCCGTTCTCTCTCTCTCTTTCGCCGGATCGGGAAGGCGCCCTGCGTGAGAGCCATATATTTCAGCTGTCTATCTCTGGAGAGATGAATCATCTTCATTCGCCTACTGTTTAAAGCTAAACGTGCAGTCTCCACGTGAAGCATCCTCTTTTTACAGTATGGAGGTATTATATGTACATGCATATAATATGAAAATAATAATATTTTTATGTTTTCTACACCTGTATGTGTAGGCTATGTATGTATATCTGCCTGCCACAGCCTGCATGAGCTGTGTCAAGCAGTGATTTTGTGTTTATGCTGAGTGTTGCTTGTACAGCTGTACACAGCATTTATTCTCCTGATCGTCCGCTGGTGCGCCGTCAAGATATGATCTTTTGTGTTACGATTCGAGTCCTTCATCCGCTGAGGCGGGTAACGTCTTCGTTCGTGGCACTCACTATTTCTTATTGAAGCAAAGCAGCTCACACCCCATTTATGGTGCCTGCTTCACTTCAGTGCCCTCGCAGGGCACACTCACTGCTGTGCGTAGTACCACAGGCAGCTGCAATTAACCTTCACCTACACTGGTGGAACTGCATACAGCCGGCTCCAGTGGGGAGCATGTATACATCCTTGTGCAGGAGGCTGTAGAACCTCCACATGAGACAAATGATGACCTACAGCCATTGATTTATTGTTTCAAAAGGAGGGATTTGGAATTGTTCAATGAAGCAGCTCAGTCCTATCTTGTGACTGAGACAGACTAATTAGATCCAAGGACTGATTCTTTACATTAGAACTTATGTCTTCATTCAACACGGGAGGGTTTTCCCCGAGGGGAAACCCGTCTCGCATGATCAAAGTCACGCACCGTTGTTTGCGTGCTCTGGTAACAGGAAGAAAGCATGGCTTCTGTCCCAAGGTCCTGTGTTGGGTGCGCGTTGTCGATGTGTGACGCTGACAACAGAAGCGTCCCTCACAGGTTGGTGCGATTATGGAAAGCCAAAAGGGTCAAAATCGCTGAAACTCATCATCGGCTATGGCACTGAAATTGCCTTGGAAATTATGGTGGCATGGGTTAGACTCCCATTTCCTTCTAGACCTGAGGAGCCATCATGTGTTTGTCTAGACAGACATCACATCGGTGGTTTCTTAAATGAATCTCTAAGGAGGTCTGCAATCAAAGTCACGCATCGTTGTCTGCGTGCTCTGGTGGTGTGAAGAAAACCTTGGTTTCTATCCTAAGGACTGTTTTGGGTGTGCGCTGCTGGCGTGTGTTGCTGACAACAGGCACATCCCTTACAGGTTGGAGTACAGTTATGGAAAGCTGATAGTGCCAAAATCACAACATTGTTGATTTTGGGATAATGGCATTTGTGGTCTCTGGACAAACTGTACTCGTTGACGACAGTTTAGACCCAGGCCACTTGCATATGGCAGATGCCCTGTAAGGCAAAGCCCATTCCCGGGGAGTTGAGATTCCAGCCAGATGTGGTGAACCACATCTGGAGAGTATTTGGACGCGCAGAGGTGGATCTGTTTGCGTCTCAGGACACCACACGCTGCCTAATGTGGTTTTCTCTTCTTTCCCCCAATCACTCTGCCACAGAAGTTCTGGAGAAAGTTTGCCAGAGATCTGGTAGCTGTCAGCTTGGCCTCTGAGGGGGCCAGGCTCGCAGGTTCAGGTCTCCCAACTGAGGTTGTGGAGACCATACTTTACTCCTGACAGTCCCAGTCAACTGCCCTGTTGTTGTTGTGGTGCTGAAGTTTCTGCAGGAACAAATCTCTGCTGGCTTAACTCCTTCCACTCTTAAGGTTTAGGTGGCAGCAGTCTCTGCCTACCATAGGCAACTGAGGTTGTGGAGACCATATGATTACTCCAGAGCTCCCTCAGGGAGCTTAGGCCCTAAGTGGAGAAACTTCACCTCATGGTGTTCAGCTCACGTGACAGACCCAATCACCTGCCCTGTTTATGTGGTGCTGAGGTTTCTGCAGGAGAAATTCTCTGCTGGCTTAATTCCTTCCACTCTTAAGGCTTAGGTGGCAGCGGTTTCTGCCTTCCGTATTCCTTCTGGAAGGACCTCATATTTCGTCTGGACAACCCTCGAGAGAGCTTTATGCCCTTAAGTGGAGACTCTTTCACCTATTGGTGTTTAACTCCCCTTACAAACCCAGTCAACTGCCGTGTTTATGTGGTACTGAGGTTTCTGCAGCAGCAATTCTCTGCTGGCTTAACTCCTTCCACCCCTTAAGGTCTAGGTGGCAGCAGTCTCTGCCTACCATGCTCCTTTGAAGGGACCTCATGCTCCCGAATGAGGTTGTGGGAACCAGATGATTACTTCAGAGCTCCCTCAACGAGGAAGCTTATGCCCTAAAGTAGAGAAACTTCACCTTTCGGTGTTCAGCTCACCTGACAGACCCAGTCAACTGCCCCTTGACGTGGTACTGAGGTTTCTGCAAGAGCATATCTCTGCTGGGTTAACTCCTTCCACCCTAAGGGTTAGGTGGCAGCAGTCTCTGCCTACCATACTCCTTTGGAAGAATGTCATGCTACCAACTGAGTTTGTGGAGACCATATCATTACTCCACCTTTAAGGTATAGGTGGCAGCAGTTTCTGCCTACCATACATTTCTGGACTCTCTGAGGGCAGTCTACATACCAGGCCACCTGAATGTGGCAGATGCCCCTTCGAGACAACAGACATCTCCGGTGGGAGTGGAAACTTCATCTAGATGTGGTGTACCACATCTGGAAAAGGTTAGGACGCGCAGAGGTAGATCTGTTTGCATCCCAGGACACCACACTTTGCCCACAGTGGTTTTCCATGGTACAGGCATGGCCGAGGCTACGTCTGTATGCTTTCCCCCTTGGTTGTGTTTATCCCTCCACGGGGCGACTTTATTCCCTTAAGTGGGAAATGTTCACCTCTTGGTGTTCAGCTCATCTGACAGACCCAGTTATAACTGCTTGTCAATGTAGTGCTGAGGTAGTGGTTTCTGCAGGAGCGTTTTTCTGAGTTTACTCCTTTCACCATTAAGGTTTAAACGGCAGCAGTTTCTGCCTACCATACTTCGGTGGAAGGCTCATCAGTGGGTAGACACCCGTTACTGGCTCGCTTTCTTTGTGGCACTCGCAGGTTGCGACGTGTTAGCCGCACAAGGGTGCCAACTTGGGACCTAGCAGTCATGTTGGAAGGGCTCTCGTCGGCTCCGCTCGAGCCATTTGAGACTTTGCCAGATAGGTTTCTGGCCTTTAAGGCTGTGTTCCTTCTGCTATCACCTCTTTAAAGCGAGTGGGGGACCTTCAGGCCCTGTCAGTATCCCCGACATGTCTGGAGTTTGCACCTGGGATGGCTAAGGCTTTTTTACATCCAAAGCCAGGTTATATTCCCAAGGTGCTGAACAATGTGCCGAGGCCCTTTGTTCTACAGGCCCTTTGTCCTCCCCCCTTCAGGAGCGCGGACCAAGAAAAGCTGAATTTGTTGTGTCCTGTGCGAGCACTGCACTAGACACATACGTTCACAGAACTGCTCGGTGGAGGAAGTCCGAGCAGCTATTTGTGTGCTTTGGTTCACCTAGAAAAGGTTTTACCGGCGACCAATCAGACTTTGAGCAGATGGATAGTAGATGCTATCTCACTGGCTTATGAACATCAGGGCTTACCCTCACCTGTCGCTGTGAGGGCCCACTCTACCCGGGGTATGGTTGCCTCTAAGGCCTTAGGGTCAGGCGCCTCTCTTGACGTGTGTAATGCGGCCAGTTGGTCTTCGCCGCTCACCTACGTCAGATTTTATGGTCTAGACCTAGACCCTCTGTAGGGTCCCGGGTTCTTTGCCTTGACTGTGTTCAGTTATACACGCTACAGGCATTTGGTAGTATGGAAGCGTGGGCATCTCGTTCCCCAAAGCGTTGCTATGGCGACGCAGCTCGAGTTCCTCGAAAGGGAACGTCTCGGGTTACGTAGGTAACCCTGGTTCCCTGAGAAGGGAACGAGACGCTGCGTCTCCATGCCATACTCCCTGCATCCCTGTAGGCACTTGCTTCGGCACTGGTAGCGAGTGTGTTTGTGTGGGATGCCTTCTTATACCCTTGGTCCGCACGGCATCCAGCCTATATCCAGTCATCAAATTATTGATTATGTGTTACACGTGCTTCAGATCAGTCACGCCGAGGCGTTCCCCAAAGCGTTGCTATGGCGACGCAGCGTCTCGTTCCCTTCTCAGGGAACCAGGGTTACCTACGTAACCCGAGACGTTTTACCACCCGCAAAATGGAAAACAATGGGACAAAATAAATTACTTTAGAGTTTCAAATGGCCAGTATTTTGTTATTCTTGACCCCATAGACATGGTCTTGGTGTCATTTTAAAGTTTTTTTTCAAGCTCTTTCTATCTGAACAACTAGTTTTAACATTTAACCATGCTGAAAATTTTACTCACATATCTACTTTTGCATATTTTATTTATGTTCAAAAGCTCTTTCTACAGTAGCTCTTTCTAATGGTATTTTTTCAAAATCCTTTTGCACATTTTATTTATGTTCAGTAGATATTTCTAGCTCAAGCAAATCCACAAATTTATAAAGGATTTATTATTTCTTACAAGGTCGTCTGTTGACTGCTGAATATAAAACCCCTTCAATATAGGAGTCGAGTCAGCAAGAAAAAAACCCAAAAAAATAGAGTACCGGCACCTCTTTTGGGCCACTTAAAGCACTGATATAACCGTTACATTATGGTGAAAGTAATACCTGCACTTGATGGTTGTTGGTTTTCCTTTCTCCACATTTTGACATAAATCACATGATTGTGTGAAAGTAAAAAATATTACAATTAATTTGAGTAACGTGTTCCATTGGGCTTTAGCAATCGTTTTTGTCTTTTGGTCAGCAGTAGAAATAGTGACATTATACGTATTGTAGCAATCAATAAACTAACATGTTCTTGGTTATCTTTTTATCAGCCTACAAAGATAGCTAGTCTTCTTTGCAGATGTGTGGTCTTGCTCATGTGGAATGTGAAACAGTTCAAACATGTTTTGAATTTTGAAAAGTGTGTAAAATAAGTGTGTGGTATATCTTATAGTGCACCATTTCATTGCTAAAAAACAATGTTATTTTGTGTATTTGGTATTATACAATGTGTTAGCATGGTTTATGACATGGTTTCCTAACCTTTTTTTCAGCCATGGCACAGTTTTGATAAGTAAAAAAAATGGCACACCACTTTCACAATAAGCATTAACAGAACTGCACAAACTTTTAATGCAATGCTTAAATTACTTGTTAAACTGGAATATTATACTGTATTAAATTTAATACTCACATTTAATGTGAAACTTGATCTTGTGTTGATGAACACAAAGATCATATTCTGACTGGAATTGATGACAGTGACACATGCAGCTGTGACCAACTCAGCAACCTGATAGTGTGCTTCGAGCGCTTTTTCAAACACTGTGGCAATGTTATTTTGTCATGGCACACTAGTGTGCACGGCACAGTTGGTTGGAAACACTGGTTTATGGTTAAAAAACACATTATTTTCCCCATACCTTACATTTTTGACGCTCCAGATTCCATGTCTTCCTGAAACGAACTGATTTTGTACAAAAGCGCTGTGTCCCTGATTGGCCAGCTAATCTGTACGTTGTGATTGGCCTGAATTCCTCACAATGCAATGCTGACAGGAGTTAACTTACAGGCATGGGTTACCACGTCCAGAGGTGGTCTGAGTATGGTCCGCTTTTGGGTTTTTTTGTGGTTCGATTTCTTTTTGATATGTGAAATCAATGAGATCCCAGTCCGCTTCGCGTGACGTTTGGACACTGTATCAAAATAAACTGCTGCACAGAAAGCTGGGGTCTGAGATCTTATGAAGTTGTGATGTGAACAAGAAAGTGTTGATGCAAATAAAAGTTTATTTAGAATAAACAGCGAGAGAGGAGAAAGTCAGTAATCCACAGGATAAATGGGGTTTAATTCTCAATACACAATCCACGAAGGGTTTTCAGGAACTCGACTTTCGATACACAATCCACGAAGGGTCTCAAGAAATCAACTTTCCATACAAAATCCACGAGAGGTTTCAGGATCTCTGCTTTCGATACACAATCCACTAAGGGTCTCAGGAAATCAGCTTTCAATACACAATCCACGAAGGGTGAGGAGCACCGCACGCCCAATTGGATCTAGTCTAAAAAACAAGACACACCAATGAGCAGTGAAAAAGTGATATTAAATTTTCGCAGATGTGTACTGTACCAAGTTCAAAAGGAGTAGTCAGCACCAGTCTAAAAGCAAGACTCGCTGACAGAGGAAAATCCAACACATCCAGACGGGATAATGCACAAGAGAGAGAGAAAACAGAAATCCAGAACTACCGGGAGAGAGAGCAGGAGAGAGGGAGTACACAAACCTCAGCCGAGTCCTGGAGGCGAAACACAGTGAGTACACGATCAAAGACCAACAAGAGTCAGGGATGACATGGCAGCGATTTCCTGGCAGTAACTCAACGAACACGCACAGAACACAGCGCGCCCAGACCTAAAATAGAGGGAAACAAACACGCAACAGCTTTAGAAAACAATTAGGGATAACGAGAAGGGAGGAAACAGAGAGTGCACACATAGGACACAAAAGGTAAACAAACAGAAAGTGCAGCCAATCACACCGAGGTCCTGTCAGGACCCCCCCCACGGCCGGCACTGGACGGGCCAGGAAGGGACTCACCCTGTCGTCGGCGGAGGTCCTCGATCAAACCGGGATCTAGGATGTCCCGAGCCGGTACCCAACACCTCTCCTCCGGACTGTATTCCTCCCAGTCCACAAGATACTGAAAACCTCTACCCCTGAGGCGAACGTCTAGTAACTTCCTGACCGAGTATGCTGGAGTACCATCCACTAGTTGAGGGGCGGGAGGTTTAGGGGCAGAGAAAGGGGAATTAATGGCAGCAAAAATCAGTGGTTTAACCCTGGATACATGAAAAACAGGGTGAACCAGACCAAGAGAAAGAGGTAACTTAAGCTTAACTGCCACTGGACTAATGACCTTGACAATACTAAATGGCCCAAGGAATCTTGGAGCCATCTTACGAGATGACTCACAGAGAGGCAGATCCTTGGAAGAAAGCCAAACCTTTTGTCGACATATATAACGAGGAGGAGGTCGCCGGTGACGGTCAGCCACAGCCTTGGTTCATCTGGAGTTTTGTTATAATAAGGTTCTAGCTCTCTTCCAAGTGCGTGTGTACCTTCAGACAAAAGCTAGAGCAGATGAAACCACTGCATCGGGTTCTTTTGATGGAAATAAGGGAGGTTGAAAACCGAGAGAGACTTCAAACGGGGACAAATTAGTCAAGGAAACGGGGGGAGAATTATGGAAGTACTTGACCCAGGGGAGCTGTTGGCACCAGGAGTCCGGAGTTCGACCCGAGATCCTGATTAGCTCGTTCGCATTGACCGTTGGTCTGCGGATGATAATCAGAAGACAAGCTGGTGCCGATCTGTTTGCAAATCTCCTACCAGAAACACAAGATGAACTGAGGACCCCTATCTGAAACCACGTCAGTCGGAAGACCATGTAACATAAAAACGTGGTTAATCAGAACCTGAGCCATCTCTTTAGCAGAAGGGAGTTTGGGCAGAGGAATGAAATGGACCGCTTTAGAGAAGCGATCCACCACCGTCAATATAACAGTGTTACCATCAGACGCCGGTAAGCCAGTGACAAAATCAAAGGCTATGTGAGACCAGGGGCGGGAGGGCACGGGCAAAGGTTTAAGCAGACCAAAGGGTGGTTGATGAGAGGCCTTTTTACAAGCATAAACCTGTGTAAGGGGTCCAAATATGACCCCATCCATCCGTTTGGCCCAACGACGGAATCCAAACAGTATGGCCGAGGATTTTAGCGGGTTCGGTCTTTTCCGGCGCTTGCAGATGACGTTTTGGCATTTATGCGATTTTGTATTATTATCTGACTCCAAGATAAAGTTAATATAAATCGGATTGATAATTACTTTTAACAGTTGCAGAATTTGGGTGCATGTTTGGTTATTCTGGTTTAGCCCTACTTGTTATTGCATCTGTTCATTCGGCTACTCATGTCGCTTTGGACTCACGCACCGGCCGTTTATTAATATTTAATAATCATGCGGGCCCAGGATCACAACCGAATCAGGCTTGGTCGCTGCTAGAGGTAAGACCATATGTTCAGAAGGCCGCCTTTTATGCGTGCTCATCTCTGAACATACTTTATTTAGTCCCCATAGAGGTGCAACTTAATTATTACAATATTTATTTCTAACCAGAGGCTCACGACCACTATCATAAAACAAACTGACCGTCTTCTCCAATGATCGCTTTGTATAATCGTGCCATAATTTAATATGCAACTTTGCATATTTAATATTGAAATAACCAGAGGTTGAAGCTCATCTGATTTAGAGTGGTCAGACAACATTTACTTGTTACTCTAAACAGGAAATTAGCCTCCATGCATCTAATTTAACTTAAACTAACGCCAAGTGCTAGTCAGATCTCCAAAATCCTCTGCTGATGTATTACTATGCCATCTAGTCTGGGATTTTGGTCCGGAACTAGCCTGATTTTCAGACATTGCGGAAACAAGGATACATCGTAATTTACTAATCATGTCAATAACTTTTGTAGCCGCAGAATAAATCCAAACATAACAATTTATTAACCAGGTAGGTAAAACATAATTCAGAAGCCAATTTACATTCCAATTCAAATACGAAACAAACAAAATACCAATGCATACCTGGTACGGAGATGGAAGTCTGGTTACAGATTCCTTAAAAAACAATGAAATACATGATGCTATATCAAAGATACAGCATCATGGGGGTGCATTTCTAGATATTGAAAGTCCCCCTGAACCATTTTACATCATTCCCTTAAATATCCAGAGAGACAA